>NC_089268.1:7769705-8083002 GCF_963930625.1 Muntiacus reevesi
ATGCATACTTATGTTGAATCAATATTTTCCCATTTTGAACCTTCTAAGCAATAACCCTTGGAAAATGTTATGTACTTCGCTAATGCACTGTTACATAATCACCACACTACTTCAAAAATGGATTTGAGTCATTTCACCAATAGCTAATAACCTCGGCTGCCATTCCTGGTAAGATGCTGTCTCCTTAGATGCTGGACTTGGTCATTCATTTGCTCTCACTTTTAAAAAAGAAAGGTCAAATCACAATGATGCAAAAATAAAGGCTTACGAAATTTTGACAACATAAAGGTCTGGAATAATATAGTAAGAGGAACAAAAGTAGAAGGAGGAGGAAGAGGAGTAAAGGTTGTCATCATCTCAACACCGCACACACCAAACATATGGGGGTAACATGGTACACATGTCAGCCCATCCATTCCACTCTCACCAGGACCCACTGGAGTATTAGCATATCCATTTCACAGATGGGAAAACTAAATCTCAGAGCAGTTGTAGTACAATGTCTAATGCAAACAGTTGTTTGAGTTGGGATTCAACCTGGGCCTAACTGACTCTGCAACTCAGAGCCTTCATGAGATTCCATGAAGTCTCTTTGAAAAAAAGCATCATTTGAAATTGGTCAGTTAAAGGAGGATACAATATTTTGCCCATAAAAGTTATCAAGTTAATCAAGAAACCTCAAAAACTTCTTTGCAGCCAAAGATGGAGAAGCTCTTTACAGTCAGCAAAAGCAAGACCAGGAGCTGACTGTGGCTCAGATCATGAACTCCTTATTGACAAATTCAGACTGAAATTGAAGAAAGTAGGGAAAACCACTAGACCATTCAGGTATGACCTAAATCAAATTCCTTATGATTATACAGTGGAAGTGAGAAATAGATTTAAGGGACTAGATCTGATAGACAGAATGCCTGATGAACTATGGACAGAGGTTCATGACATTGTATAAGAGACAGTGATCAAGACAATCCCCAAGAAAATGAAATGCAAAAAAGCAAAATGGCTGTCTCAGGAAGCCTTACAAATAGCTGTGAAAAGAAGAGAAACAAAAAGCAAAGGAGAAAAGGAAAGATATACCCATTTGAATGCAGAGTTCCAAAGAATAGCAAGGAGAGATAAGAAATCCTTCCTCAGTGATCAGTGCAAAGAAATAGAGGAAAGCAATAGAATGGGAAAAACTAGAGAACTCTTCAAGAAAATCAGAGATACCAAGGGAACATTTCATGCAAAGATGGGCTCAATAAAGGACAGAAATGGTATGGACCTAACAGAAGCAGAAGATATTAAGAAGAGGTGGCAAGAATACAAAGGACTATACAAAAAAAGAGCTTCATAACCCAGATAATCATGATGGTGTGATCATTCGCCTAGAGCCAGACATCTTGGAATGTGAAGTCAGTGGGCCTTAGGAAGCATCACTACAAACAAAGCTAGTGGAGGTGATGGAATTCCAGTTGAGCTATTTCAAATCCTAAAAGATGATGCTGTGAAAGTGCTGCAATCAATAAGTCAGCAAATTTGGAAAACTCAGCAGTGGTCACAAGACTGGAAAAGGTCAGTTTTCATTGCAATCCCAAAGAAAGGCAATGCCAGAGAATGCTCAAACTAATGCACAATTGCACTCATCTCACACACTAGCAAAGTAATGCTCAAAATTCTCCAAGCCAGGCTTCAACAATATGTGAACCGTGAATTTCCAGATGTTCAAGCTGAATTTCAAAAAGGCAGAGGAACCAGAGATCAAATTGCCAACGTCACTGGATCATCGTAAAAGCAAAAGGGTTCTATTTCTACTTTATTGACTATGCCAAAGCCTTTGACTGTGTGAATCACAATCAACTGTGGAAAATTCTGAAGGAGATAGGAATACCAGACCACCCGACCTGCCTTCTGAGAAATCTGCACACAGGTCAGGAAGCAACAGTTAGAATTGGACGTGAAACAACAGACTGATTCCAAATAGGAAAAGGAGTATGTCAAGGCTGTATATTGTCACCCTGCTTGTTTAACTTATATGCAGACTACATCATGAGAAACGCTAGGCTGGAAGAAGCACAAGCAGGAATAAAGATTGCCAGGAGAAATATCAGTAACCTCAGATATGCAGATGACACCCCCCTTATGGCAGAAAGTGAAGAAGAACTAAAGAGCCTCTTGATGAAAATGAAAGAGGAGAGTGAAAAAGTTGGCTTAAAGCTCAACATCCAGAAAACTAAGATCATGGCATCCGGTCCCATCAATTCATGGCAAATAGATGGGGAAACAGTGAGAGACTTTATTTTGGGGGGCTCCAAAATCACTGCAGATGGTGACTGCAGCCATGAAACTAAAAGAAGCTTGCTCCTTGGAAGGAAAGATATGGCCAAACTAAACAGCTTATTAAAAAGCAGAGTCATTACTTTGCCAACAAAGGTCTTTCTAGTCAAGGCTATGGTTTTCCCAGTGGTCATGTATGGATGTGAGAGTTGGAGTATAAAGAAAGCTGAGCGCTGAAGAATTGATGCTTTTGAAGTGTGGTGTTAGAGAAGACCCTTGAGAGTCCCTTGGACTGCAAGGAGATCCAGCCAGTCCATCCTATAGGAAATCAGTCCTGAAGTCCATTCATTGGAAGGACTGATGCTGAAGCTGAAACTCCAATACTTTGGCCACATTATCCAAAGAACTGACTCATTGAAAAAGATCCCGATGCTGGGAAAGATTGAAGACAGGAGGAAAAGGGGACAACAGAGGATGAGATGGCTGGATGTCATCACCTACTCAATGGACATGAGTTTGAGAAATCTCCAGGAGTTGGTGATGGACAGGGAGACCTGGCATCCTGCAGTCCATGGGGTCACAAGGAGTCGGACATGACTGAGTGACTGAACTGAACTGAAGTGAAAAAGCATTTTTTTTTCCTCTTTCCTCTCCCTTATGTAACTGTGTTAAAAATTATATACTTAATATCAGGGTTATTGGTAGTAGTGGAAGATAGGAGAACAGCACCAGGGTTGGCATAGAAAGAGTATTCCCATGCAATTACAATGACAGTTGACATGGTAATTCAGAGTAATTAAAAAAGACTTTTTCACAAAATCTACAAACAAGAAATGCTGGAGAGGGTATGGAGAAAGGAGAACCCATTTGTATTGTTGTTGGGAATATAACTTGAGATAGCCACTATGGAGAATAAGATAGAGGTTCTTTAAAAATCTAAAAATAGATCTATCACATGACCCAGGAATCCCACCACTTGGCATATACCCAGAGAAAATCATAAGTCAAAAAGACACATGTGCCCCAGTGAGCGTTCATTGCAGCATTGTTTACAATAGCCAGGACATCAAAACAACCTAGATGCCCAGTGACAGATGAAAGAATAAAGAAGATGCAGTATATACACACGGTGGAGTATTACTCATTCATAAAAAGGGACAAAACTGAGTCATCTGTAGAGACATGGATGACCCCAGAGACTGTCATACAGAGTGAACCAAGTCAGAAAGACAAAAACGAATATTAATGTATATATGTGGGATCTGAAAAAAGAACTGGATAGATGATCTTATTTATGAACAAGGAAACACAAACCTTAAATGACACAATGGACCAGCTAGACCTAATTGATAACTATAGGACATTTCACCCCAAAACAATCAAATTCACCTTTCTCTCAAGTGCACACGGAACCTTCTCCAGAATAGATCACATCCTGGGCCATAAATCTGGTCTTGGAAAATTCAAAAAAATTGAAATCATTCCAGTCATCTTTTCTGACCACAGTGCAGTAAGATTAGATCTCAATTACAGGGAAAAAAAATGTTAAAAATTCAAACATATGGAGGCTAAATAACACGCTTCTGAATAACCAACAAATCTTAGAAGAAATCAAAAAAGAAATCTAAATATGTATAGAAATGAATGAAAATGAAAACACAACAACCCAAAACCTATGGGGCACTGTAAAAGCAGTGCTAAGGGGAAGGTTCATAGCATTACAGGCTTACATCAAGAAACAAGAAAAAAGCCAAATAAATAACCTAACTCTACACCTAAAGCAACTAGAGAAGGAAGAAATGAAGAACCCCAGGGTTAGCAGAAGGAAAGAAATCTTAAAAATTAGGGAAGAAATAAATGCAAAAGAAACTAAAGAGACCATAGCAAAAATCAACAAAGCTAAAAGCTGGTTTTTTGAAAAAATAAACAAAATTGACAAACCATTAGCAAGACTCATTAAGAAACAAAGAGAGAAGAACCAAATTAACAAAATTAGAAATGAAAATGGAGAGATCACAACAGACAACACTGAAATACAAAGGATCATAAGAGACTACTACCGGCAGCTCTATGCCAATAAAATGGACAACTTGGATGAAATGGACAAATTCTTAGAAAAGTATAACTTTCCAAATCTGAACCAGGAAGAAATAGAAGATCTTAACAGTACCATCACAAGCAAGGAAATCGAAACTGTAATCAAAAACCTTCCAGCAAATAAAAGCCCAGGACCAGATGGATTCACAGCTGAATTCTACCAAAAATTTAGAGACGAACTAACACCTATCTTACTCAAACTCTTCCAGAAACTTGCAGCAGAAGGTAAACTTCCAAACTCATTCTATGAGGCCACCACCACCCTAATTCCAAAACCAGACAAAGATGCCACAAAAAAAGAAAACTACAGGCCAATATCACTGATGAAATAGATGCAAAAATCCTTAACAAAATTCTAGCAAACAGAATCCAACAACATATTAAAAAAATCATACACCATGACCAAGTGGGCTTTATCCCAGGAATGCAAGGATTCTTTAATATCCACAAATCAATGTAATACACCACATTAACAAATTGAAAGATGAAAACCATATGATTACCTCAATAGATGCAGAGAAAGCCTTTGACAAAATTCAATCCTCATTTATGATTAAAACTCTCCAGAAAGCAGGAATAGAAGGAACATACCTCAACATAATAAAAGCTATATATGACAAACCCACAGCAAGCATCACCTTCAATGGTGAAAAATTGAAAGCATTTCCCCTGAAATCAGGAACAAGACAAGGGTGCCCACTCTCACCACTACTGTTCAACATAGTCTTGGAAGTTTTGGCCACAGCAATCAGAGCAGAAAAAGAAGTAAAAGGAATCCAGATAGGAAAAGAAGAAGTGAAACTCTCGCTGTTTGCAGATGACATGATCCTCTACATAGAAAACTCTAAAGACTCTTCCAAAAAATTACTAGAGCTAATCAATGAATATAGTAAAGTTGCAGGATATAAAATTAACACACAGAAATCCCTTGCATTCCTATATACTAACAATGAAAAAACAGAAAGAGAAATTAAGGAAACAATACCATTCACCATTGCAACAAAAAGAATAAAATACTTAGGAGTATATCTACCTAAAGAAACAAAAGGCCTATACATAGAAAACTATAAAACATTGATGAAAGAAATCAAAGAGGACACAAACAGATGGAGAAACATACCATGTTCATGGATTGGAAGAATCAATATTGTCAAAATGGCTATTCTACCCAAAGCAATCTATAGATTCAATGCAATCCCTATCAAGCTACCAATGGTATTTTTCACAGAACTAGAACAAATAACTTCACAATTTGCATGGAAACACAAAAAACCTCGAATAGCCAAAGCAATCTTGAGAAAGAAGAATGGAACTGGAGGAACCAACCTGCCTGACTTCAGACTATACTACAAAGCCACAGTCATCAAGACACTACGGTACTGGCACAAAGACAGAAATATAGATCAATGGAACAGAATAGAAAGCCCAGAGATAAATCCACAAACCTATGGATACCTTATCTTCGACAAAGGAGGCAAGGATATACAATGGAAAAAAGACAACCTCTTTAACAAGTGGTGCTGGGAAAACCGGTCAACCACTTGTAAAAGAATGAAACTAGAACACTTTCTAACACCATACACAAAAGTAAACTCAAAATGGATTAAAGATCTAAATGTAAGACCAGAAACTATAAAACTCCTAGAGGAGAACATAGGCAAAACACTCTCCGACATAAATCACAGCAAGATCCTCTATGACCCACCTCACAGAATATTGGAAATAAAAGCAAAAATAAACAAATGGAACCTAATGAAACTTAAAAGCTTTTGCACAACAAAGGAAACTATAAGTAAGGTGAAAAGACAGCCCTCAGATTGGGAGAAAATAATAGCAAATGAAGCAACAGACAAAGGATTAATCTCAAAAATATACAAGCAACTCCTGCAGCTCAATTCCAGAAAAATAATTGACCCAATCAAAAAAAGGGCCAAAGAACTAAACACATTTCTCCAAAGAAGACATACAGATGGCTAACAAACACATGAAAAGATGCTCAACATCACTCATTATCTGAGAAATGCAAATCAAAACCACAATGAGATACCATTACACGCCAGTCAGGATGGCTGCTATCCAAAAGTCTACAAGCAATAAATGCTGGAGAGGGTGTGGAGAAAAGGGAACCCTCTTACACTCTTGGTGGGAATGCAAACTAGTACAGCCACTATGGAGAATGGTGTGGAGATTCCTTAAAAAACTGGAAATAGAACTGCCATATGACACAGCAATACCACTTCTGGGCATACACACCGAGGAAACCAGATCTGAAAGAGACACGTACACCCCAGTGTTCATCACAGCACTATTTATAATAGCCAGGACATGGAAGCAACCTAGATGCCCATCAGCAGACAAATGGATAAGGAAGCTGTGGTACATATACACCATGGAATATTACTCAGCCGTTAAAAAGAATTCATTTGAATCAGTTCTAATGAGATGGATGAAACTGGAACCCATTATACAGAGTGAAGTAAGCCAGAAAGATAAAGAACATTACAGCATACTAACACATATATATGGAATTTAGAAAGATGGTAATGATAACCCTATATGCAAAACAGAAAAAGAGACACAGAATACAGAACAGACTTTTGGACTCTGTGGGAGAAGGTGAGGGTGGGATGTTTCGAAAGAACAGCATGTATATTATCTATGGTGAAACAGATCACCAGCCCAGGTGGGATGCATGAGACAAGTGCTAGGGCCTGGGGCACTGGGAATACCCAGAGGAATCGGGTGGAGAGGGAGGTGGGAGGGGGGATCGGGATGGGGAATACGTGTAACTCTATGGCTGATTCATATCAATGTATGACAAAACCCACTGAAATGTTGTGAAGTAATTAGCCTCCAACTAATAAAAAAAAAAAAAAAAAAAATAGAGACACAGATATAGAGAACACACAGATACCAAAGGGGAAGGGGGGATGGGATGAGTTGGGAGATTGGGATTTATTTATATATATATATATATACACACACATATATACTACTGATACTGTGTATAAAATAGATAACTAATGAGAACCTACTGTATAGCACAGGGAACTCTACTGAATGCTCTGTGATGACCTAAAACAGGAAGGAAATTCAAAGAAGAGGAGATCTATGGATACATACAGGTGATTCACTTTGCTGTACTGTAGAAATTAATACAACATTGTAAAGCAACTATAACTACTCCAATAAAAATTTTGTAAAAAAGATTTTAACAAGATTTCCCTCTCTTTCTCAACACACACACAGACACAGACACACAGACACATTTACACACACATATAATGCATTTACTCAAAGAAAAGCTGTTATATTAACGTCACAGGATACTACTGTCATTAAATCTGACTAAGCAAAAGCTATTTCCTGGAAGAAACTAATTTTGAGTCAAATTTAAAGAATGAAATATTCATGGTGAGTGTTGAAATAGGAAGGGTGCAGAGAGGAAATTCTTAATAAACATTGGAAACATCAGGAGAGAGATAATAAAGGCAGTGGTAAACACATAAATATCACTTAGCTGGGCAGGATATGACTGCAAAGAAATGGCAATGAAAGTGACACAGTGTGACACAGTAAATACTACCCATGTAATGAAGGAATATAACATACTGAATTAATCAGCACTCAGTAACAGCTATCAGAGGTTTGGACAGGAACATTCGATTTAAAAATTCCTAAACGGCTTTGCTTTGTGTCTGTCATTAAATAAGTGAAGATACCACAGTGACTTGTTCGGTCCATAACTACTTAGCTACCAAGCCGCCAGTACTTTTATTGCACCCATCAAGTCCCAGGAAAAGTCCCCACTGTCAGCCCCCTTTCACTTTGTGGCCATGCGACCACCTGGTACTTAAGTTTCTGTTATTATTAAGGATCCTGAGGCCATAACAGACACACCCAGGAACGGTGACTCAGGCAGCACCCAAGACTTAACTCAGGAGATGCAGGTCTGAGCACCCTGGGAACCATGCTGCCCTAATTCTCACTAGATTTTTGCTTATGTGACTTCTCCATATTTCACAAGAGTGAGAGTCACATCCCACAGAAGACGCTAGGCTAGAATTAGGAAACAGAAAAACCAGCAGTATCTGCCTAAACATTTACATATTCAAGACGATCAGAAATGATGACTGATGTATATCTACCACTGACTGGCTAGAGGAAAAGTGACTTTAATGAAAGATGACTTTTCAAAGTAATTAGAGGAGACATTTTCATAAGAGGTATTTGTGGTAATTAGGAATAAATGCATATATCATCTTGGGAACACCTCTTGAGAGACAAATAATTACCTGGGAAAAGTCTTGCTAGACACTATCAGACTTTATAAAGTTGAATTAAATATAATTATGTCAACCATATAGTGACATAAATAGACGGAGATTAATAAAGAGCCAGTAAATAAAAATAAGATCCTCTTAGGGCACAAGGTGCTATCTGCAATTGGATTTTCTCATAGGAAAATTCTCAAATATGACAAAGAAAAGAAAGGAAAACATCTCTGAACAACCTGTAAGTGACAACTGGCAAAAATAAAATGAATAAATACAAATCTATGAATCCTTGAACTGCTATAAAGATTATATTCTGCTTATAAAAGCAAAATGATTCAGAGATAAAGCAAATGCAATAAATTAGCAAAATTCAAAAACAAAATATTCCCAGTCAAGAGAGACGAGATAGATCATCATTTTTATTTCCTTTCTCAAGGGACTGAAAGGTTAGTTTGGTGGTTATGATCGGACTTCAAATATTTGGACCTGTAAGAAAACAGCTTTTGAATTCTTTTTATTATTTTGATTTTTTTCTATTAAATGACATTTATTTCATAAGCAGTTTATCTCATTTGCAAACAGAAGAGTGAAAACAAATTTAAATTCTTTTCTGAGATCGTTACTGGGTTCAGCTATGCTGGTTCCTTGCACTACTTATTATGACCTCATAGCTTCATAGTCTCATAATGATTAAGAAAAGAATTTCCATAGCCTTCCCTAGTGGTAAAAAAGTGGTTAACAATTCATCTGCCAATCCAGGGGTCATGGGTTCGATCTTTGGTTCGGGAATTTTCCACACCCCATGGGGCAATTAAGTCTGCACCCCACAACTAGTGAACCCCATGCATCCCAGAGCCTGCACTCTGAAGCAAGAGGAGCTACTGCAATGAGAAGGCCATGCAAGGCAACTAGAGAGTAGCCCCTGCTCATCGCAGCTAGAGAAAGCTGGCAAGCAGCAATAAGACACAGCACAGCCAAAAAGAAAATTAAAAAACAAAAGAATTTCCCTAAGAAATGTGGGAGCAAGAAACTTTACTCTGTCCTCTAAAATAAACATTATTCAAGTATTTCATGGGGAAAAAAAAGATAATCCTCTTTGTACATTTCATCCTCTCATGACAATTCATTGACAGTTACAAATAAAGAGAATTTGTCCTCTGAAAATAGTTCAGAAACAAGAAGTTTATTATGATAACTAATACGCTAGAATTTGAAGGTTTACAAGAGCCTAACTCAGCTGCTGGGTCATGAAAAGCAGGCAGAATCTTTCAAAGGCAACGTGTTCTGACAAGCTACGATTTCATAATAATATTTCACAGCAATATTTTCTTTTCTTATTTTAACATTTTTTCACAGGACCTTGTTCAGTTATAGGCAAACAGTGCAAAATTGTTTAAAAATGTGGTCAATAACTCTGTCTTCTCTGGAGTATTGGATCCTTCAAAAATCTTTAAATTAATGTTGTGACATAGCAAGAAACGTCCAAAATACTCACACAACATATATCCCATATACTTACAGCCCATTAGGCCAAAATATGTATTAAATCTGGCAAGAAACAAACACATTCTCCAATGCTTTTGGAAAAATAACAGAAAACCACTAAGTTATCTACTGTGATTTACAGCCAACTTCACTTTACTCAACTTATAAAGTCCAAATAATTCTCTTTCTTTGAACTCAGAATGGATATATGCATGCAAGGTAATAAACATACCTTGGATAAGTGCAAAGGTAAAATTCTTCTTTATTTTATGCCACTTGGAATTGGTGAAAGAGAAGCAAAGCATCATATTATTGTTTTACAGTTTGGACTTTGAGTTCCTTGTTTGCTAATTCAAATGGGAATTCCCAGCAGACAGTGACCAGGCAGAGGATATTACTTTTAAAGGTTTACTAAATAAACAGCTGTCACATTAGAAACAAAAATACATCAGAAGGTCATGACTAATGTTCAGTGTCCAGTCAGTGCTCACCTAAGAGCTCAAGCTAGCTTCTGAATTTCAGTTCGCATCACAGATGTGTAATGGCCCAAAGGAGACTGCCTGGGGTTCAGGCTGACGGACTAATAACTGCAAAGATTAACATAAAAAAAATACGAAGCTTCACTTATACGTTTTTCAATTTTCAGTTAACACTGTAGTTCAAAAACATACTGTCTCCCCAAACAGAAATTCACAAATATTACTACTTGGTATTTGTTATATTACCTATGAAGTGAAAGTGAAGTGAAAGTCACTCAGTTGTGTTCAACTCTTTGCGACCCCATGGACTATACAGTCCATGGAATTCTCCAGGCCAAAATACTGGAGTGAGTAGCCTTTCCATTCTCCGGGGGATCTTCCCAACCCAGGAATCAAACCCAGGTCTCCTGCACTACAGGCCGACTCCTCACCAGCTGAGCCACAAGGGAAGCTATTACCTATACAAGGATTCATATATGTTGAACTAATATACTGAATTTATATATAAGTTGAGCGATGAGAATTTTTAAAACTGGACCATCTATGCTCTGTAAACAAACTCTACAGTTGTATTTTGTATTCTCAAGTTGTGCTGCCTTACAAAATACAACTGCAGAATTTGTTTACAGAGCATAGAATGGTCCAGTTTTAAAAATTCTCATAGCTCAACTTATTCAGTGAACATCTGGATACCTACCATGTGCCTGATTCTACAGCTAATTTTTAACAATTGGAATAGATGAGTGCTTTCTTAGTGTAATCCTGCTAAAGGGGTTAATATGAGTACAAAGTCAGCTTTTTTGAGCTTTGAAGATCTAAGGGGAAAAAAATCACCTTACTTTGCAAAGGCTGCATGTCATATTGGTCTTAGAACATTGTGTCTCCTTAATGAGAACTAGAGATTCTTAGTTGCCTGTCTTGCAAACCATCCTGTCCCTGTGGGTTTCAAGGAATCTAATGTATCTGTACTTCATAAAAGCATGCTTTCCCAAGCATCTCTGTGTCTTGTAGACATGAAAGAAAGCAACGCCAGGTATGTCTGCATCCCAAACCGCTTTTAGGTCTAAATTTTTATACTGCATAGTATACATAGATAAGTATCCATTGATATACATAGTATGTATAGATCCACTGTGTGGATCACAGTAAACTGTGGAAAATAAAGATAGGAGCACCAGACCACCTTACCTGTCTCCTGTGAAACCTATATGCACATCAAGAAGCAACAGTTAGAACCAGACATAGAACAAAGAATCGGTTCAAAACGTGGAAAGGAGTATGTCAAGTCTGTATATTGTCACCTTGCTTATTTAACATACATGCAGAGTATATAATATGAAATGCTGGACTGGATGAATCTCAAGCTGGAATCAAGAAGGCCAGGAGAAATATCAACAACCTTAGATATGCAGATAATACCACTCTAATGGCGGACAGTGAGGAGGAACTAAAGAGCTTCTTGATGAAGGTGAAAGAGGAGAGTGAAAAAGCTGGCTTGAAACTCAACATGCAAAACACTAAGGTCATGGCATCCAGTCTCAACACTTCATGGCAAACAGATGGGGAAACAATGAAAGACTTCATTTTCTTGGGTTCCAAAATAACTGCAGACAGTGACTGCAGCCATGAAATAAAGACATTTGCTCACTGGAAGGAAAGCTATGACCAACCTAGATAGCATATTAAAAAGCAGAGACATCACTTTGCCAACAAAACTCTGAATAGTCAAAGCTATGTTTTTTCCAGTAGTTATGTAAGAATGCAAGAATTTGACCATAAAGAAGACTGAACACTGAATAATTGATGTTTTTGAACTGTGGTGCTGGAGAAGTCTCTTGAGAGTCCCCTGGACAGTAAGGAGATCAAACCAGTCAATCCTAAAGGAAATCAACCCTGAACATTCATTGGAAGGACTGATGCTGAAGTTGAAGCATCTGATTCAAAGAGCTGACTCATTAGAAAAGAACCTGATGCTGGGAAAGATTGAAGGCAAAAAGAGAAGTGGGGTGGCAGAGGATGAGATGGTTAAATAGCATCACTGACTCAATGGACATGAATTTGAGCAAACTCCGGGAGATAGTAGAGGACAGAGGAGCCTGCTATGCTGCAGTCCATGGGGTCACAAAGAGTCAGACATGACTTAGCAACGGAACAACAACAACACAGTATCCATAACTAAGAGATAGACACGTCATAGTTAACAATCATAATCTTTTGTTTATATATTTTAAAACTCAATAAACAACTTGGGAAATCTTGTTGTAATTTCCAAAACACCTATCATGGTGCTGAGTACATAGAAAGCTCTCAATAAGCTTCATTATATTAATTAAAAAATATTTCTACAGTTTTGTCTGAGCTCTATGATAGAATTTCTGAGATTGATAAACCAATATAAATATTTCATAAAGAAAACAGACACCCTAACATGCTAAGCACCTCAGAAACTTACTTCAGAATTGTACATTATCAAGCCTGATTAAATACTGTTTTCACACAACTCAGGAAATAAATAAGAGAATCTATGCTTTACTCAAGGAATAAGTAGATTCAAGAGATTAGATCTGATAGAGTGCCTGAAGAACTATGGACAAAGGTTTATAACATTGTACAGGAGGCAGTGATCAAAATCATCCGCCCCCCAAAAAAAACAAAAGGCAACATGGTTGTCTAAGGAGGCCTTACAAATAGCTGTGAAAAGAAGAGAAGAAAAAGGCAAAAGAGAAAAAGAAAGATAATAACCATCTGAATGCAGAGTTCCAAAGAATAGCAAGAAGAGATAAGAAAGCCTTTTTAAGTGAACAATGCAAAGAAATAGAGGAAAACAATAGAATGGGAAGGACTAGTGATCTCATCAAGAAAATGAGAGATACCAAGAGAATGTTTCATGCAAAGATGGGCACAATAAAGGACAGAAATGGTATGAACCTAACAGAATCAGAAGAGATTAAGAAGAGGTGGCAAGAATACAAGAAGAACTATACAAAAAGGTCCTAATGACCCAGACAATCATAATGGTGTGGTCACTTATCTAGAGTCAGACATCCTGGAGTGTGAAGTCAAGTGGGCCTCAGGAAGCATTACTACAAACAAAGCTAGTGGAGGTGATGGAATTCTAGTTGAGTTATTTCAAATCCTAAAAAGATGATGCTGTGAAAGTGTTGCACTCAATATGCCAGCAAATTTGGAAAACTCGGCAGTGGCCACAGGATTGGAAAAGGTCAGTTTTCATTCCAATCCCAAAGAAAGGAAATGCCAAAGAATGTTCAAATTACCACACAATTGCACTCATTTTACATGTTAGCAAAGTAATGCTCAAAATTCTCCAAGCTAGGCTTCAACAGTATGTGAACTGAGAATTTCCAGATGTTCAAGCTGGATTTAGAAAAGGCAGAGGATCTCCAGATCAAATTGCCAACATCCGTTGGAACAGAGGAAAAGCAAGAGAATTCCAGAAAAACACCTACTTCTGCTTTATTGGCTACACAAAAGCTTTTGACTGTGTGGATCACAGCAAACTGGAAAATTCTTAGAGAAGGAAAAACAAGACTACCTTCTGAGAAGGGAATACTTCCTCACCTGTCTCCTGAGAAACCTGTATGCAGGTCAAGAAGCAACAGTTAGAACCAGACATGGAACAATGAACTGGTTCAAAATTGGGAAAGGAGGATGTCAAGGCTGTATATTGTCACCCTGCTTATTTAACTTATATACAGACTACATCATGTGAAATGCTGGGCTGGATGAATAACAAGATGGAGTCAAGATTGCCAGGAGAAATATCAACGACCTCAAACATGCAGATCATACCACTCTGACGGGGGAAAGTGAAAAGAAAAGAGCCTCTTGATGAGGGTGAAAAGAAGAAACTGAAAAGCTGGCTTGGAACTCAACATTCAAAAAACTAAGATCATGGCATCTGGTCCCAACACTTCATGACAAACAGATGGGGAAATAATGGAAGCAGTAACAGACTTTATTTTCTTGGGCTCCAAAATCACTGTGGATAGTGACTGCAACCAAGACATTAAGTCTTATTCCTCAGAAGAAAAGCTATGACAAACCTAGACAGCATGAGCAGAGATGTCACTTTGTCAATAAAGGTCCATACAGTCAAAGCTATGCTTTTTCCAGTAATCATGAATGATGTGAGAGATGGACATGAAGAAGCCTGAGCACCAAAGAAAGATGCTTTCGAATTGTGGTGCTGGAGAAGACTCTTGAGAGTCCTTTGGACAGCAAGAAGATCAAACCAGTCAATCGTAAAGGAAGTGAACCCTGAATATTCACTAAAAAGACGGCAGCTGAAGCTCCAATACTTTTGCCACCTAATGCAAAGAGCAAACTCATTGGAAAAGATCTTGATGCTGGGAAAGACTGAGGGCAAGAGAAGTGGGCAACAGAGGATGAGACGGTCAGATGGCATCATTGACTCAAAGGACACAAGTTTGAGCAAGCTCCATAAAAATCGTGAAGGACAGGGAAGCCTGGTGTGCTACAGTTTATGGAGTTGCAAAGAGTCAGACAGCATCGAATGACTGAACAACAACAAAATGCTTTATTTGCCAAAAGAAACTACTTTATTTGCCAAAAAAACCAGAGCAAGAATTAGGGCTCTGTGTGCTTAAGAACAAAGAAAATTTTACCAGATTTACTAACCACATATTTCCTTTCAGAGATTAAGGAAAAGTTAAATGATTTAAATTATGAATGCATCAAATCATCCTATTTCCAGTCCATACACCTTAGACTTCATGGATGAAGGTCTCTCAGATGTATGAACATGATGAAGAGAAGGAAATCGCCAGCTGCAGCAGGGACCCAACACCTGATCTCAGATACTTGCAACACATGAGAAACACAGCCAGCCTATATATCCGTATGTATAGTTCCTGAAAGTAACAAGCATGGTCTATGCATGTGTATCTATGATACCATGTGTCCCCAACCCCCGGGTCACGGGCTGCTACCAGTCTGAGGTCTGTTAGGACCTGGGCTGCACAGCAGTTGGTGAATGGAGGGTGAACACACGAGGCTTCGTCCGTATCTCCAGCCGCCCCACATCGCTCACTGTACAGTCTGAGCTCTGCCTCCTCTCAGATCAGGGGTGGCATCAGTTCTCAGACAAGCATGAACCCTGCGGTGAATTACTGGGATCTACATTGCTCGTTCCTTATGAGAATCTAATGCCTGGTGATCCGAGGCAGTGATGCTAGCATCAGAGAGCAGCTGCTACTGTCTCCCGTCAGCCCCCAGATGGGACCGTCCACTTGCATGAAGACAAGCTCAGGGCTCCCCTTGATTCTGCATTATGATGAGTTGCATGATTATTTCATTATATATGACAACATAAGAATAACAGAAAAAAATTGCACAATAAATGTAATGCACTCAAATCATCCCCAAACCACCCCTCCACCCTGGTCTCCGGAAAAATTGGCTTCCACGAAACTAGTTCCTGTGGCCAAAATGGTTGGAGACTGTGGTATTAATACCACTCTGGTGATTTCCCACGTTTCAAATCTCTCATCTAGAGATAGAAATATTACCTTTCTTGCTTCTTTGATCATCTTCCGAATGGTTTCCTTAATCGTAAGTAGCTGTGCTCTTGGTGGATGAAAGAGGAGTTCAATGTGCGTCCCCCCTAAGAGTCCGGGCATTACATACGGCCAGCCTAAGTCAAGATTTGGTGCTTCCACGTCGGACTCCATAGGCCAGTAAGTCCCTGAAGATGAGGCATCATCGCAGGAATTATCAGTACCATGTGCCGCACTTTGTGCAACTTTTTGAACATTGTTCAAAATGTAATTAATTTCTTCCTCAGCTAGAAAGTCTGACACTCGTTCCTTGGCAAGAAATTCTTTGTATGCATCTAACCCATGTTCAATCAGCGTGTCCACGGCCACTCGGTACCATTCCTTGTAGTGAGGTTCAATGTAATTGTCTGATTTACACTCGTCATTCAAGGAGGAAAGCATTGATGTGCACTCCATGCTTGCAAATCTTTGACAAGGGCACTTTCAAATGTCCATTCGTGCAGGAATGAGACGTATCTGGATGTTTAGAAAGAAGAAAATCAAAATCAGAATTTGGAAATCAAATGTCTTAAAATCCTTGTCAGCTGTTATTTCTACCTTTATTCATTTTTACTACCAGCTCAATATGACATGCATTTTATATTCAAAGTGGCATTAATAATACCACATTCCACATAATCCCAATAATTATTATGATATTATTCACATGATATTCAATAATAATGGTATTATTCACATAATACCATAATCCAAATAAGTTAAACTGATTTCCTTTCACAGATTTTTAGTTGATAAATCCCTTCCCAAGATACCTCTAACTTTAGTTTCTCATCTAAGAAAATATAGCTTCCTCCTCTGACATTCTGAAAGCCCATCCTTCTTAAATTTAATCTGGGATTATACATGGTATGATTAGAATCAGAATAAAACCAATGCCTGGTCAGCCATTTATATAAATCTTTACCAAGTACTTGTTAAGCATATATCCTGATGAAACATAAAAAGCTTCAAAACACTTGCCTTCCAGGAATGTATTAATAAGATGAAGAGGTGAACTATACACGCAAAGCTGTTAGTTACCACTTTGAACAAAGACATATATTGCTAAGGGCCAAAATGAGTACTGTCTGTAGTCCGAGGCTTTTGGAATCAAAGCAAGTCGAGATCAACACGGAATAGAAGAGATACATTATGGATAGCCTAGAGAAGGAGGTGGGCTTCAGCTGAACCTGGGATGATGAGTAAAAATACGATCAGATGTCAAAAAGGAATATTTTCATCCCACACAAGAATGTAAAACATAAACAAAAGCACAGAACAGATATGAGCTTGGTACCTTCAGAGTTCATTTAAAAAAAAAAAAAAGACAACTTGATCTGCTGGAAATCAGGATCCTTGTGTGAGTTGCGGCAGGAGATAAAGGGGAATAGACAAAATGGAGCTAGGTGTGGAGGCCCACGGGAGGTTCTTGTGATTCAGCAAAACTTGTGCTCAAAACAATTAGTCTGGCAGCATCAGGGGAGGAGAGGAGGAATACGGAGCTGAGAGAACCTTTCTCTTTTCAAACTCCCAATGAGGACGTGACAAGAATATTCAAGCAATGGTTCAAAGCACAAACTTGAAATCTGATGGCTTGACGGCATTTAGGTGATAAAGACATTCAGGGCATCAACGACAATACAGATTTCTCTTAGGAAGGAAAATCTGCCTACCCAAGCCCACGCCCCATCCCTCACAATGCCCCCAGAGTGCTATTCGTTCCCCCACTCCCTGTGTCAGATACTGGACAGGACCTTGCGTCAGTCAACTGGGGGGCTTTCCAGGCTTTTGAAGTCACAGTTGCCCTTGTGTGGATGCAGACAAAGAACAACTCTATGATGTGCGACCGGCACTCCCCGGCTCTTTTGACTAAAAATGTCTTTGTCAGTGGCCCTGCCGTAGTTTTCAATTTTCTACTTCACTCAGCCTTACCGAAAAGCGAATCTGGAAGCCATTACCATTTATTAACTCCTCACCTGAAAATACCAGAGTCACTAACCACAGACAAAGTCATGAAGGAATGGACAGTAAACAGGGCCATAGTTTTGCTGGGGGAGAAAAGGTCAGAAAAGATACAGTGTACGGAAAGCCAGAGCGGAGGAATGAGCGGGGCTCAGGGTGACTTACTTTGCTATTTTATGTAACTAGACAGAGACAAGCCTGCCTCCATCCCTAGGCTTGGAGGTTTTACAGAGAAAATCTAGCAGTAATGAAACCTAAAGATTAAATCTGACATAAGAAAAAAAGAGAACATGTTGCATTCAGTCTCCTGGAGGATCCTCAGCTTGAGCCATAACTTCACCAAAGCCAAGGCAACTGGAACTGTCCCTGGGTCCCGGGACCATCATCCTCTGTGCAACATAGCATCTGAGTTCTGGACAACACAGTCTTCCTGCCTCCCATGGAATTAGGACGCAGCTTTGCGGTAGCATGCTCAAACTCCTCCATGGGCTTGAGGAATAAATACTAAGCTGTCTGCTAGTGTGAGAGATACGGTATAAAGAAGTAAAATTTGATTATTTTATTACCTCATTACATCCAACTTAACCTATTGACATGTACCAGGATGTCAAGGAGGGAACTTTCATAAATGTCTCAATCCTATATAGGTGCCCAGGGGTTCTCAAAAGGAGAGATTTGACACCAGTCCCACTCTAAGCAAGAGCAATGTCTGGAGATGTTCTCAATGATAAGGACGTCTGGGGAGGTGTGTTATGGCATGCCATGTGTAGGGACCAGGGATGCTGTGAAGTCTACATCAATGCAGAGGACAGCCGTCCACAGTAAGGAATCGTCTGGTCCAAAATGCAAATGGTGCCAAGGTTGAGAAATCCTCATCAAGTCGCTCGCATCCTGTGCATAATATTAAACTACTAAATAATGACCTTTGCAGTGTTCATTAAAGTTCTCTTTCGCACATTAACACTCATTTATTAACAAAGAAATAAGGTTTTTATTTGTTTGACACAACAAATTAATCTGATGAAAGTTTAGTTCCCTAAGGTTTAGTGAAGTGTAGTTTTCATTTGTTAATTCCAGTCCATGAAGGGACAAACATCCAGTGATCACAGGAAATCACACAGATCATCTGTAATTGTTACAAACAGTAGGCAACTGCTGACTGTTCGTAACAGTCTCAGGCCTCCTAAAGCACTCATTTTTAAAATTTTAAAATTTAACTTTTGTGTTCCTAAAACATGTGACACTACATGTCTATTCCATCTGGAAATCAAAATGCATAAGGTGCTTTAAAAAAACTCAATTCACTTCTGAGCTTTACCTATGCAAATATATACACAGCAAATATTTTTTAAAAACTCATTCTTGAACTATGCATAAGCCAAGAAATCACAGAGATCAGAGAGATTATGAAAGTAAAATAAAACGAGGAGGACACATATGAAAAATTAATTATGAAGGAAAAAAACAATTGGAAGTGAAAAGAAAAGTGAAATCCTATATGACCAATCAAGAGCAAAACCAGTTACGATGCAGATAAAACACACCACAGGAAAAACGCAACAGCCATAAGCACTTAAGTTGAGATATGATGTATAAGAGTTAAGATAAGAAATAAATACCCTGGATTTGTCCTGCTGGAGAGAAGCTATCCTTCAACCATTATCTACAGATCTACTCATTTATTGCAAGGGCTGTTTACATGGAGGAACTTAAAAGAGCCATCTACTGAAATGTTAATGGGGTGAGCAGAGCATAAAGAGCTACTGCAACAAAACAGCACCTTTAGTTAGTTATAGACTCAATATAGCAGTTTAAGGGTTCAACTGTTAAACAGTCGAAAGGTTATATTCGAGGACAAAATGAATTGGGTATGCCTTTAAACATAGAAAAAATTTAGCATCCTTTAATTAATAACCATTAAAAACTCTTAGAAAGTATATTCTCTTCACATACTATTTCACCTATATTTTTTTCACAGGATAGAGTTAACGAGGAGAGAAAAATAAAATCTATCCATGATATGAAAGCTGAGGAGACGGCTTGGCTTATCTATTATTTAAGTGACCGACTCCAGAAAAAGAGCCTTGCAAAACACATGATTCAAATCCAGACCCCCAAACCACCACATGCTGCATTTGCTATCAAACCTCAGGGTCACTGTGGGGAGTATAAATTCCAGAAATGAAATCTGTAAACACAAAAGACATAAACAAAGTATAAAAGAATAGATTTCAATGCGTGGGCCACTCTGAACAACAGTCTGGACATTTCAATTATAAAACTAAATATACAACTAACACAAGGCAACAGCCGCACTCCTAGGGTTGATCCTGAGACGTGGAAACTTACCTTCACACAGAGATTTGGACATGAATGTTTATAGCTGTTTTATTTATAACAGCCCCAAGCTGGAAACAACTCAAACGTCTTTTGTAGTTGAGTATTATACAGACTGTGGTACCCTATATCATGGAGTATTCATCAGCTACACAGTGAACTAACTTCTGATGCCTGAACAACCTCAATGAACCTCAAGAGAAGTATGCTGGGTGAAAAAGGCCAAATCCCAAAGATAATGGTAGAGAGTTACAGTTCTGCAAGGTATAACTGCTGCCTACAAGGAGGGAAACTGCATCAAAGATAACAATGAATTTCTCTGTATTATTTCTCTCAACTTCATGTGAATCTACAATTGTCTTAAATTGTACTCACTAGCAATTTCACCTGCCTTGAATAGAAAACAAAATAAAAATATATCACCAGGAGGGTGAAAGCTTGTGCTCAGGGTCACATCACTAGGTTCAAAGCCTGCTTCGCAAATCACAGTCAGTTCCCTACTTACAAACTTTTAAGTTGTGAGCTTTCAAAGATGCAAACCTGTGTTCCAGCAGCATCAGGGGGAGTGAAACTGCAGCTTGCCCTCTGATTGTGTTAGCTGGGTATCTAGGTTAACTTTGTTTGACTTATGAACAAACTGGACTTGCAAATGGCACTCTTGGAATGGAACTCACTCTTATGTAGGGGCCTTACCGTGTTGTGAAATTTGTGGACAAGTGATCTATGCACGCAAGCGTCAGTCTGTGCCTGTTACCGAATGCAAGTTTGTGTTCCTGACCCACAGTGAGGTCAAACAAACTGAAACATAGGAGTTTGGAGAAAGGCGTATTGCAGGGCCTTGAACGGACAATGTGTGGCTCCTGCTCAAAAACCATGAACTCCCTGAAATGCTTCAGCAGAGCATTTTTAAAGGCAGGTGAGGGAGAAACATCCCAAGAAATGTATCACCTGATGCACAATTCTCTGGTTAATGGTGAGGTACCAGCGTGGTATCACAGGGGTTACATTATCAGTCCTCAGGCTCCAATAGGTCTGGGGCTATATACTCCAGGTCATCAACTTATTTCACTTGGTGATGGATTTTAGCAGCTGAAAAACTTGGGAAAATACGAGATGTTGTTATGGTAGGAATACATCAGAGAGGTACTAAAGCAGAAGATATGGGGAGGGGTCTGTCCCAGGAAGGCCCTATAGGTCCTGTTCAGTTACATGTTCATGACATTAGGTCATTCTAAGAAATAAATGAGGCGAATGCCTGTAAAGTATTTAGCTTTTATTATAATTATTATTATACTACTACTCCTATTTTACATTTTAACAATATGTCACAGTATAATTACTCTAAAGATATAAAACATTTGGTCACAGAAGTCTTTCAGGAGTCAAAGAAAGGCAGAGTCTCTTTCATCCGATCAGCAATGCTAACACTGTTTTGTCAACTGTAGCATTAAGCCAACAGCTAAACCTAGTCTCCATTGTTTACAGTTTCTGATCGCAGAAGGATCACTGGAAAGACTTCTGAAATAAGAGGTTGGTGGGAAAATGCTCCAAGGAGAAATTATAAGCTTCATAAGTAACAGATAGTCTGAGGTTATGATTAGCTCATGGGCAAGCAGCTGGCCCCAAATCAGAACTTTGGCTGAAAGAAATCCCAGAGAGATAAGCATTGCCAATGTCCCTGATGTCCTGTTACCAACTTCAGTCTTAGGCTGTTGCTATTCAACCAATGCAGATGACACCACCCTTATGGCAGAAAGCAAAGAGGAACTAAAGAGCCTCTTGATGAAGGTGAAAGAGGAGAGTGAAAAAGCTGGCCAAAAACTCAACATTCAAAAACCTAAGATCATGGCATCTGGTCCCATCACTTCATGGCAAATAGATGGGGAAACAGTGACAGACTTTATTTTCTTGGGTTCCAAAATCACTGCAGATGGTGATTGCAGCCATGAAATTAAAAGACGCTTGCTCCTTGGAAGAAAAACCATGACAAACCTAGACAGTGTACTTTTTTTTTTTTTGTCATTTTTTTTCCATTTATTTTTATTAGTTGGAGGCTAATTACTTTACAATATTGTAGTGGTTTTTGTAATACATTGACATGAATCAGCCATGGATTTACATGTGTTCCCCATCCCGATCCCCCCTCCCACCTCCCTCTCCACCCGATTCCTCTGGGTCTTCCCAGTCACCAGCCCTGAGCACTTGTCTCATGCATCCAACCTGGGCTGGTGATCTGTTTCACCCTTGATAATATACATCTACAAGCAATAAATGCTGGAGAAAGGTGTGGAGAAAAGGGAACCCTCTTACACTCTTGGTGGGAATGCAAACAAGTATAGCCGCTATGGAGAACAGTGTGGAAATTTCTTAAAAAACTGGAAATAGAACTGCCATATGACCCAGCAATACCACTTCTGGGCATACACACCGAGGAATCCAGATCTGAAAGAGACACGTGCACCCCAATGTTCATTGCAGCACTGTTTATAATAGCCAGGACATGGAAGCAACCTAGATGCCCATCAGCAGACGAATGGATAAGGAAACTATGGTACATATACACCATGGAATATTACTCAGCTTTTAAAAAGAATTCATTTGAATCAGTTCTAATGAGATGGATGAAACTGGAGCCCATTATACAGAGTGAAGTAAGCCAGAAAGATAAAGAACATTACAGTATACTAACGCATATATATGGAATTTAGAAAGATGGTAACAATAACCTTATATGAAAAAACAGAAAAAGAGACACAGATGTACAGAATAGATAGTGTATTAAAAAGCAGAGACGTTACTTTGCTGACAGAGGTCCACATAGTCAAGCCTATGGTTTTCCCAGTAGTCATGTATGGATGTGAGAGTTGGACCAAAAAGAAAGCTGAGCACCAAAGAACTGATGCTTCTGAGCTGTGGTTTTGGAGTAGACTCTTGAGAGTCCCTTGGACTGCAAGGATATCAAACCAGTTGATACTAAAGTAAATCAATCCTGAATATTCATTGGAAGGACTGATACTGAAGCTGAAACTCCAATACTTTGGCCATCTGATGCGAAGAGCTGACTCATTGGAAAAGACCCTGATGCTGGGAAAGATTGAAAGCGGGAGAAGGGGACGAGAGAGAACGAGATGGTTGGATGGCATCACTGACTCAATGGACATGAGTCTGAGCAAGCTCTGGGAGATGGTGAAGGACAGGAAGCCTGGTGTGCTGCAGTCCATGAGGTTGTAGAGACTCAGACACGCCTGAGCAACTGAGCAACAACAGTGCTGTCATGGATTCAACTGAGTCCTCCAAGAAAATATGCTCAAGACCTAACCCTCAGTACCAGTAAATGTGATCTCATTTGGAGACAGGGTATTCTCTGCAAGATACAAGACATAGACAAAAACACAGAATAACTCCAAGAGACTGAAGAGGCAGAGGTCGGAATCCTAGAGACTACTGCCAACACCAGACCTAAGAGAAAGTCATGAACAGATCTTATCCCCTAGAGCTTCCAAGAAAACGGGGTCCCAAGGACACCATGACATCGGATTGTTACCCTCTAGAACTGTGAGAGAATGAACTCTATTGTTACAGGCCAAAATGTGTGGCATTTTGTTACAGCAGCCCTAGGAAGCTAACATAAACACACATAAAGGATAGTTTTTATTTGTAAATCTTAAAAATGTCAAACAAAGGAACTTAAAAAAATTAATTTACCCTTCACAAATGATTTCAATTGTTTTTCTAGTGTATGTGTTATTATAAAACAAGTTTTCTGACATAACTTCAATGTTAGGCAAATTTCTTTAAGGGACATTTTGTAGTCTTTCAAATATTGAAGGAAAAGATACCTCAAATCACTCGTTTTGGATGGGGGATTGACTCTATGATGAGCATCAAAATATTTGTTTACAGAAGATGAGAAAATGTTTTACAAAGGCTTGTTTCAGAACATCCCTGTCTGATAAAATCATAATCTACAGTGGACAAGAGTTGAAAATAACTTATCTCTTTTTTCTTCAAATTTTTCAGTTCAGTTCAGTTGCTCAGTCATGCCCGACTGTTTGTGATTCCATGGACTGCAGCACGCCAGGCTTCCCTGTCCATCACCAATGCTGCCAATATTATGTTTGACTTTGATTTTAAGAAACTTAAGATGACCATTAAAACATTAAAGAAGCCACTACTAAATTTAAACTTCACTGTGATAATCTGCCAAGGGCAATCAGATACCAAATTGTGGCATCCAAACATACGAAGAGTCTAAGCTGACTTCATAATAACACTTTGGACAAAAGGGCCGATAGTGCAGGTCACAGGTTTCCCCCGAGCAGCCAAGGAATCCAAGCTCCTGTGGCACTTGCAGTGTGGGTGCAGGCTGGTCCACAAGCGGGTATGCCCGTGTGGCCCACGCAGTTAGTGTGGGTGCAAACGCCTCCATCCGTGGTCACCAAGAGAAGCATCCTCTTATCAGACGCATGAAAGGGACAAAGCCAAGCAGCTGCATCTCGCTCTGTAAATCCCGATGGAAGTAGCATTGCTCACTACCTAATCATTTCTCAGCTTCCTTAATCTCTTTTAACTGGGGAAGAGCATGACGATCACTTTCACACCAAAATAATCCCACGGTTTGTTTGCTATTGGCTGCTCTTCAACATACTGGCATCCCCAGTCTAAACTAAAGTTCAAATGTAAGAACATAAACACCATGAATTTATGTTCATGACAATGAAACATAGTCATTTATTATATTTGGAAGGATTTATTGAGTAATTCCTGTAGAGAAACGCGTAGGAGAAAGAATAAACACTTTACTGAGAGAACATGTACTTAAGTCAAACCTCAGAGAATTACTCTATGCATGACTTAAAATGAAAGAGAAATTAAAGCAAATTACTCTTGGACCAATATCTGACCTATTCCTAAATTGTGTTTTATTCTGATATTAGTACACCAAAAGATCCAAGGAATGGAACAAGGTAACCTCAACCGGTTGCATCTTGTGCCAAAAACACTCCATCTCAGCCTGGTCCTGATCAATATGTGTGACAATTATTTGCACCAATAAATAGAAAAATGTTGATACAGTTTACAGAATTGAACAACAACATACATGCTAGATGACAGAATCAATGTTCAAAATGATCTTACATAGTAAGATAATAAATCAACTGGATAGGATGAAACCCAATACAAAAAATTTTAAAGTTTAAGTTTACATTAAAAACTAGTTCTAAAAGTACAGGATGGAGGAGGGTAGAAGGAAGATTATGTCATAAAGAATACTTGAAAAACGGAAGTAGTTCATCCAAAGAGAACACAAAGAGAGGCATATTAGGGTAATCTTTATTTATTTATTTTTTTTTAATATTATTTTATTAGTTGGAGGCCAATCACTTCACAACATTTCAGTGGGTTTTGTCATACATTGACATGAATCAGCCATATAGTTACACGTATTCCCCATCCCGATCCCCCCTCCCACCTCCCTCTCCACCCGACTCCTCAGGGTCCTCCCAGTGCATCAGGCCCGAGCACTTGACTCATGCATCCCACCTGGGCTGGTGGTCTGTTTCACCATAGATAATATACATGCTGTTCTTTCAAAACATCCCACCCTCACCTTCTCCCACAGAGTTCAAAAGTCTGTTCTGTACTTCTGTGTCTCTTTTTCTGTTTTGCAAATAGGGTTATCGCTACCATCTATCTAAATTCCGTATATATGTGTTAGTATACTGTAATGTTCTTTATCTTTCTGGCTTACTTCACTCTGTATAATGGGCTCCAGTTTCATCCATCTCATTAGAACTGATTCAAATGAATTCTTTTTAACAGCTGAGTAATATTCCATGGTGTATATGTATCACAGCTTCCTTATCCATTCATCTGCTGATGGGCATCTAGGTTGCTTCCATGTCCTGGCTATTATAAACAGTGCTGCAATGAACATTGGGGTGCACGTGTCTCGTTCAGATCTGGATTCCTCAGTGTGTATGCCCAGAAGTGGTATTGCTGGGTCATATGGCAGTTCTATTTCCAGTTTTTTAAGAAATCTCCACACTGTTTTCCATAGTGGCTGTACTAGTTTGCATTCCCACCAACAATGTAAGAGGGTTCCCTTTTCTCCACACCCTCTCCAGCATTTATTGCTTGTAGACTTTTGGATAGCAGCCATCCTGACTGGCGTGTAATGGTACATCAAAAATATACAAGCAACTCCTGAAGCTCAATTCCAGAAAAACAAACGACCCAATCAAAAAATGGGCCAAAGAACTAAACAGACATTTCTCCAAAGAAGACATACAGATAGCTAACAAACACATGAAAAGATGCTCAACATCACTCATCATCAGAGAAATGCAAATCAAAACCACAATAGGGTAATCTTTAATTACATGAAATAGGAAAGGAGAATGATTTTAAAGGCAAACGACAAATCAGAGGTTGGCTCAGTGACCCAGAGTGGGAACAATAGCCTAGGATTTGACTTCTTCTCTACCACATACTTGTAAGACCTTGGTCATTTCATGACTCCAAACTTCATGTTCCTATACTAATGGCAAAGGGTTTCTATAAAAGCCTTTCTATATATGGGCCATAAAAATTGCTACAAATGGTGAGGCAGTCGTATAGGATGGATTTCATTTTGTAATGTCTCCATTTTTTCTTATTTTCTAACTGTGTACTCTCTTTCTGTACGTATTCAGGAGAAGGACACAGTTTTGGACAGAGTCCTATAACGCGTCACAAGTTGGGTTCTGGGGGGACACCGTTTGCGTTAAAATTCTAAGATGATATTTATATTGCCTGCTGAAAAAATCTGGAATAGATACCCACAAACTTTCGAAATTTACTTGGAAGCAGAGACGTGGTTAAGCAAGCATGTCTCACTCAGGTGTGACAAAGACCTGCCTACTAAGTCCTGTCCTGGATTCTCCTAGGTCAGCCTCCACCATCCAGCTTCATTTTATTGAAGCTGAATAAACAACACGAAACACACCCATTTTCAAATGTAAAACAAAAGAACAAAAAAGCCAAGAAGTCAGGTGTCTCTCGCTTCTGCTGGGATGCCATATGGACAACAAGCAGGCTACTGAACTACTCAAGAGCAAAATTATAACTTAAGAAAATTCATCCAAAACCAAAAGGGAACACAAACATAAAAATGAGAGTGCTTGATTTTTTAAAAGCTCTTTACACCTTTCTGTATTTGCCAAATGTTTAGTAATGAATTGGGCTTCCCTTGTGGCTCAGTTGGTAAAGAAACCGCCTGCAATGCTGGAGACCTGGGTTTGATCCCTGGGTTGGGAAGATCCCCTGGAGAAGGGAAAGGCCACCCACTCCAGTATTCTGGCCTGGAGAATGCCATAGACTGTAGAGTCCATGGGGTCACAGAATCGGACAGGACTGAGTGACTTTCACTTTTTTAGCAATGAATATATGGGATTCCCTGGTGGCCCAGATTGTAAAGAATCTGCCTGCAATGCAAGAGACCAGGTTTGATCTCTGGGTCAGGAAGATCTCTTGGAGAAGGACATGGCTATCCACTCCAGTATTCTTGTTGGAGAATCCCATGGACAAAGGAGCCTGATGGGCTACAGTCCATGGGGTCGCAAAAAGTTGGACATAACTGAGCAACTAACACACACTTTTATCAATGAATATATACTGTTCATAGTGGGGAAGAGGATGTTCACACTGTGGGAAAAGAAAGCTGATAAAACAATTATTCCAACAGTTATTTTAAACTTTAGAAAATCCTCTTCTTTCTTCATTCATGTGGTAAGTTGACTATAATAGATAATTCAAAACACTACATATAAAACAGTCTAATAACTATTACAAAACAACACATGAACAGGTACAAAACGTACAGAAAGTAAAGCTACATTGTTACGGGGGCCATAAAGAAAAGACAATGAAAATAATTATATGTGGTTAATGAGATAAGTTACTCAGGGAGACAGATGCAGTGTCATCCCCGACTCTCAGGGAGTCAGGACCACGGCCAGGTAAGGGGCAACCATAGCACTTCTGGCACCAAGCATCTTCTGTGACGCCTCAATTAAAAGCCTTGTTCTCTGCCTCTTCCCTAAGGCTAGGAGCCTGTGATCGAGGAGACTGTGTCTGTTTAGCATGGTCATCAGTGCTCAGGATGCACATACCTGTTAAATAGCCAGCTAATCACATATTGCCTTAAAAACTCAAAGTAACAGAATTAGAGTTGATTCAAGCAGTGCTAGTGCCAACGCAGGAGATGTAAAGAGACGTGGGTTTGATCCCTGGGTCAGGAAGATCCCCTGGAGAAGATAACTGTAACCCACTCCAGTATTCTTGCCTGGAGAATCCCATGGACAGAGGAGCCTGGCAGGCTACAGTCCATGGGGTCACAAAGAGTCAGACAGGACTGAAGTGACTTAGCACACATGCAAAGCACAATAGGCCCAAAAATACTGAAGCATACCTTTTTAAAAAATTATAAAATCTCTGCAGAACATTTGGGCTTCCCAGGTGTGTGCATGAAGTGTGAAAGGTGCTCAATTGTGTCCAACTCTTTGAGACCCCATGGCCTATACAGCCCATGGAATTCTCCAGGCCAGAATACTGGAGTGGGTAGCCTTTCCCTTCGCCAGGGGATCTTCCCGACCCAGGGATCAAACCCAGGTCTCCAGCATTGCAGAAGAATTCTTTACCAGCTGAGCCACAAGGGAAGTCCAAGAATACTGGAGAGGGGTTTCCCAAGTGCCTAGTGGTGAAGAATCTGCCAATGATGCAGGAGAGGCAAGTCCAATCCCTGGGTCAGGAAGATCCTCCATAGGAGGGCATGGAAACCACTCCAGTATTCTTGCTGGGATAATCCCATAGATAGAGGAGCCTGGCTCACTCCAGTCCATGGGGTTGCAGAGTCAGACATGACCGAAGTGACTAAGTACTCACGCATGCATGTGCAGAACTTGAAAGGTGTAAGCACCTATTTGTTTCTGCTAAGTGGAACTTAGTTTTTTGGTAATACAAATTATTACCCTTTTGTAAAGCACATTTAAGAGAATAATCAGAAATCCAATGAGTACTGTAAAAGTCCTTAAATAAGTCCACATTCTCTATAAAAAAAAAATTTAATTTCAAATAAGCACTTTATCAGAAGTATGGAGATGTTACTGTGTCACTTGGAGATTCTCCCTAAAATTTTTATTTTAAAATGTTTAATTATGTTAAAGTCATTCTGAAAAAGTGACTTCTCTGCACTTCATCTTAACGAAATAAAGTTCCAAGTCTTGCATTTTTCAACAGAAATAGTGATGCAAATTAGCTGTAAAGCATGACTCATGTCCCTGTGTCATTAATGTCAGTTCTATTATTAAACAGATTTATTTCAGCAGGAAGAAAGGATTCATTGGGTGCTTAAATGAATTATGATGATAGACGTTTGGTATATCGTTAACATGAAGCTGGAGTAACTATGTATTCCTGAGCAGCCCTGAGAAGCTTAAAGTCTATATTTCTTTTTACAACTTGATAAAACACTGCACAGTGAAGCTGCAGTTTATTCCGTAAGTCACCCTGATACAAACCCAGATTATGGTTTCAAGAAGTATGTAAATCTCTCTGTTCTAAAGGCAGGCAAAACTTGCAATAGGACCAGGATCTCCTTTTATCTTGAGAACTGCTAGACTGTGAGGGAAGTGATTTTTATAGTAACAGTTGTTAGAGCCAACGATATCGAAAAACCACAGCTGAGATATCCTCCATGCTGGGTTCCAGGACAGTAGCTGAGAATTACCTTCAAATGTCATCAAGGCCCATTTCCCTGTTTCTAGGCTTGAACTTGGGAGCTACACTCATCTCTGTTCTCAACCGTCTCTGTCAACACTCCCCCCAGGAACCTTACAGGTGGACGCACCCTGTGTCCACAGACAATAGGCGAACCCCCAGACCTGACTGCTACCTTAGGCTCCAGATCCACAGAGTCAATTGGTTCCGATATCTTCCCTGGGTACCTTTCTTTCTTTACCGTTAACATTACGAATTCATGCCCATCTTAGGATCTTGACACTAGTTGTTCACCTACCTGGAACATCCCTTCTTTTCACTCCTTTCTTATATGTCACCACCTTACAGAAGTCTTCCACACTGCTGATTAAAAATACAAAACAAATCAAAACACCCTGTCTGCCATGCTTAATTCTCTGACCTGGTTTTATTTAACCTGTATCACTTATCATGCTGTAAAATAGCAAAGGTATTTACTTACTTGTCACAGCCTGTATCCCCCACACTAGAATGGAAACCCCTCAAAGGCCACCAAACAGTATTCTAATTTACCAGCGCCCTTACATACCAGTTAGTACATATCCCCACTGTCTTGGATAGGCCTCATGTCTCATGTTCTCCTCTTATGTTTTATTCTCTCTGTGTAATCACAAAGGAGAAATATCTAAGAATCCATCTCTATGCCTTCATCCATCCATCCATCCATCCATCTGCTCACCTCTTTGCCTTGCCTTCCCTCTCACTTCACAACACCCATCTACAGTTCCCTGATCCCACAGGAAGTGGGATTCAGGATCTTTCAACCTCAGTTTCTGAACTTTAGCAGAATTTATAACAAAGACTTGATATATTTAGCCCAGGGCACTGCAGGCAATAAGGGCCACCTGGAGAGGAAGGTTGAACATGTGTTAAATGCATTCCTGGCCCACCTTTTGAGTCTATTTAAGGTAGTAAAAGGTCAACCATGGTTCAAGTTGACATTTACAGAAGAACAGGTGCTGTAGGAAAACATAATAATTCTGTGCTCCAATGTGAACTATAAGAGTGGCTTTCCAAATACATTAGTAAAAACAATGTACTTTAGGGAAAAAACGGAAGCTTCTAAATACAATGCCTTGAGAAAATGTATTTTGTGAAGGTATGTTGGAAACAGCCATTGAAATTCAAGGCGTTATAAATATTTAGCAGCAAAAAAATAATCTTGGACTGTTAGAAAGAAACCATTTAAAACCATGCGAAGATGCTGTGGATACTGTACAAATTGACACACATTTATTTCATTAAAATGCTAAAAAATGGTAACAATATATCTAGCTCAGAAAAATATTAGTTTGTATAAAGAGCCATAAAAAAAAAAATCAGAACATCTAAAATAATACCAACATCTAGCAGTCTTTTATTTGTTTTCTCCCACAGGAGTCACCTTTAATCAAGTCTTCCTAGATATCACAGTTGAAATAGAGTATTCCTCTTTTACTTCCTCCCAGAAATTCCTCCCCCCCCAAAAAAAATGTGACTGGAAAGAGTCCATGCTAAGTCAACCCTTTTATTATTTTCTCAATAAGTTTCTTCACTGCTCCTTTAGATTGTTTATAAAACACATGCACACGAAGAAATCAGTCAATGGGGCCTAAATAAACACATTTCTTAAATGTGTTAAATGCAGCTGGAACGTATAATGGACCCTAGGTCTTAAGGATTTCATAGGAACAGTAGCCTCGGTTCCCTGTGACCTCTCTGCATTACTGTAGGAGGGTGTAACAAAAGGCAATACCGACAACGATGCACATCTCTAAGTGGAAAGAGCTTAGCACTGCTCTGAAGGTGTGTTATCATCGGTTACATTATCAAAAGCTATCTTCTGTTTGCTTCAGGGGTGTGTGTGTGCGCGCGTGTGTATTAGTTGCTCAGTCGTGTCCGACCCTTTGCAGCCCTATGGACTGTAGCCCGCCAGGCTCCTCTGCCCATGGATTCTCCAGGCAAGAATACTGGAGGGGGTAGCCATTCTCTTCCCCAGGGGATCTTCCTGACCCAGGGATCGAACTCAGGTCTCCTGCGTTGCAGGCAGATTCTTTACTATCTGAGCCACCAGGCAAGCCCTCGATTGTAACCATCCTTTATACGAATGAAGAAAGTCATTCATGTCTCTGCGAAGGGCATGATTTTGTTCCTTGTTTTGGCTGAGTAATATTCTGTTGTATAAAAGTACCACACCTTCTTTATCCACTCCTCTGTCTATGGACATCTATGCTGCTTCCACATCCTGGCTATTGTAAATAGTGCTGCAAGGAACACTGAGGTGCATGCATCTTTTGGAATTATGGTTTTATCCAGGTATAGGATGGACACAAAGGGGTGGGGGGGAAGGAGGGGTGGGATAAATTGAGAGATTGGAAATTGACATAAACACACTACTATGAATAAAATAGATAACCAATGAGTACCGTGAATAGCACAGGGGAGGGGAAAAAAGAAGGTACAATATGTTTGCAGGACATATGTTAAGTTAACCTGAAAAATGCATTTGAATATACATTAGATGCTGACAAATACTGTTTGATTCCAGTTATATATGAGATAACTAGAACAGTCAAATTTACAGAGTCAGAAAGTACACCAGTAGATGTCAGGGGATGAGGAATGAGGGAAGGAAGGGGGACGGGGAATGGGCAGTTAGTGTTTAATGAGGACAGAGTCTCAGTTTAAAAGGTGAAAAACTCATGACATGGATGATGGTGAGAGCTGCATCCAACAATATGAGCACCCTGAGTGCCACTGAACTGTACAGCTAAATATGGCTAAAACAGCATGTTTTACATTATGTGACTTTTACCATAATAAAAAACATTAAAAATAAAAGTCATTCATATGAAATGTAAGCAAAATAAACTGTTTGGGTCTCCCTCAAACAATGTTATTATTATGCGATGATATTAAAATCAAAGATAACAGTTTGTTTCTTTAACTCAAATAATGATTTTATCAAGTCACTTATTCCACATGTGATATCTTACTCAGGATGGTCAAGGGTTCTTGTGCCAAGTTTCTGAGGAATAGTGTTCAGGATCCATTGGCTTTTGAAGAGAGTTTATGCTCTTTTCCATTTAGGTTTCTTGGCCTAACTCTACTATGTACAAGATGTAAACTGCTAGACGGGAGTAAATCTACTCTATAAACACAACACAGAATGTAAAATAGTGTGAAAACATTGTCTTAATAATAGGGCTCTGAATGAGGCCTTTGAGGATATACCAGCTGCGACTGATTTTTAAGGATGAAAATCAGGACTTTAGATATGAATGTACAAGAAGAGGCCAACTGCACAAACAAACGCTTTTGTAACAAAGCAATGTTCATGTCACTTTCAATGTCTAGAGGCTGATGCTTTTTGCCTGGCATTAACAGACATGGAAATTGTAGACATAGGGTATACTTTTAATTTTCTTTTGTATCATTTTCCTGCTGAGATTCTTTTAAAATAAAGATTCAGTTACATGTATAAGTGGTTCCCTCCTTAGTTCTTTTGCCCTGTGAACTTTTCTGCATTAGACATTAACAATCAAAGTAACTCTTCTGTGACAAATCCAGTCTTTAATCCATCCATTAACAAATATTTCAATTTCCTGCCCAGTAAGGCTGTCAGCATGCCAATATGCAATTTCAATAACATTGTTACCCTCTTTTTACTGTCTCATTTGCACTCTATTTGAATATTTTATTCCAAGTTGAACTCATTTTATAAGTTTATGAAAAACAGAAAAATGAAAGTCTCCATGGTAGTGACAAAATGCTTATCTAATAAGCGGAATACAATCAAGGCAAAGATGGAATTAATAGATATGCCAAATGAGGTAAATCTTTAGTTTTAACCAGATGATCATTGTACATCCGTTCCACTGGGAAGAAAAAGAACAAAAATTTTAAATGCATAAAAATGCTATAAATGTATTACTAAACATTGTATTTGATATTAAAGTGTAACTGGAAATTTTTAATAACATATTTTGGCTGTTAGAGAATAAAACATCCCTTGTAATTTATATTTTTAATATAATTTTATTTTACAGAGTCTTAGAAACATATAATATGCCAAAGTAGAAACTTGAAATGATGGAGAAAGATGACAGATGGAAATGAAGAAAGACTTTTAAAAAAACAGATGAACAAAAAACATTATTTTATTGAACCCTCAAATAAAAGTGATCACACAGAATTTCGGAGCAGAAGGACACACACCAGAGATCAAGTATTCAAGCCCTCATGGCATCACTGAAAAACTTGAGAGGCTGAGAGAATTTAAATACTCTGTTCAAAATCACCACTAACTCAGGTCTGATAATGTCCAAGTTCACAAGTTATTAGTGACCATACACAGTATCTGCTGGGGTCTTCAGAGAGCATGGAGAGAATACTAACAAACAGAAGCGGGGATTGGGCGTGCAGAGCAGAGCAAAGATGAAAGGTGAGGCGACAAAAGAGGAGAGGAAGGAAAGAGAGGAGCGAAAAAAGAAAGAGAAGATCGAGGCAAAGAAAGAAGGGGGCAAGAACGAACAGTCAGGGGCAAAGAGAGGTCAGAAAGGCTAAGACAGGACCAAAACATTAAAGGGCAGTAAGAAAAAGCAAAGGAATGGCTGAGACTGAAAGAAAAAATTAAAAAGGAAATCATTGGGGAACACTGTCAACAGTAACTTACTTTAAAAACACCTTAACTTTATTTTGCTTTACTCAAACAATTCAGGAGTTACATTTATTTGAGAGAGATGTAGATTTTTTAAAAAATCAATCAGGAAACAGCTGTTGAATGAGTCAGATGAGACTAAGCATTTAGAGGAACTCGCTGTTTACAGTGAAGCCATCATCGTTGTGCATGTATATAGATGACAGGCAGACACCCCACGGTGAGCAATTCTATCATGGCCATTGAGGTGGAAGATGCCACATCTTAGTGCTCTGGAAACTGCCTTTTCTTCCCCAAGTGAGTAATGCTTATACAATCTGAGAAGCAATGTAATGATAAATAGAGATCTAAAACTCTCTGAAATGAAAGCTGGATAACAGAAGTAGAAATAATGAGGTTCCAGTGACACTCTGGGGAAACCTTAGCTAACGCTATTTTATTGAACCCTCAAATAAAAGTGATCACACAGAATTTCAGAGCAGAATGACACACACCAGTGATCAAGTATTCAAGCCCTTCATGGCATCACTGAAAAACTTGAGAGGCCGAGAGAATTTAAATCCTCTGGCCAAAATCACCACTAACTCAGGTCTGATAGTGTCCAAGTTCACAAATTATTAGTGAACATACACAGCTGGGGTCTTCAGAGAGCATGAAGGGAATTCTAAGTAAAGGAACCTTATCCATTAATATCTGTTTGTATTTATCATTAGGTTCTTAACAATGAACTTCCTGAGAGCTAAGAACAATGCTAACCCCATATTCTCAGAGTAGAACACATTGGTGAGGACATCATAGCCAATATGTGTATGTTTAATGAATGGATAGTACACAAGCCTGAAGAGGAACTAAAGAGCCTTCTGATGAGGATGAAAGAGGAGAGTGAAAAGTTGACTTGAAACTCAACATTAAAAGAAACTGAGATCATGGCATCCAGTCCCATCACTTTATGACAAAGAAGGGGAAATACTGGAAACAGTAGCAGATTTTCTTTTCTTGGGCTCCAAAATCACTGCAGATGGTGACTACAGCCATGAAATTAAAAGACGCTTGCTCCCTGGAAGAAAAGTTATGACCAACCTAGACAGCATATTAAAAAACAGAGACATCACTTTGCCTTCAAAGGTCTGTATAGTCAAAGCTACGGTTTTTCCAGTGGTCATATATGGTTGTGAGAGTTGGACCATAAAAGGCTGAGCACCAAAGAACTGATACTTTTGAACTGTGGTGTTGAAGAAGACTCTTGAGAGTCCCTTGAACTGCAAAGGGATCAAAGCAGTCAATTCTAAAGGAACTCAACCCTGAATAGATCTATTGGCAGGACAGATGCTGAAGCTGAAGCTCCAATACTTTGGCCCCTTTATGTGAAGAGCTGACTCACTGGAAAAGACCCTGATGCTGGGAAAGTTTGAAGGCAAAAGGAGAAGGGGGTGGCAAAGGATGAGCTGGTGGGATGGCATCACTGGACATGAATTTGAGCTAACTCAAGAGAGAGTGGAGGTCAGGTGTGCTACGGTCTATGGGGTCATAAAGAGCCGAACAGAACTTAGAAACAACATCAGGGGCATGGAAGCACAAAGTGATAGCCTTACACAACATGACTGCGTAACTTTCATATTAAATTCTTTACAACAGGCTGCTCGAACTTCCCTGGTGGCCCCGTGGTTACGAATCCACTTTGTTATGCAGGGACACAAGTTTGATCCCCGGTCAGAGGACTAAAATCGCACACGCCGCAGAGCAACTAAGCCCTCGCATGGAAATTAGTGAGCTGGTGCCCCACAACCAGAAAGTCTGTATGTGTCAATGAAGGATCTCACGTGATGCAACAAGGATCCTGCGTGCTACAACTGAGACCCACAGCAGCCAAAGAAAGAACGCTATTGAAAAAATGTAAATATAGGTTGCTGCCAGTAACATGGAGGTTACACCAGGCCCTACGCCAGTCCTCGAGAGACTGCCCACTACCACCATACCTTCCCCAAGGATGGGCTCAGCCTACAAATTATTTGACACATAGCTCAGAAGATAAATGGCCTGTGCCTCTAGGGGACATCTGGCCTCACTCTTAAGGACAGTGTGAAAAATAAAACACAAACTGGGTAGTAATTAGATGTCCCCTGAGGAAAAGCTTCCTTGTATTAGCCATGATCATGTGACTCAAGCAAGTCCCAAAGTAGACGTGTCCAGCGGGTGAATATCCCTTATTTTTGGATCATCTCTCCAGCCCCGGCTCACCTTCCTCACAGCATCACAGCGGCTCAAAACATCGTTTGCCTCCCTCAACCCCGTCCCTAACCTCTTACATATGCTAGCCTCTCAACTCCTCAAAAACTCTCCTTTCCTAATTGAAATTAACTGGCTCCCATTCAAATTCAGCTCCACGCGTCCTCTTTCCACTAGAGCCCACCATTCCCCACCTCCAGGATCAGCCACCCAGAGTACTCATCTCCCAACAGGCAGATGCCAATCTGCTTTGGAGCCCAGCTCTACTTTGCAGGCTGGTAGGAAGGAAGAGGCACCTGTAGGCCCCAGCATGTTTGCTCAGAGAAGTGTTGGTGGATTTAATTCTTGATGAAGCATAGGTGATATCTGTATAAATTTTAACCCATGGTATCCTTAAAGTCCATCATTTAAAATTGTGTTCCCATGGTGGTGGCAGTGGGGGGGAGGGGGTGGCATTCTAATAGATTTTCAATAAATTCACCAACAAAGTCCGAAAATACCTCTCACTTCCAAGTTAGAAATAATTAAATGATCAAAAGTATATTTAAAACACTGTGTTTCACAGACTCTATGAAACTGTGAAACATTCCTGCAACACTTACATTTGGCAAGTTACAGAGGGAGAGACATGAACTTACCTAACTAGCCACACAAGCACAACTTGTAACTTCACAATAATTAGTTAAATTAAGCTAAGTGTGGGGCCTTTTCTAAAGGTCTCCTCCCACCAGATTTATATTATAGAAGAGGCCTGATTTACTGGAATCACATTTTCACCATAAGGTTCTCCAAACTTGAAGGCTCCTTCCTTTCCCAGCTTGGAAACCCAGTCGTGTGATGCAACTGGACAGGAAGCAGGAGGCGAGTTGTTGCAGGGTGACTAAGTCACGATCAAGAAAAGCTCTACCACAAACTGTAAGGAGTATGGGAGCAGGAGGCGATAAAATAGAAAGAATAATAAATTAACTAACCCATCCCAAAGAGTTTAGTCAGTTATGGTTAAAGCAACCTCCAAAGAGTGATCACAAAAAACATCCCTGAGTCAGCAGCAAGAGGTGTGGTTTGTCTTCCTGTGTGCAATCCCTTTCAGCAGTTGTTCAATGGGTGATGCTTCCCACAATACATTCTGAGCATCTGGGGTCTAGAATGTGCCAACTTGAAGGGCAGGATCCACCCAGCCCCTCAGGCAGGCTCTGCTGGGTGCAGCCAGCATCCTTCACAGGTGTGCACACCACGTGCGCTGTAAACTCAAAAGCAAGGGACGCAATTTTGACTGGAAGGTGTGTGGGGGCCTCTATCACTCCGGGAACAGTAGGAAGACAGGGAGAAATCAAACAAAACCAAGGACCCAGCCCACCCCTACCCGATCTGGTTTCACACCACTCCCCCTTCTTTGGTTATTCTGGAAGACCAAAAAGACTGGCTTTCTCTTTCCTCACTGTTTCCTATCCTATTTCTCGTCAAGTCTGATTCAGCGCCAATCATGGATTTCCCCCGGGCTCTGCCTGTGTTGGGGATGAGACAGGAGAGAGGGGAGGTGCCTGGCCCTAACCTGGCAGAAGAATCCCCAGGGGACTCTGGAAAGGAGCCGTGGCACATGCAGCCTTGTCTTGACTCCTGGCCACCAGCGCGGTCTTTTCTACTGCTCTGGCCTCCTTGGCTCTTGAAGTGAAGTGAAGTGAAAGTCGCTCAGTCGTGTCCGACCCTTTGCGACCCTGTGGGCTATACAGTCCATGGAATTCTCCAGGCCGGAATACTGGAGTGGGTAGCCTTTCCCTTCTCCAGGGGATCTTCCCCACCCAGGGATCGAACCCATGGTCTCCCACATTGCCGGCAGATTCTTTACCAGCTGAGCAACCAGGGAAGCCCTAAGCCCTTAGCTCTTAGCTCCACCACATAACCGCATCCCTCCGGGCACAGTCCCCAGGCAGACCTGCGCTCCAGGACCGCCAGCTTCTTCCCTATAAAGCACTGTTGTGTCTTCACTCACTGTAATTCCGACGACTGAACGTGTGAACACACACGTTACCTGCCTCCTCACCACCCCCACCCCCATGGAGGTGATCGTTCTCCCAACAGGAGACAAAGAACAGGCCTAACGTCTCCATGCTACTCGCCGGCAGTAATCGCCTCTCCTCTGGAGGCCACCAGTACCCACAGCAGCGGTTCTCAGACTCTGATAGGGAGCAGGACGACCCGGCGAGCTTGTCAAGGTCACAGACCCAGGGGCCGGGAAAAGTTTCTAAAGTCTGGACCCCGCTGAGAGCAGAAGCGGAGCCCACACAAATGGGAGAGGGAGTCCGGGCAAACTTGGATTTTCCTTTCTGAGCTCGGTTCCCCACGCGGGATCTGAAGTACACCCACCGGCGGTGCGGCCGCGCCTCCCGCACACGCGCCCCTCCGGGACCCCCCGCGACCCCCGGCGCCGCGGACCCCGGCGCCGCGAGGAAACGGGATCCAAAACCCATCGCGGGCGGCGCGGGTCCCTGGGGAGGCCGAACGCGGCCGGCCGGAGACGGAACTTTGCAAACTTCCTAACCCGAGAGCCCAGAAAAGCAGAGAAAGCCGAGGACCCAACTCTGCACGCCCGCGACCGTCCGGTCCGGCGCGCGCGCCCTCCCCTCCCGGCCGCCTGGGGTGCCGGCGGTCCCCGCCGCCGTCGTCGCCCCGCACCTTCCAGGGAGGCTCGGGAGCAGGGACCCCACTCACCGCCGGGAGCGCCCCGCGCCGTGCACCGCCGCGCCCGCGCCGAAGGTTCGCGTCCCAGGAGGCCGAGGGCGCAGGAGGCGGGGAGTCACCTGCGCGTCGGGCGGCGGAGGGCCGCGCGGGCCCGCCCGGGCCGCGCCTCCCGGGCCCAGGTGCCGCGCCGGCGAGGGCGGGGTGGGGACGGGTTGCAACAGGTCCCGCGCCGGGTCGCACCGCAGCGCGCGCAGCTGGCCAGCGTCCCGGAACCTGTCCGAACTCAGACATCCAGCCCTCGGCCGGCAAAGTAGAAAACCCTCTTTTTCTGTCCGCCCTCGGGGCTACCCAGTCTCGACAGGTCCGGGCATCCGGGCCCGGGTGAGCAGACCCCCGGAGGCCGACGGCGCTCACCTGGCCGGGGGTGCGCGCGTGGGGCGGCGGCCGGCCCCCCTTCCCCTTGCCCTCCCGGCTCAGGAATGCGGGGGGCGGCGCGGTGGGAGCCGGGCTGGGACCACCCCCGGGGACCCGGCGGACTCGGCTCCCGGGAGGGAATGCTTATCAGGAGCCGGCCTTGCAGACCCTACCCCGCCGCCCGCCGGAGTGTGTCCGGGCTTGGAGAAGAGCAGGCAGCAGAAAGGTGTCAGACAAAGTGCTTGCGAAGCCACCTTTTTGGAAGAGAGAAGAATGTTAAGTATTTCAGAGATGTGGGACTGTCTTTGGATTGTCCTGGCTACTGACTTGGAATGAAAGGAAGACCTGAGCGAAAAGCAGGTCACTCGGTGGGGTGCCATGGAGCAGTGCTGTGGACCCAGAGACACTCTCCTTTGGTTTGAATATAATTGCAGCAATTAATAAAACGAATTTTATATTTTGTCGTCTACATCTCAGTAAATCTGTTTCGAGTGTTTCTAATAAGTGTATCATCGCGTTGTCTTCAAGCTCTAGCCATTTGCCATAAGTGTTAAGAATGCATCCTAGTAGAGAGAAAAAGGAATCTTTAGGAAAAAATAGGCATATTTTGAACTTCTGGCGTGATGTGTCAATTATCATAAGCTGGCACTGACTTTTTAAATGACTTTTATGGTTATTTTGCCCAGAATAAATCACTTGGGGAAAATGCTAAACTGTTGAGATTTGAGTTAGGTCCTCCTGAATGATGAGTAGATACAGGCAAATGAAATTTACATTTTCTAGATGTTGAAACAGAGCAAAGGACAAAGGTGGAAACTAACAGTAAGTCCCACCACATCGTAAAGCTAAGCTTCCAGATTGCGCTATTTATGATCTGTAGTCTCTTTTCTTTAACAGCAAGTAGAGAATATTCTTGTTTTACACATTTAACTTCTTTCTTCTCTTTCTGCCAATTCCCATGTTTCACTTTTTAATATTTTTGCAATTCTGCTCTTCATTTTTCTCATGCCATCTTCTGACTCACTCAGTCCCTGTTCTCTGTGTGGATTTTCATTTACTGTGAGCAGCTGGTTTAGTCCCTAAGGCGTATCTGACTCTTGGACCCCATGGATTGTAGTCCGCCAGGCTCCTCTATCCATGGGACTCTCCAGGCAAGAAGACGGGAGTGGGTTGCTGTTTCCTTCTCAAATATAAGCACCGGAAACTATGTTAATAAATATATGCTTATCTTATTTTAAAAACAGCAAGAGTATTTAGACTAAACAAATTAAAACGGCCCATAGGAAGTTGAATTTTATTGATATGCATTCATACATAAAGTAAGTGAAATCGCAAAGAAGGATATCTACTAAGGTGTTAATTATTCAAAACAATAAAAGAGAGGAAACTATAAGTAGAGAGGAAGAATCTATTAAAGGTCTTTTACTGAAGGCTTTCTGTCTTTAATGGGTTGAGAGACTGTATCAAATTGACATGACACCTTAAGGAGCCTGCGAGCTAGATGAGATGGGAGACATGTACAGCAAACAGAACTAGCATGAGCCAGTGAGAGGAACTTTAAGTGGAAAGCTCCGGGTGCTTTCCAGGCAAGAGGAACAAATGATTGACTGCTTAGATCATTGGGGAATGCAAGCAGAATTTCACAGAAAGCGTTGGAGTTTGAATTGAGTCCTGACTGATAAGCAAACTCGACAGAAGATGGAAGCTGACATCCAACTAGATGCTGAGATCACAGAGTAAAGGTTAGAGGCGAGAGAGCAAAAGTGAGTTCTGGGGCCCTGCACAGAAGTGGCGCACACGGCCGTGGTTGCGGCAGGCCTGTGCTGGGAGGTAAGTTTAGGAATAAAGTTACAGATATTTCCTCACCTGCAGAATGAGATCATGGTTATTTACTGCCTAGGATTGCTGTAAGAATTATGAATTAGGAATAGCACTTGTAAAGCCCTTATCTGGGCACGGAAGTGTGGTAATAAGTGGCCACTATTGTTATAGTTGGGCTTCCCTGGTGGCTCAGAGGTTAAAGCATCTGACTGCAATGTGGGAGACCTGGGTTCGATCCCTGGGTTGGGAAGATGCCCTAGAGAAAGAAATGGCAACCCACTCCAGTATTCTTGCCTGGAGAATCCCATGGACAGAGGATCCTGGTGGGCTACAGTCCACGGGGTCCCAAAGAGTTGGCCACGACTGAGCGACTTCACTTTAATTGTTACACTTGGGCTCAGATTGTGAAGATTCCTGATTGTAAAGCTGCAAAGCACAGACCTGGTATCTACTGATGGTGAAATAATGACTAATCTCATAGTTGTTTCCCATCCAGATGAATTCTAGAGTGTAAGAAAGAGCAGTTGGGCCAGCTGTGGTCTAAAAAGGGTGGCGGGGTGGCAACAGTAACAACAGAAAGAAGACCAATCTGACAACCATTGAGGCTGAAGATCAGTGTCATGTGGGGTCAGAGTGGATGTGGAAGTTCAAAGGAATGAAATAAGAAATAACCAGAGTAGCTAAAAGTTATCAGTAGGGAAAAGGAAAGAAATAAACTAGCTCTGTATGGGAAAAGTAGGTCTTCCTACTTTTGAGAAACAGGGTCATGTGAAATTTATTTCTGAGATGATGGGGACCTCTCTAAATCTATAAACATTGCGAAAAGGAAGCAGCAGAGGATAGAAAGATCAGTGGTGAGGAACAAGATCCAGGCAGTGCGGGAAAGAACACATAAACCTCAGTCCTTCCCTGGAAAACTGCACTTAGTATGCTATAACCTTTAGTTTTTTAACAGTAGCATAGATTGAAACCAGGAACTAAAAGTAGAATTTTACAAACAATTTTATACTTAAGAAATAACAAACAAGATGAGTGAGAAGATGGTTTTTATGACTAAGAGGATCCGAAGACAATATTTATTGATCAAACAGCGAGTCCGTCTTTACCCCATTCCACAAAATTTAGGCTGAGGTCCAAGAACGAAATAGTGGCAATGTCAAATTTCATTCAACAGCGCTTGATCTATCTCCCATACTGAGTTCACATACACAAGGCATTTCAAAACAGTATGAAGTATTTTTTCTGACCCTCAAAGTACTTATAATTTCATTGAGAATATAAACTATAATGAAATAGAATAACAGAGTAACATATAGATGCACAAAAGTATGCATAAAAGTAAGAGAGAAATCATAGAAGAGAAAAAACAACAAAAGTTTATTGGAAAATCAGAAAATTTATATTCTCAGTGACTATTTTTTTCTGTTTATTTTGCTTTTAACAAAACTGTGTTCCTTCAAAATGTCTTAGAAAAATGATATGAAGCAATTTCAATGAATTACTATATTTCAGTCATTATTTATAGATCAAAGGAGCACTAAGCTTCCGGTCCTTTCAAGAGCTTTAAAATAAACACTTTAGTGCACTTTAAGGCAATGCCTTCCAGGCAGATAAAGCCATTGATACAGAAAGAATGTCACATCTAACAATAAAAAACTAGTTGTGCTTATCAATAACATTTTCCCCTAGTACTTTGGGGAAAATTAAGAAGGAAAATTCCTATCATTGTTGGGCAAATACTGTTGGGTGAATAATCACACGAGTTTAATTGTCCTATGACATTTCATGTATGACTAGTGTGGAAATCATTGAAATGAACATTTTATCTATGTTCCACATTTAATTTGTTTCATCAGGTAAGTGTCATTAACTCAACACATATTTATTGAGAACTTTCTGTAGGAAAGGCATCATACCAGACATTAGTTAGGGCAGAGGGTGGAGAGTTAATTAGGCATAGTAGGTATACCTAGAAATCAGCTGTTTATCTGAATCTTTGATGTGTGTGTGTCTGTGTCTGTGTATGTTCATGTGTGTGTAAAGATGGAAAAATTTTAAATACAATTTAAAGTCCAAAAAAATGCTGTGATTCTTTGTGAAAAGAGGTATGGAAAAATGCAGTTATATATAAGTAGGTGCATATGTAGATTAATCATAGTTTTTCTGTTTTGTTTCCACCACTAAATTCTTTTAGAAGGATGGGAGATGTCAAGTATTATTGTACTTTGTACTTCCTCCATTCCTTGAAATTATGGTGTATTACTGTGTAATTATTTTTTCAATCTAGAAGTAAGTATAAAAGGTTAGATAATTGTAATAAATTATTTGAGGAAGTGAGGTAAAGAGAAACAAAATGGTAATTAAAATGCAGAAAAGTATCCTCTTATATTTTTAAATAGCCCATTAGGTCCTACCTTCTTACAAATGCATTTTCTCTTCAATTTGGGCAGAACAAATAGCCTGCTTACATTTTTTATGACCTCCACACATAACTTTAAAAATCTTACCAGTATTTACTAACAAAATACATAATCATGCAATGAAATAGAGGGACAGAACATGTAGTGATGCTAACAGAAGATATTTAATGAAATGTACTGATTATTGTGCTTACTTTTTTTTTTTCAATTTTCATTAGTGGAAAACACTATTTGCAAAGATGTATGAAAATTGTCCAGTTTAAATATCTTTTAAAAGTCTTCACTTGTGAAATGTCATTAGCTATTTTATCATTCTTATGGATGAATATGAGTCTCCTAAGGCAGTTTAGAGTGGCAATATGCAGCAGCCACCATCACCAGTGTTATTAACATAATCACTAACATTCATCACTCTCCTATGTTGTATGAATTATTTAGGAGACACATCAGTAGTGATTGTTCTAGGTGTTCTCAAGGTCATTCATACCTGGAGTGGATTTCACAGGAGCAGTTGAGGTCTGAGGTGTAGCTTGTACTTTTGCAGTTAAAGCAATGAGGGGGTGGGGAGTGTGAAAACAGTAGCAAACTGCCAATCCTACTGCCTTTTCTGGAAGGTCTAATTTGGGACTGTCTGCAATCCTATATCCCTGTCTCCCAGACATACCACATTTATTTGCCCTTCATCCCTTTGCCCACACCTGCCCTGTGGATCTCTATCCTGTGATGCCCGCCCCCTCTCCTGCGTTCCCTTCTGCCTCTCTGCAGGCTTGCTCATCACCCATCCCTATTCTTACAGTGTCTAATTCTAGCTTGACTAGTGTGGACTTCTTAAAATTCAAAAGCCTTCATCTCTTTACTACTTCTCTGCCAAAAGTGTGCAACCTTATACAATAAGTCTCCTACATATGAAGCTTAAAACTGCGAATTTTCACAGATGCTGTAAGATTGAGTGGAAGCAGCGTGCCCTCTGCCTCCAATTGCCGACAGTCCTTCAGCTCCAAGGTCTCCCACCCCCTCTCCCTCCTCCAGTGACTCTTCCTGCCTGTTCATTCAACGCCAGCCCTTGCATGCCAGCTGTTGGGCTACTGTGCTTTGTACTATAAGATTAAAAATGTTTTCTTCACTTTTGTGTTAGTTTTTACGTATTACTTATGTGAAAAGTATTATAAACCTATTACAGTGCAGTACTATGTAGCCGACTGTACTCGTTGGGTACCTGGCTAACTTTGTTGGACTTAATGAACAAATTGGACTTACAAATGGCAGTCTCAGGATGGAACTGGTTCTTATGTAGGGGACTTGCTGTAACATTCTTTTATTTTTCCACTAGCCACAATGTTGCAATAAATGTCTTTGTGCATTTAAGGAAGGTCTGCTATGAGCCTCTCCTTTGAGTTAAATGTTACCCTTTCTTCCACTGGGAAGATTTCCTGGCTTTTTAGACTGGGTCAGTTCTACCTTTGTATATTTCCATGTGGTTTTTCTTCCTGAAAACTATGGTAATTATATTTTCTAAATAATTTATTTAATTATTTTATTTCTGGCTGTGTCAGGTCTTAATTGTGGAACCTGGGGTCACTGATTGAGGAGGACAGATTTAGCTCCCTATCAGCTTATGGGCTCTTAGTTCCCTTACTAGGGATTGAATCCATGTTGCCTGCATTGGAAGGTGAATTCTTAACTCCTGGATCACCAGGGAAGTCCCAGTAGTAATTATAATTTTAAGTTTATTTATGCAATTGTTTCATTCCTTTAGTTTCCAGGGAATAAGCTTCTATCTGTTCCTGTCCACTACAGGACCCCTGGTGCATAATAAGGGGTTCAAAAATATATGACTAATGGAGAGATGATGAGATGGTGGAGGAGTAGGTGGATGTGGAATACTTCTCTCTCCATGGATGCATCAAGAATACATCTTCAGATGCAGAGGATCCCACGGAGCACCAACTGAGAGCTGGCAGTATCCCTGACCACCAGAAAGAAATATATAGATCCACCCAAAACTTGGTAGGATGAAGGGAGGAAGGGAAAAAGAGGGGGAGAATGAGACTGGACCTGCTCCCAAAGGGTGGAGGAACTGAAGCAGGGGTGAGATCCCCATGTAGGAGCAGTAGTTTGGGGCAGGGCAGAGGCATCTGAGGCTGTTGGAGAGGGAAGCAGCTGATATGTGACAGTCTGAATGGGGTGAGATCTGCATAGACAATCCATGCAGCAGCCATCACACCCTGGACAAGGATGCAGGTCCTCTGGTACACACTATGGCTGGAGGTAGGGATTGGAGGGCAATCAGGGTGTGGACTGCTGTTGACTGTGGGGAGACAGCCCCAGGGGATGTGAGGAAGGAGACCACAGCATGAAGGCCCTTGGAGGAGAGCTGGGCAGCCAGGGAGGCAACTCAACACTGCTGAGTCACCGAGGCGAAGGCTGAGGAGTCATCGCTATAGCCTCTCTTTCTCCCCACCTGCAGGGCCAGCAGCTGCCCAATGGAGGAAGATCCCAGGGAGGGTGGCCTTTGAGAGCCTGGTAAGCCAACCAACAAGTAAGGACATCAGCCAGGGGCGCCTTTTGAGCACCTGCTGTGCCAAGCAACAAAGAAGGACCAGCCAGACAAGCCTTTGAACGCCAGCTGCCAGCAATTGGAAAAGGACTCTGCAGGCACCTCATCTGTTGCGCCTGCGGACGCTGTCTTCCCGCACATCTGGTGCTGCCGGGTTCCCCACGAGCCAAGCAGCCGCACCCCCCCCCCCCATGCCTGGTCCTAGCTGGGGCAGAGTGGCCAGAGGCTGGGAAAGAGCCCCACAGTGCCTCTCACCTGTGCCCAAGACCGCCAGACCCTTGCACACCTGGTGCTTCCAGCGTCCATGTCCAAGCAGCTGTGCCACCTCCATGCCTGGTCCTCACTAGGCAGACCCATGTCCTCCAGGGCAGCCTCAGGGTAGCCTCCTGTGGATGACCCACATGCAGAGGTGGGGGTAAAACCACAATTGAGTCCCAGAGGCAGAGTGGCTAAAAAGAGGATTGAAAACCTTTCCACCAGCCGCCATCACCCTGATACCAAAATCAGATAGAATACTACAAAAAAGAAAACTACAGGCCTCTATCATTGATGAACATAGATGCAAAAATCCTCACCCAAATTTTAGCAAACAGAATAAAAAAATACATTAAAAGGATCACGCATTGTGATCAAGTTGACCCTTATCACAGGGATGCAAGAATTCTTCAGTATACACAAATCAATCAATGTGACACACCATATTAACAAATTGAAAGACAAAAATCATATAATCATCTCAATAGATGCAAAAAAAGCTTTTCACAGAATTTAGCATCCATTTATGATAAAAAAAATAAACTTTCCAGAAAATACGCATAGAAAGAACATACATTAACATAATAAAGGCCATATATTACAAACCCACTGCAAACATTATTCTCAACAGTGAAAAACTGAAAGGATTTCCTCTAAGATCAGGAACAAGACAAGGGTGCCCACTCTTGCCATGATTATTCAAAATAGATTTGAAAGTCCTAGCTAGAGCAATCAGAAAAGAAAAAGAAATAAAAGGAATCCAGATTGGAAAAAAAGTAAAACTCTCACTGTTTGCAGGTAACATGATACTATACATAGAACCCTAAAGATGTCACCAGAAAATTGCTAGAGCTAATCAGTGAATATAGCAATGTTGTAGAATATAAAGTTAATACAAAAAATTTCCTTGCATTCTTATACACTAACAATGAAAAATCAGAAAGATAAATTAAGGAAACAATCCCATTCACCATTGCAACAAAAATAATAAAATACCAAGGAATAAACCTACCTAAAGAAATAATAGACCTGTATGCAGAAAACTATAAGACACTGACAAAAGAAATCAAAGATGATGCAAACAGATGAAGAGATATACCATGTTCCTGGGCTGGAAGAATCAGTATTGTGAAAATGAATATACTATGCAAAGCACTCAACAGATTCAATGCAATCCCTGTCAAACTACCAATGGCAATTTTCAAAGAACTGGAACAAAAAATTTCACAATTTGTATGGAAACATAAAAGACACCAAATAGAAAAAGCAATCTTGAGAAAGAAGAATGGAGCTGGAGGAATCAACCTTGCTTGACTTCAGACTATACTACAAACCTATAGTCACCAAGAAAGCATGAATTGAGCACAAGAACAGAAATAATAAGCCAATGGGACAAGATAGAAAGTGCAGAGAGACCCATGCACTTATGGGCACCTTATCTTTGAGAAAAGATGCAAGGATAAACAATAGAGAAGAGATAGTCTCTTCAGTAAGTGGTGCTGGGAAAACTGGACTAGTGTGTGTAAAAGAATGAAATTAGAACACTCCCTACCACCATACACAAAAATAAGCTCAAAATGGACTAAAGACCTAAATGTAAGATCAGAAATTATAAAACTCTTAAAGGAGAACATAGGCAGAACACTCTTTGATATAAATCACAGCAAGATCCTCTGTGACGTGCCTCCTAGAGTAAAGGAAATAAAAACAAAAATGAACAAATGGGGCCTAGTTAAACTTAAAAGCTTTTTCACAGTGAAGGAAACTATAAACAAGGTGAAACCTTCAGAATGGGAGAAAATAATAGCAAGCAAAACAACTGGCAAAGGATTAGTCTCCAGAACATGCAAACAGCTCATTCACCCTCATATCAGAAAAACAAGCAACCCGATCAAAAAGTGGGCAGACACAAACAGACATTTCTCCAAGGAGACATACTGATGTCCAATAAGCACATGAAAAAATGCTCAACATTGCTCATTACTAGAGAAATGCAAATCAAAACTACAATGAGGTATCACTCACACTGGTCAGAATGGTCATCATCAAAAAATCTACAAATAATAAATGCTGAAGAAGGTGTGGAGAAAAGGGAACCCTCTTGCACTGTTGGTAGGAACGCAAATTGATACAGCCACTATGGAAGATGGTATGGAGATTCCTTAAAAAACTAGGAATATAACTACTTCATGACCCAACAGTTCCACTACTGGGCATATACCCTGAGGAAACAATAATTGAAAAGGGCATATGCACCCCGTTGTTCATTTCAGTTTACAGTAGTGATGACACGGAATCGACCTAGATATATATGCAATGGCAGATGGAGGGATAAAGAAATCATGGTGTGTATACACAACAGAATATTACTCAGCCTCAAAAAGAACACACTCGACTCAGTTCTAATAAGGTGGAGGAACCTAGAACTTATTTTACAGAGTGAAGTGTGTCAGAAAGAGAAAGGCGGGTATATTTTAACACATATATATGAAATCTAAAAAGATGGTACTGAGCTACCTATCTACAGGGCCGCAGTAGAGATGCAGACACAGAGAGCAGACTTGTAGACAAATGGGGAAATGGGACAAATTGAGAGAGTAACATTGAAACATACATCACCATAGGTGAAATTAGATAGCCTGTGGACATTTACTGTATGAGGCAGGGAGTTCAAATCCAGTGCTCTGTCATAACTCAGAGGGGTCTGAAGGGATGGGAGGTGAGGGAGGATAGATATGTACACCTATGCCTGATTCATGTTGATATATGGCAGAAAACAACACAGTATTATAAAGCAATTATCTTCAATTAAAAATAAATAAAAAATTTAAAAAGAAAACATGACACTTAAAATGTTTAACAGTAACTCCTTAAGATCAAATAGTCATGATCATGTCACCTATAGTGTCATAACCTTGATTGGCTCCTGATTAAAAACTAACCCATAAAAAAATCCTAGTTAAAATATACACGAATAATGAATAAGGAGGTGAATGACATATTAAATCCAAGTGCACTTTCTCTTTAACCCTTCCAAGTGGTACCTGCGTACTCACGTTTTGTCTTAGTATTTCCTGTAGCTGTTGTTGTGCAGTTGCTCAGTCAGGTCCGACTCTTTGCAACCCCTTCGACTACAGCACGTCAGGCTTCCCTGTCCTTCACTGTCTCTGAGTTGATTCCAGTTTCCCTGGTGGCTCAGTTGGTAAAGAATCCGCCTGCAGTGTGGGAGACCTGGGTTCGGTCCCTGGGTTGGGAAGATCCCCTGGAGAAGGAAAAGGCTACCCATTCCAGTATTCTGGCTTGGAGAATTCCACGGACTATAGAATCCATGGGGTCTCAAAGAGTCGGACACAACTGAGGGACCTTCACTTTCACTTTCATGCCCATTGAGTCAGTGATGCCATCCAACCATCTCATCCTCTGTTGCCCCCTTCTTCTCTTGCCCTTAATGTTTCCCAGCATCAGGGTTTTTTCCAATGAGTCAGCTCTTCCCATCAGGTGGCCAAAGTATTGGAGCTTCCATTTCTTCTTTCCCTACTGAAAACTGAGTTGATGTAATGTTAGAGGGGACTGTGAATTTCAAAAATCACACTTCCATATTGCTCAAAGTTCAAATATCAGAATGTATCTTTTAATCGCTCTCTAATAATGAGAATGAAGTCACTCATATTTAAACACAAACAGACCCACTTGTGAACAGCGCCATGTTCTGCCTTCACCACCAACCATATTCCAACCAAAAGTTTATTTCCCCAGAGGGAATTATTTTAAATACACTAGAGTTCATTTAAGCAGATGTTCCTTAAGGCTCCAATTTTGCTTACAAGGAAAATAAAGCTCACCATCATCATGATTATTAGTTGGAGAAAAGAAGTTAAGGAAGAATGTTTAACAAAGAAAAAAGAATTTAAGAGATACTTTTGCTATAGAGATCAAATTATATTGCTATTTGTTATTACATAAAGAACTTTATATAAAGTTATTATGTAAAGAAACTATATGTTATTATATTTTTAATTAAAAACCTATTATAAAGTTCAGCTGGGACATTAGAACACCTGGAGTGAGAAATGGTGAGAAGAAAATAGAAATCCAGATGGAAAAAAAAGATTTAAATCCAATAGTATGACCAAAGTTTATGAGCCCAAGTTTTACAGCCAGATGACTTTCCTTCAAATCCTGGATTTGTCATGACCCTTAGCATGGCATCTTAAATACCTGTGTCTGAACAAATCCATACCCCTAAATCTGGTATAATTATAATAATACTGACCAAACTCAAAGAGATGTTACGGAGCTTAGAAAACCTGCAATTACATACAAAGGTCCAACCTGACTATGGTTATCGTTACTGCAGTCATGCCACACCTATTTCAAGCATCAAAGCGGAGACAAGCTCTGAGATGAATTAGGCAGAAGCAGCCTCATTCTCTACATTACAAAACTCTATTCTGATGGCTCACCTTGTATGATCATGTCCTAAAAAGAGGAGATGATGTTTCAAAATAACTTCTCCACCCCATTAGGTTTTCAGCTCGCACAACCTGTGGACTAGGGGAAGTCAATCAGAGATTTTCTTGGAATCTAGAGACAACCTCAGCATCTAGAGCTATTAATATAAAATCAGCCTTCAAGAAGCCATGCTTAGTCATGTATGGTAAGTCCCGTATATTCAAATGAGTTCCTTTTCAAGAATGTTTTTAAGTCCAATTTATTTGGAAGTCCAACCATAAACCTACGTACCAATCAACTTTATACCGCTGCTTTTACGCTTGGTTCCAGACGTCCTGGGCTTGAGATAAAGATACTGTACTACTGTACTCTACACAGTACTCTATGGAAAAATACACAAAGCACAACCACTTGTAGAGGATGCACACAGGTGACAGAGTACCCCAGACCTGTGAACTAACTTAAGTGATTGTACACGCGAATGCATGTTCACATCCTGGGAAGTTTGCATCTGGAAAGTTCATGCGTAGGGGACTTACATTAGACAGAAAGCAAGGGTAACTTATCTGCAAAGAGGATAAATTCACAAAAGCCCAGAGCAGAGTAGAGACAAAAGCTAACACTGAGCATTAGCTGCTTTCCACTTTCCAGATCCAGATTCTGTTGTGCACTTCAGTGCAATGCCATCATTAGGCTTGGAGAGATACAGGCATTCTCCTAAAGCATCTCTCACAGCTACATTTGCAAATACAATCTGGCTTCTGTTACTCGAGATCTAAAACTTCTAACTAATGACCTATTTAGTATCAGATAAAGAGCTGAGAAAGGATAACAGACCCACAGAGAATGTAGAACTGGATGTCAAGAGAGTCAGATCCAGGGTGGATTTCCCCATCCCAGAAGGAGAAACTGATAATCTGAACCATGCCACAGTGTGAAGTATTTGATTAAACTATCATCTCTTGGCTTTTGACACTTAGACTCTGTGCTTACCAAAAAAAAAAACATTGATGGAGACAGTAACAAATAATGATATGTATGGAAGTGTGCTGTGTGCACGCTGAGATGTTTTGTTTTAACCCAGGATATGTTCCAGTCCTGCATTTGTCTGTAAGCAGATAAAGAAAATCTGGGTCAGCGACTAAAAATTATTGCTATTGTTCAGTCGCGAAGTTGTGTCTGACTCTTGGTGCCCCCATGGACTACAGCACGCCAGGCTCCTTGGTCCTCCACTATCTCCTGGAGTTTACTCAAATTCGTATCTTTTGAGTCAGTGAGGTTATCTAACCATCTCATCCTCAGCCACCCATTTTTCCTTTTGCTTTCAATCTTGCCCAACATCAGAGACTTTTCCAGTGAATTGACTCTGCATCAGGTGGCCAAAGTATTGGACCTTTAGCTTCAGCAACAGTCCTTCTAAAGAATATTCTGGTTTTATTTCCTTTAGGATTGACTGGTTTGTCCTCCCTGCAGTCCAAGTGACTCTCAAGAGTCTTCTCCAGCACAATTCAAAAGCATCAATTCTATGACACTCAGTGTTCATTACAGTCCAACTCTCACGTCCATACTTGACTACTGGAAAAATTATTGACTATACAGACCTTTGTTGGCAAAGTGATGTTTCTGCATTTTAATATGCTGTCTAGGTTCGTCATAGCTTTCCTTCCAAGGAGTAAGCGCCTTTTAGTTTCATGGCTGCAATCACCATCTGCAGTGATTTTGGAACCCAAGAAAATAAAATCCGTCACTACTTCCAATTTTTCCCCTTCTATTTGTCATGAAGTGATGGGACCAGATGCCATGGTCTTAGTTTTTGAATGTTGAGTTTCAAGCTAGCTTTTTCACTCTCTTGTTTCACACTCATCAAGAGGTTATTTCTTTCCTCTTCACTTTCTGCCATATTTGACATCTGAACAAAAAAATTAATCATAAATCACATGCAGTAGATGGATATACCAGGTACTATGGATAAGAGTGATGCAATGATCTTAAAAGTACAAAATCAAAATACTGGGTGTATATGTATTAAACCTTACCACCCACTTCCCTCCCCATGTCTTTAAAGCTGTCTTCTAGTATTTTGTCCCCAGAAGTAGTCATCTTTGTGTTCCATCGTAAGGCTCATTCCATTATCAGGAGGAAGGAGCAGGACAGGGTCATGGTTAAGAAAGGCTTCTTCCTCATCCCATTGTTACCCGTTTATGGTCTATGGCCAAGGTCAAGCAGCAGAGGATGATAAGCACTGGTCATAACTCATTATCACAGGCAGAGAGTTCTCATGGTAAAATAGCATTTGGAGTGTTTCCTAATAAGCAGTGTCTTGTGAAAAAAAATTTTTTTTTTAAGCAATTTAAGTTCCCTCAAATGAATTTAAAAGACAACTCAGGAAGTTTCAGGGCAGAAACAGTTTGAAATTCTGAGGAACAGTGACCCATCATAACAAACAGTGGAGGAAGTATTATCCCCTTGGGTTCCCCTCAGATCTATGCTTAAACATCACTAGGAAGCAGGTGATGACCGCATACCTGTGTGTATATGCAGACACACCACACACCCACACAGATTCCTCATGCTCCTCCCAGGGGAGACAGTGAAGGGTACTGTACAAGGAAACGATCAAGATTTACTTCATCAAAGATTCATTCTGTTTTCCTCCCACCATTGTTTCTCAAGGGTGTTGGCTATGGTTAAGGCTCTAATTTCTGGTAGCAGTATGCAGAACAGATTGAAAATGAACTGAAGAAAAAAATGAGTTTAACTTAGAGAAAATTAACTAATTGTAATGCCCCTTAGATGTTTTTGTCCAACCAACATCCTCATTTTGGAAAAACTGTATTTTCCCTGTTTCTTTTGGATCTAATGGGGCTGAAGACCCCAGTACCTCCTCACTCTCTTCACAGACACAGTGGTGAGTGAACGATATGGCCTTCCATGTTTACCTGGAAAAAAAAAGACTAGACCGCTCAAATCATCTACATAGGGCCATCTAGCAGTTGGCTGTAAAATCAAAATTTTAACATTAATAGCATTTAAAATTTTAATCTTAAAATATCTTAACCAGGCTAAAATATATAAGGAACCATATGAGGATCCATGTAGCCAATACAGCCCCTACAAACCACAACACAGGTCATTCTGTGATCTTGGAAAGGTAATCACTCTCCCCAATTTTCATTCTCATGTCTGTTCTGATACTCGGTTCTTCACTTATGAAGGCATCACTAGATGAAATATACGATTATTTTCTAAAGCTTAAGATGACATCTGTATGTCATGATACAGTTAGAGAAGTTAGAAGATGTTTTTCTGCTGAAGTGGGGAACTACAGCCTTTTCCTTTCCTAACTTTATGGAGGAATGATAAAGAGAAAGGTGATAAAGCCAACTTATGAAGAAAAATAAACTCTAAGTAATTGGGAGGTAGAGGGACATGACACTTAATAAGATGATTGTGTCCTGGAAATAGCTAAGTATAAAATCATTGTTCATGTTTTAAATATAATTTGAGTTGGGTTTTGTCCTTTGCAACCCAAAGAGTCCTCATACATAAATTGGTATCTTAAAAAGAAATTCTGCAGGCAAAAATAACACAATACAAACAGATTGAACTACATTTTTCTTAAATAGACCAATTGGTCCATGTATGACCAAGACAGATCAATCATGAGTCTTCCACTGGATTACATAATTGGATAGTGGAGAAAAACCTGGGATATCACACCAAGACTCTAACAGTGACGTATCTTCCCTACATGCATGGAGAACATCCCTCTGTAGTTGGGAATATTGAGGTTACATACAGAGGGAAGCAGGGGAGGCAGAGATGTACATATTGGCAAATTGTTTGAACTCTGAAATCTATTTGAGCCTGAATCTAGAATCTAGAAATTCCAAATTAAGTGATCTAATAAATTTATCTTTTAGTTATGTTAGTTTGAGTTGCTTCTGTCTTAAAATGTCCTGATCTATCTCCTATGCTATGCCTCTGGGCAAGGTAATGATTATTAATTCAGCATTTCTCCAGTCATGAAATAGTTAAGCATTTGTTGTTATGCATTGATTAGCTGAGTCATGAGTAGGATATCTTTGGATACGTGGAGAGAAAGACATGGATGAGCTGAGAAGTCAAGGCTAGGACATGTCTCTTTTGAAAGGCAACAGTAATCATGCTTCGCCTGGGAATTTCTCAAGCATCAGGAGGGTGAGACGGCAGCCACCGTTAAACTGCATCAGCTTCTGGATCCTAACAAGAAATCAGGAAGAGCTTACTGAGCCAAGTTGGACCAATCACACTTTCTCCATATTAAATACAGTCTTGAGAATGTGCTAGTGAGTCGTGGTGTGTCTGGAACCACAACATGCAAACTCGGGGGCTGTGGCAACACCATTTCATCTTAAAGATGAGAAGCAGAGAAAGCCAGTAAGCAGGAATGGAAAAAAAGAATTCAGATTCGCATAGATAAACAAGAGAGATGGAAAGAGATTTTTGATGACTCTCCTGGGCCTAATCCCATTGTCCTCTGAGGCTTAACACCAGTCCAGACCTCAAGTCATTTCTCTGTCTCTGTAAATTCAATTAAGCTTCATTGAGTGCATGCCCAAACACTAGTTGGGTTACATTCACTTCCACCTATGTACTCTCCAGGCCAGAAAACTGGAGTGGGTATCCTTTCCCTTCTCCAGGGGGTCTCCCCAACCCAGGAATCAAACCAGGGTGTCCTGCATTGCAGGTGGATTATTTACCAACAGAGCTATCAGGGAAGCCCAAGTTATTATAAATGATTATAAACAAGTTATTATAAATGTTAGGCAAATTATTATAAATTAAAAACTTAATAAATAATGAGTTTACTTAAATGAACTGTGATATGTTAAACTTCCAACAGAAACGGTTGGAATAATTCCAAGAAGAGAGGTTAATTTTTTTTTTTAGTTCTGTTTTTGATATTGGTTATTCACTAGTATGGTATGATTGTTATTAAGAAGTGAATACCAACCATCAGGTGGCATTATGAGTCATTTTGACAGATATGATTATTTGATCCAAATATCCCTACAAACAAAAATAATAATACCCCACAGATACTGACTCTATTTTAAGTTCTCATAGAAAATCTTGTGATTATGTTCAGAGAGATAGCACTTGGTATACTGTATCTTCAGGATCTGGTTTTGCTTTCCTCTGAAATTTTTCTTAGCTGATACTCTGGTTTTAAATTTTAAACAAAAGTTTCCATGACACAGACAATTTGATGTAACATGAAAGAACATCTTTGCCCCTAGCTACATAGAACCTCCATTGCTACCTAAATAAAATGGTCTGAAAAAGAAAATGAATCATGGGAAATCTTACCTATAGCATGACCTACCGTAATATAGTTTAATATAAAGAGGGAGTTTCAGTCTAATATATCTTTGTATCTTCTACCATACTGTGTACACTTTTATGTTGTACTCACTAGGTATTTTTCAGAAAATCAATGGGAAGGTGGGTCCAGTTTTGAACTGCAACCAGGGTTGACTTGTGTGTGATTCAGAATGATTTCATTTAAAAAACTTACCACTATCATAATTTCCTGTTGTTGATACTCCATAGATTGCTGGAATGCATTTTTACTGCATTACCATTTGTTTTCCTGCCCAGCTTCCCTGTTATATGGATTTTCTTAACACCAGAGACTGTGCCATCCTTATTCTTCTTCCTTCTTCATTGCCTATTATGTTGTCAGCACTTAATAAAAATGGATAAAGTATGTCAATGTTATTAAATATATCCACCAGAGAATTATCCCAAGGTTCCAGGCACTCAGGCAGCTAAGACAGCCCAGTTGAAGGAGGACATGAGCTGTCTGGCCACCTAGTATCTCTCCTTGTTGATGCCATCTACAGACTTCTCAGACACCCTCTCTGATTGCTTGACGACTCTAGCATCGGGTTGTTTCTCAGATTCCCAGTGAGTACGGTGTCCACACAGGTTATTTCTCCTACCTGCCCTGGTCACCAATTTTGTTGTTGTTGTTAATTTTTCCTCCAATCTTGTCAACCCGCAATCTACTGCAGGAGCCATGCCCATGGTCATGTTACCTATAAGGCACTTGGTACTGCCACTGAAAACTAACCAGGAGAATTCACGAATGGTCAAAAGGAGAGAGGAGACGTCAGCCCATAATACATCCTGCCAACTACCCAGAATCCTTCACTCTGGAATCCATTTTGGCTGAGAGATGCTCTTGCTTGCAGAGAGGACCATGAGTCAGAAACTCCACAGTATTAATAGCAGGACAATTTCGAGAGGAGGCTGCGCCCTGCCCAGATAGGAAATAAAAGGCCATATATTTCTTATTCTCCTTGAAGTCAAGGAGACCTTCCTGACTAGAAAGCTCCTTGGAGGTCAAACGGGGAGTGATGCCAAGGCTACCCATAGTCTTCTTTGCTAGAATCCATCTTGACTAGGAGCTGCATGCACACACATGGGAGGATCCTGAAATATATCAAATAAGGACTCCAAATCAGCAAATCAAAATGATTGGCCAAAGGAAACCCAAAAGAAATGCCCCATAAAAGTGATTTACACTACCGCAAGGGCACTACCCTCTCTGAGGACGCCTGTGCATCTGTCCACATGTACTGTACTCTTTTTCCCCTAATAAACACTACTGGTTTCACTCCTGTCTCATGCGAATTCTTTTCTGCAAAGCTGAAGAGCCAGGGCTTTGTCACTGACCCCTGGCATAGTGGCTAGGAGTCAGCTCTCACTGCAGCAACCCTACCTCAATTGCTGACGAGGGATGGAAACCCTGCTTCAAACTGCTGCAGGCTGAGGGTACCCCAGAGCAGTTCTCCTGGGCTCCCTTATCCTGCTGCTATCCACCCGGTGTCCCTTCCCAATAAATCTCTTGCTCTGACGGTACATGTGTCTCCTCAGACAATTCATTCCCGAGAGTTAGACGAGAGCCCACCCTCACATCCTGGGAGGGGTACTCCTTCCCGCAACACTTACTCTATTACATTTTTGTTTGTTTTTACCTTTTTTGTGGTCTCTTCCTCTTACCATGGAGTCTTTCCAAGTGCGGGGATTTCATCACATGTGTCTACGATTCTACCTAAAACCATCAAGAGTAGCATTTGGCATCCAGAGACGGCATTTAACATCTAATAGGGAGTGTCAGTCACTCAGTCATGTCTGACTCTTTGTGACTCCATGGACTGCAGCTTGCCAGGTTTCTCTGTCCATGGGATTCTCCAGGCAAGAATACTGCAGAGGATTGTCATTCTCTTCTCCAGGGAATCTTCCCAACCCAGGAATTGAACCTGGGTCTCCTACATCACAGGCAGATTCTTTACCATCTGAGCCACCAAGGAAGCCAATTACACTTATTAATGTGAGTTGGAGAAAAAGCTCACATCTAGTGTAGAAAAGAACTTTTTGAGTTCATTAACTTTAGCTTTCCCTTTATAAGAATATTAGTTACTCATTTAATAGTGGTTTTCTAAGGGGGGAAAGTTTGTCACCCCAAAATGTGTCTCTTTGGCATAAGGATTAGTGTAGACTGTTTTTAAGAGCATGACTCAGGGAGTTTTTCTCATCACTGCCCCCTTCACTGCCTAGCAGGATTTAGATAAAGGGCTTGTTTCTCCTCCAGGAAAGAGCAGATTCTGACTTCTTGTTAGATCTGTTTCTTTTACTTTAACCTTTGCTCTTTGTTGCTTTTGTACTTCCCTCGGGCTCAGATGGTAAAGTGTCTACCTGCAATGAAGGAGACCCAGGTTCAATCCCTGGGTCAGGAAGATCTCCTGAAGAAGGAAATGGCAACCCACTCCAGTATTCTTGCCTGGAAAATCCCATGGATGGAGGAACCTGGTAGGCTATAATCCATGGGGTCGAAAAGAGTCGGACACGACTGAGCGACTTCACTTTATTATAATCACTACAAGGATGCTGTCTATAGACGAAAGCATATATAGTGGATTGCCTTGTGGAAACCTCAGGTTCCCCTTGGCAAACCTTGCCCCCTCTGCCTGAATGTTAAACCGAAGTGCCTACATCCAGCTCAGAGGGAGACTTTCTGACCTGGCCCACCTGTAAGTGACCTCGGGAAAGAAGAAATTAACACATCCCCTCCCTGATGCTGGCCAAGCCAGGAGATATTTTGCAAGAGTAATGTCTTTTTAACTTACTGTCTCATTTCCCCTTCTTCTGTCCTGTAAAAGAAGCTGGCATCCAGACCTTGATAAGGTATTCTGGGACTCTAGTCCACCATCTTCTCTGCCGGCTTTCCAAATAAAGTCACTATTCCTTACCTTGAATTTCCCAGGTGGTGCTAGTGGTAAGCAACCCGTCTGCCAGTCCAGGATATGTGAGACATGGGTTTGATCCTTGGGTTGGGAAGATCCCCTGGAGGAGGGCATGGCAACCCACTCCAGTATCCTTGCCTGGAGAATCTCATGGACGGAAGAGCCTCACAGGCTACGGTCCACGGGGTCCAGCAGAGTCAACCACCACTGAAGTGACTTAGAACACAGCACAGCATGTTCCTTACCTCAACACCTCGTCTCTGATTATTGGTCTATCATTCAATGAGCAGACAGAGCTTGGATTTGGTAACATTCCCAGAACAGAGCTATTACCAGAGATATCTGGAAAGATATGGGCTGGACGTGGCGGGGAGAACTTGGCAGAATCTAGAGGTCCGAGTTCACTTTGCATCCAGGCACCTCTGCCTAGCCCAGCAAACAGTAGCTTTTCTATCTCTACATGAATTGCCTTCCTCCTCTTTGAAATCCCAACCATTACCTGCAGCATCTTCTTTTCATCTTTATGTGAAAATGGTATTTTGAGATGAAGGTTTGGTTCATTTTGGAGAGTAACTCAGTTTTCCTGAGCCTCTTCTATGTATATTTGTTATTAAACTTTTATTTGATTTTCTGCTGCTAATCTGTCTCATGTCAATTTAATTCTTTTACCAGCCAAAAGATCTTAGAAGAGGAGAGGAAAACTTTCTCCCTGACAGCTTCATGGGGGAAATGAGAAGGGCTCTTATATAAATGCTCTTGATCTTTCTGATCCCTTGATGTGAAACATGACAATTAAATACCTCCCTTATAAAATGTTCATGAAATTTAAATATATTTTTCTTACCAAGGAATTTTTCTCAAGGAAGAATCATTCTCAGAGTTAATGAGGCATCTTAGAATTACACTTAAATAGTTACAGGACTCACTGAAACCACATTTTTCATGGTGAGTGAAGACTTTTAGAGATTTTTATGCATATGAATAATGTGATTAGCTATTTCAAACTCTGATGATGAGGGTGTTGGAAGTTCCAAAAAGTTCCAAGGTTTCTCCTCAGAAATAGATGTTTGGTTTAAAATTTTCCCTATATCCTTTCTGGAGTAACCATTCCATATATTGGGCTTCTCTGGTAGCTCAGTTGGTAAAGACTATAAGATGATGCATCTGCTGTAGAAAGCAGTATGGCAGTTCCTCAAAAAATTAAACGGAGAATTACGGTAAGACCTAGCAATCCCACTAGTTGGTGTGTACACAAAGGAACTGAAAGCAGTCTTAATCACAACAGTCAAAAAGTGGACAAAGCTCAAATGTTCTTCAACAGATGAATGGATAAAATAAATGTATTATACACACACAATGGAATATTATTCAGCATAAAAACTGAATGAAACTCTGATACATGTTACAGCAAGGATGAAACTTGAAAACACTATTGTAAGTTAAATAAAACAAGTGCAAAAAGGACAAATATATGATCCTGTTTGTTTGTGGTACCTAGAATAGCCAAATTCATAGATATAGGAATTAGAAGAGTGGTTACCAGGGGCTGGGGATAGAGAAATGGGAGTTACTGTTTAGTGGACACAGTTTCAGCTTGCAATGACAAAAATATATTACAGAAATGGATAGTGATATTGGCTTCATGTCACACGATGTGAAAACAATTCCACTAAACTGTACACTTAAAAGTGGCTATAATGGTAAAGTTTTGTTGTGTATGTTGTACCATAATTTAAAAAATAATAAGTATCTCATTATGTTATTTAGCACTTTTGTAGTTTCATTTTCTATTGAGTCCTGGTTGCAAGAACCAGGTCAACCTTAAATAAGAAAAGTTTATCAGAAGGCATTTATTTGTTCAGTTTTATACAAGTTTGCTTATCATTAAAATGGAGTTTATTTTTTAAATATTCATAAAAACCACATAATGGAGACTTTCCTGAAATGTATACTTAGATAGAACATAAAGAAAAATCTTCTTTTCTTAGTTGTAGGAGTGATTTTACTTCAAAAAAGGAAAAGGAGGATCTACTTTGCAGGTTCATTTTTTGCTAGGTATTACCAAAAATTAAAATTGGATAATCAAACTAAAAGATAAGCCAGGGTCAGATTTTTGTCTTCAAAGATTCTTTCTCTTTATAAAGTGTCAATTTAGTAACAACTCTGGTGTCATTATTTTATTAGTGGTACATTATATCTAGTTACGATGAATTTTTTTAAAGCTGTAAGAGAACTTAACGATGACCTTTAATTATTAATTTTTCCAAATAAAGATGTGTATAAAAAAAGCTACATTTCTTCAAAGACTGCAACTTCAACTAGAATGATGATTGTTTCCCCTAGGAATTTCAATCAATATTTTTATATAAAATCCAAGGGTTCCATCTTATTTTATCTTAATGTTCCAGGGAGTGATACTAAAATTTTTGAAATTACTCTATAGGCACATCTACTAAAAATAGTATGTCCCAAGTGGTTGGTACAGATTGATCACGTGTAAGAGTGGAAAGCAATTAAGTCAGAGATTTCTGGGGCCCAATTATGTTAAGCTCTGCACATTCTGGTAAAGCCTCCTGGTTTTATCCAGTGTGCTATAGGCGGATACTAGGGGATTTTAGCAGAGGAGTAATGTCTATGGAAGGTTAGGATTGCAGTGTCTGGAGGATTCTGTAGGAAGAAGCTAGGAGTGAAAGCAGCAGGACCAGTTAGGCAGCTGCGAACAAGGCAGGAGGGTTATGCGGTCTAGGGTGGTGGCCGGAAGATGTTGAGAAATTCTTCGATTTGGAGTATGTTTTGAAGCTGAAGTCAGGGGGATTGGCTCTAACTTGTTAGAGAAAAAGAGGAGTAAAGGATGAGTAGGAGATTTTGGAACTGGGAAATCTACATTTGGAAGAAGTAGAAGATTAGACAGACGCGATGAGGCAGATCTCCTGAGCCAGACGCAGCCGTTGGGGCTTGCTCCTGTAAGTGTTACAAAGGTGCATTAAGATCGTGGGAAGATGGGCGTGATGTGAGCGCTGATGTCAGGGCACCAGCAGCGTGGTGAAGCCAGGAGGAGGGAGGCTGACCAGGCACGACGAGGGAAACGGGACTCTGCTCGTTTCTGTCTGGGGCTGTAAGACTTGTTCCTTCTCTTTCCTCTTTGGGAACGAGGCTTCACACCCAGCGCTTCCGTGTCTATCAAATGCGCACTCCCGTTCCCTGTGGAATCGATCAGAGTGATAGCGTTAGGTAGGGTGGGTCCCACAGCCCCCCAGGCACAAAGGGAACTCGTGTGCTTCCCATAAAACGCTCCAGGCAGAGTACTGAGGAGGTTGGAAACCCAGCCTGGACTATCTGATTTTGAAATGTGGCTTTACTCCTCCCAGCTACCCAATTTCGAGCACATTATTTAATTTCCCCACATCCCAGTTTTCTCACTTGGGAAATGAGATTAAAATAGTACTCAGCTCACAGGAGTAAGGTGGGAGCTAAGTAAGCCTTACATTTTGAAGCTTTTGTAAAGTAAATGTGAGCTGAATTTTTTTTCTTAATTCTCAAAAAAATAAAAAATAGTGTGGACGAATTCTTAAGATGGGTTTCCCAGGTGGCTCAGTGGTAAAGAATCCACCTGGCAATGCAGGAGTTGCAACTTCAGTCTCTGGGTTGGGAAGAACCCCTGGAGAAGGAAATGGCGACTCATTCCAGTATCCTTGCCTGGGAAATCCCAAGGACAGAAGAACCTAGTGGGCAACAGTCCAAGGGGTCGCAAACAGTCAGAGAAGACTTACTGACTACAAACAAAAAACAACAATCCTTAAGATACGTTCTTATACTAATGTTTGTACTGACTGATTAGGACTGCAAGTAGGCAACAGTGGAAATATCACTTCAAAAGAAGAATAGCAGAATTTAATATCCTGATAGGAAATTTAAGTGCAAATGATGATGCTGAGTGAGTGGGGAAGAGTAGTGTCCTCAACAAATAATGAGGAAACAACTCATATTTCAAAAAGAGTAGTTGGCAAACTCCTTTGGAAATGTATTTATTTAAATCAACATATTTTGGATAACCACATAACACAGATAACATTTAAAATTAAAAATGATTTTGTAATTGCCTGTTACTAAGGTTCTCTCCAGCTTTAATGCAAAGATGTATTGATTAAGGGAAAAAAAAAAGTAAAATTCTCAAGGATCATAAAATATGTGTGATCACTTTCCAATATAAATTATGAGAAAGGAACTATTCACCGTCATTATAAACCTGTGTTTTCTATTTTAAAATGCCAGTGCATTTCTCCTTGTTTGTCTACTCATATTACCATGCAGATTTACAAATTCTGTGTGCATATGTTGACTGGCTAGTGGTGTTACTGGTCATATATGATTCAATTTATTGTATGTTTTCAAATTATTATCAGCCAGGAGTATTTTCAACTTCATTAATGATCAGGAAAAATATAAATACAAAAGTTTGAGTTTAAAAATGTTGTCTAAGTAATGAGGATGACATTTAGTTCAGTTCAGTTCAGTTCAGTCGCTCAGTCATGTCCGACTCTTTGCGACCCCATGAACCACAGCATGCCAGGCCTCCCTGTCCATCACCAACTCCCGGAGTCCACCCAAACCCATGTCCATCGAGTCGGTGATGCCATCCAACCATCTCATCCTCTGTCGTCCCCTTCTCCTCCTGCCCTCAGTCTTTTCCAGCATCAGGGTCTTTTGCAACGAGTCAGCTCTTCACATCAGATGGCCAAAGTATTGGGAGTTTCATCTTCCGCATCAGTCGTTCCAATAAACACCCAGGACTGATCTCCTCTAGGATGGACTGGTTGGATCTCCTTGCTATCCAAGGGACTCTCAAATCTTTTCCAAACCACAGTTCAAAAGCATCAATTCTTTGGCGCTCAGCTTTCTTTATAGTCCAACTCTCACATCCTTACATGACCACTGGAAAACCGTAGCCTTGACATTTAGGCAGGACGGAAAGAGGGCTGAACTTTTGAGATTAATATGGTTATTTATGGCCACTATTCCTATACCTACTACTCATTTGAGGATTTTTAACATCTGTGGTAGGCAGATTAATGACCTTCTAAAGATGTCCTTACTCAAATCTCTAAAACCTGGAAATATGTTACCTTACATGACAGAGAAGTATTAAGGTAGAAGATGGGATCAAGGTTGAAAATCTCATCCTGTGTTATTTTGTGTGTGTGTGGGGGGGGGGGGGAGGATGTAATCAGAAGGGTTGTGCTTGATGTAAGGAGGAGGCAAAAGAGGGAGAAGCAGAGAGACCACAGCAGTATGAAGAGGAAGCTTCTAGAAGCTGGAAAAGGCCAGAAAACAAGATTATCCCCCTAGAATCTCCAGATAAACACAGTCCTGCAATACCTTGATATTTGGCCAACAAGACCCATTTTGGATTCCTGAGCTCTGGAACTGTAAATGGTTAAGTTGTATTGTTTTAAACCACTGAGCTTATGGTAATTTGTTGTGAAAGCAATAGAAAATCACTGTAACACCTGAAAGAAATGTTGCAAAATGTGTGCAGAATAAAGTTTGAGAAAAATTGTTGGACTTTGAGAAACTTCAGCAGATGACAATAGTGGAGAGAAATGTTTAATTCAGGATTTGTAAGACTCATAATATCTTTCACCGAAGGAAATAAAGTTAGATGTTATATTCACACCTCAAATTACCACCTGTAGCATTTCCATTGTAACCTTATTCTCCAATTATTGTCTCATTCTATCCATAGAATTTTCACAGATTTTGGCAAACCTATGTTAGTGTATATCAAATGCAAGAACTTTAGAGTAAAAAAATGTTTTATAACACTCTTGCTTAGTATGTGAGTGGCTTTCTTTTGAAAATTTACCAAATGTCATTAAACTCTACATAAAACAAATAGTTGGGAATTTGTTTATTTGAATTTTATTCTATTTATATTTATACTAGTTAGTTTTACAATCATTAGTCTATTTTTCTAGCACTATCCCTAACTTACAAAACTATTTTCAGCACATCACTTACCCTCATCAATCTTAGGTTCCACATTCACAAAGAAATAGAAACAGAAGCAGAAGATATTAAGAAGAGGTGGCAAGAATACACAGAAGAACTGTATAGAAAAGATCTTCATGACCCAGATAACCACAATGGTGTGGTCACTTACCTAGGGCCACATGTCCTGGAGTGAGAAGTCAAGAGGCCTTAGGAAGGTCTTAGGAAGCATCACTACAAACAAAGCTAGTGGAGGTGATGGAATTCCAGTTGAGCTATCTCAAATCCTGGAAGATGATGCTGTGAAAGTGCTGCACTCAGTATGCAAACAAATTTGGAAAACTCAGCAGTGGACATGGGACTGGAAAAAGTCAGTTTTCATTCCAATCCCAAAGAAAGGCAATGCCAAAGAATGCTCAAACTACTGCACAATTGCACTCATCTCACACGCTAGTAAAGTAATGCTCAAAATTCCCCAAGTGAGGCTTCAACAGTACATGAACCGAGAACTTCCAGATGTTCAAGCTGAACTTAGAAAAGGCAGAGGAACCAGAGATCAAATTGTCAACATCTTTTGGATTACAGAAAAAGCAAGAGAGCTCCATAATAACATCTACTTCTGCTTTATTGACTACGTCAAAGCCTTTGACTGTGTGGATTGCAGCAAACTTTGGAAAATTCTTTGTTTGTTTGTTTGTTTTAATTTTTTTTTATTTTTTATTTTTCAGTGGGTTTTGTCATACATTGATATGAATCAGCCATAGAGTTACACGTATTCCCCATCCCGGTCCCCCATCCCACCTCCCTCTCCACCCGATTCCTCTGGGTCTTCCCAGCCCACCAGGCCCGAGCACTTGACTCATGCCTCCCACCTGGGCTGGTGGTCTGTTTCACCACAGATAATATACATGCTGTTCTTTCAAAACATCCCACCCTCACCTTCTCCCACAGAGTTCAAAAGTCTGTTCTGTACTTCTGCGTCTCTTCTTCTGCCCTGCATATAGGGCCATTGTTACCATCTTTCTAAATTCCGTATATATGTGTTAGTATACTGTAATGTTCTTTATCTTTCTGGCTTACTTCACTCTGTATAATGGGCTCCAGTTTCATCCATCTCATTAGAACTGATTCAAATGAATTCTTTTTAACGGCTGAGTTAAAAAGTACATATGTATATGTACATATACATATGGTGTATATGTACCATAGCTTCCTTATCCATTCATCTGCTGATGGGCATCTAGGTTGCTTCCATGTCCTGGGCTATTATAAACAGTGCTGCGATGAACATTGGGGTGCACGTGTCTCTTTCAGATCTGGATCCCTCAGTGTGTATGCCCAGAAGTGGTATTGCTGGGTCATATGATAGTTCTATTTCCAAAAATTCTTTAAGAGATGGGAATACCAGACCACCTGACCTGCCTCCTGAGAAATCTGTATGCAGGTCAAGAAGCAAGAGTTAGAAATGGACATGGTACAACAGACTGGTTCCAAAACAGGAAAGCAGTACATCAAGGCTGCATATTATCACCCTGCTTATCTGACTTATATGCAGAGTATATAAATTAGATGCAAAATGTCAGGCTGGATGAAGCACAAGCTGGAATCAAGATTGCAGGGAGAAATATCAATAACTTCAGATATGCAGATGACACCACTTTTATGGCAGAAAGTGAAGAAGAACTAATGAGCCTCTTGATGAAAGTGAAAGAGGCTTAAAACTCAACTTTCAAAAAATGAAGACCAGTCCATCACTTCATGGCAAATAGATGGAGAAACAATGGAAACAGTGACAGACTTTTATTTTCTTGGGCTCCAAAGTCACTGCAGATGGTGATTGCAGCCATGAAATTAAAAGACACTCTCTCCTTGGAAGAAAAGCTATGACCAAACTAGACAGCATATTAAAAGCAGAGATATTACTTTGCCAACTAAGGTCCATCTAGTCAAAGCTGTGATTTTTCCAGTAGTCATGTATGGATGTGGGTGTTGGACCATAAAGAAAGCTGAGTGCTGAAGAACTGATGCTTTTGAACTGCGGTGTTGGAGGAGACTCTTGAGAATCCCTAGGACAGCAAAGAGTCAATCCTAAAGGAAATCAACTCTGAATACTCATTGGAAGGACTGATGCTGAAGCTGAAACTCCAATACTTTGGCCACTTCTGCAAAGAACTGACTCATTGGAATAGACCCTGATGTGGGAAAAATTGAAGACAGAAGGAGAAGGGGATGATTGAGAATGAGATGGTTGGATGGCATCACCGACTTGATGGAGATGAGTTTGAGCGAGCTCGGGGTGTTGGCCATGGACAGGGAAGCCTGGTGTGCTGCAATCCATGGGGTTCCAAAGAGTCGGACATGACTGAGTAACTGAACCCAAGAAGTGAAGTGGTTGCTAATTAAATTACATGTAACGTATGTATCTAAAAGCATCATTCATCTGAGTATCCCAAGTGAGTTAAAGTCATTCAGTCATATCAGATTCTTTGTGACCCCATGGACTATAGCCTGCTAGGCTCCTCTGTCCATGGAATTCTTTAGACCAGAATACTGGAGTGGGTAGCTACTCCCTTCTCCCAAAGCATAGTATCCTGAAGCCTAGTTTATAAACATTAACAAGTGGTATTATCTCAACTTTACAAGGGAGAAACAAGGCAGAAAGAATTAACTGGATTAGAGAAAGCCATAAATTACCTGCTGGTGGGACACTCTGAGATACTTGCTGTCTTTCTATCTGCTTACCATGTTTTAATCTCTATTTGATACCACTAGGCAATAGATACATAATCAATAGATTAAAATATTCTATATGAGTGTAATATACTATATGTTACTAATAGAATCAATACTATCCCAGGTCCTAAACCATATAGAAAATGCTCAAGAAAGCCTAGCTTGTGTTTAACATTCTGCATACAGGCTACTCATCTGTCTAATAGTTTCAGGGTTATTGCTGTCAGACCTAAGTGTATTATAAAGAGAAAGGAACTTTTCATGTTTATGTCATCAGTCATATTAGCTTTGCTAAAATTGGGGAGGGCTCTCAAAATAGATGCATGGATTATATACAGCCATTGAAGATCCTTTTAAATACTGTACTTAAAGAGACTTTTGGCTATTGCATAAACACTGATCTTGTTATCTTTTGCTTTATTGTCTATAGTTATTAACACTATTGGACCCAAAAATTTAAGAAGGCATATCTCAAGTTAAGTGCTCTTAATAATGATAACAATGAAAGTGGATTGGATTACTGAATCAAGTTTAATGTAGCTACAGCTACTACCTCTATCAACCTTTTTTTCAGGAGCTGCTTTTCCATCCCTAAGTGTATATAAACATGCAGGCTCATGTGCTTATTTGGTTTAGAAAAAAAAATTCCACACTTTCCATAGCAACCTCAGTTCTGAATGGGAGCAGAATATCTTGGTGAGCACTGATGCTGAAGTGTCACCGACGAGGGAGTCGCCCTCAGCTTCCCGCCCAAACCAGTGGAACCCTCCAGCTGGCCCGCTCTGTGGGTCACTCTCTCCTCGAGTCTGGGTTCTATCCTGGGGGCCCCTCGTTTGGGCTTCCAGGCTGTGCTGCTTACTCAGTGACCCCGTTCTCTGCTCCTCACCACACACCTGGTGCTCACAGGTACCCAAGAAGATGTGCTTGTTTTTGAGCACTGGTTGCTTAAGAAAGAAACTTCAAATAAGCTTTCTCAGGCCCCTGTATTGCTCCCAAAATTTCAGTCCTGAAACTTCTCTGTTGCTGGGTGGGTATCTCCTGTTTTATGTCCTTCCCCACATATACACCCTAACTCTAAATGCAAAGCTGACACAGCTTTCTCTTCCTGGGATGCCTCCTTGCTCCAAAAGTCATAAAGAGTTGCCACCAGGCTTTCCATCTCCATTTGAAATTTCTTCATAAAACACAAAAGCATTTTTAAAAGCTTTTTTGCCTGTCATCTTCTTGGGAAGAAGGAGTATCTACTCCACAAAGAAGAACAGCTTGCCCTCTTGAGAAGGTAGAGAATACCTATGATTCCTTCCTGCAGGGCTCAGAGCAGTGAAAAGTCATGCCAAGCTCATTTTTCAATGCTTCTTCACATGAGCTTGCTATGTTAAATATTTAATAAATCACCACCTGCTAATAGTCTTGTACATCAGTGGTCCCCAGGCTTTTTGACACCAGGGACCAGTTCCATGGAAGATAACTTTCCCACTGACAGGGTGGAAGGGGTTGGTTCAGATGATAATATGAGCAATGGTGGGGGATTGGGGAGCAGCAGATGAAGTGTCCCTCGTTTGCCCTCCACTCACCTGCTGCTGTGTGACCTGGTTTCTAACAGGCCATGAACCAATACTGTTCTGCAGCCCAGGGATTGGGGACCCTGGTTATACCGTGTGTGTAGCATCCTGGTCTTGCTTAGTGACACAGCTGTTTTCAGGTATCACTTCTGTTACTGACCTCAAGTTGGAGAGCTCGTTGCTCAAGAGCTCTTGACCCATACTAAGAGATAAGTGTTGGGTAAAAGGAAAGGTAGCTTTATTGATCAAGTCAGCAATTCTGGGGAGAAGGTGAACTCATGTCCCAAAGAACAAAGTGCCCTCTGCCAGTCAGGGGGACAAGAACTTTTAAAGGGGAATTTCAGGGGTGTATCAATGGAGGAAGGGAGCCACATGCAGAAACAGCTCAGTCAACGCTGACAGTCATCTTGAAATTGGTCATTGGTGGTCTGACCAGCGTCACTCTTTTTGGTTTAAGTTCATATAGTTAATCTTCAGTTCTAGGGTTGGTTCGTTCCCATTTCTTTGAGGCCAGTTCTTGAAATTCTTGTTATGGGAGTCTGGTCACGTAGTTAAGTTACCCCTGGTGGGGGCTTCAGTATCTATAATTTCTGGGCTCAGTATATCTGAGCTCTAAGGATGTGGCTCAGAATATTGTCTATAATGGACTTCCCAGGCAGCACTAGTGGTAAAGAACCTGCCTGCCAATGCAGGAGACATAACAGACGTGGGTTTGATCCCTGGGTGGGGAAGATCTGCTGGAGAAATGCATGGCAACCCACTCCAGTATTCTTGCCTGGAGAATCCCATGGACAGAAGAGCCTGGCAGGCTTCAGTTCATAGGGTGAAAAAGAGTCAGACACTACTGAAGTGACTTAGCATGTATCCACCTACTTTTATAGCTCTGAAGAAGAAACTAAAATCCTTGAGTTTGCTTAATGACTAAACTGTTGTTATTTGGCTTTGCTTGACTGCTTTCCTTTGTTTTTACATTTTCTCACTTCTCAAATGAAATTTATTCTTGGGCTAAGGTTTTTCTACATACAAGAGGCAGACAGAGGACATGGTGTGGGTATCTATCATGGGAAGATTGCTCCATTACACCTCCACTAGGAAATGAGTCACACAGCCAAAGGGGGACTAAGCTTTCTTTTGTACTGTATCCTCCTCATCCTACATTGTAGAGTAAGACTCCAGAACCCTCTTTTCAGAGATACGGAGAGCTCTGGCACCCACAGTAACGCATAGCATTTGTCACATCACTTAGCAGAGATAGAAAGACTTCTGAAGAAACCTGGGAAGGAGTACTAATTCTTAATTTAAAAATAAAGTTATTTATATATTTGACTGTGCCGAGTGTTAGTTGCAGCACGTGGGACCTTTGGTTGTTGGCATATGAGGTCTAGTTCCCTGACTAGGGGTTGAACCCATGCCCCTAGCATTGAGAGCAGAGTCTGAGCCACTGGACCACGAGGGAATTCCCAGCACTGATATTTTGAATAAATCTATTTTAAAAGGTAGGCATAAAGGTTTAAAAAGAAAGAACTGATATGCCTTGAATATCCTGAGGGTTCATACTTTGTTCACAGAACAAGAATTATATGAGACATTTGGAAGGGGGAATTGTGTTGCACGTGACTATTATTTTAGGTGAGACTTTTCTTAAGGTCTACTGTAAGGACATGCTAGAGATTGATAAGATAAGCATTCTCCACTCAGTACAATTTACTGCATATATGAAAGCTTTTCCTCACCAGCCAGTGGAAATGAACAAGGGTACATTAATGCTACATTTAAAGTAGTGTAGCCCCTACCTATGTGTGAGCAGGGTCTCAGTTCCACCTTTTAACTCTCTCCAAGTTATTCCTGGGCATTCCTGGAGTGATCCCAAAAGGAAACTCACATTCTTCTCAGTCCTTTTCACTGAGTCATTTTGTGATGTTTGCAAGGTCCTAAGTTAAAGAATTGGCTACTAAAAATGGTTGTATACTCTATCTGTCTACAAGAGTCAAGATTCAGGTCATCAGGGTGTGTAATCCAGGTCAACAGCATTTCTCAGGGATGCCTGTCCTAATGAATATTATTTTTTGTTTGTTTGTTTCCAATATTTTGTGTTTGGTCTGCCAACATCTTTTTTTGTGAATATTTGTTAATCATCTTTTAAAATAAGTTTAGTAAATTTATTCTATATTAAAACTATTATTTCATATAAATTAGAAAAAAAATTTCAAGTAGAAGGAAATTAAACCACCTATAAGCTAGTCAAGCAAAAGTAATTTTGTAATCGTAGAAGATCAAATTGTTGCTCACAATATTTTATCCCCTCTGTATAATTTTGTCAATAGTTAATACATTGCTCTACTTTCAAACCATACTGTAGATGCTGTTTTTTAATCTGATTTTATCACTCAGTATATTGTGATCAATGTTCTATTCTTTTGCACTATTTAAATGCCTGAATAGATTTTTTTACCTGTTCTCCCAAATAAAAAGCTGTATTTGTTAGTTTTAGACTTGGCTGCAAATGAGAGAAAACTGAGTGGATTAAAGATAGCAGAATTTTTTTCCATGTATCCGTGAAAGAAGTTCTGGACTGACATTACACCACATGTATAGAAGCCCAGACCTCATCTGTCACGTTTCAGGAGGACGGAGTGAAGTTAAGCAGAGGGGAAGAACTTTTCCACAAGTTGCACACGTCATTCTTATTTCTATCCAAAGGGTTGAAATTAGTTACTTGTTCATGTTTACTTATAAGAGAATCTGAGGAAAGTAGCCTTCCGTCCGGTAGCTGAGACCCAGTTAAAAAACTGGGGCCTCCATTATCAGGGAAGAAGTGGAGACAAAATAGCCCACTATAATTGATATTCTCTGTGATCGACATCCATTTTGTTGTCAGTCTTTTAATACCATAAGTAACATTATGATTAAACTTACAGATTTTTGACAAGCAGAAATAGAGAGGATATTAGGGAATGAAGTGCATTTAAGAATACCTAGGAACTGGTTTATTAACAAGCAATATAAGTTTGTAATAATGTATGGGGCTTCCAGGGTGGCTCAGATGGTAAAGAACCTGCCCGCAATGCAGGAGACCCAGATTCAAACCCTAGGTCAGGAAGATCCCCTGGGGAAGGGATTGGCTACCCACTCCAGTATTCTTGCCTAGAGGATCCCATGGACAGAGGAGGCTGGTGAGCTATTGGCCATAGGGTCACAAAGAGTCAGACATGACTGATCCACTAACATTCTTTTACTTTCAAAAGACATATAGGGGAATAGATGGAAATAAATCTTGTCTTTCCAAAGGGTTATTCAATCTTGTGTGCCCAGAAAGAGAACAAATCCTGAGTTCCAAGGTCAGTGATATTAGACTCTCATTTTCAGAAGATTATCTAATCAGTATATGAAGTAAGCATCTACGTTTGCTAAGTGAACTGGTTAAGCAACCAATGAAACCATCTTTGAGCACTTAGCCCCCTCTAGGTTTTTATCAGAAGATCTTTTTTGAATCTTTCAGATGAAAACAGAAAATTTTTCTGAAATAAATAAAATATATATGAAAAATAGTCTATATTTTTATATATAGTTTATATTACTTGATATGATAATAGCAATAATAACTTACATTTCTAGAGCTCTCTATAGTTGACAAAACACTTTTGCTTAAATTATTGGCAAAATGAGCAAAAAGATATTACCTTTTATACATGAGGGGAAAAAAGTCTCAAGAAATATTAAATACCTTGCCAAAGATCACACAGCTAATTAGAATAAAAGCTTGAAATTTAGGCTAAAATCTAGGACTTCTCATTCATATTGCATCATATTACATTACCCTTCTGACCAGAAATCATACATGCTTTATCTGAATATAACTACTTTTAATATGATTCATTTAATGAGAAGTAGATAGCAGATCTTTAGTTAGAAGCTATTAATTGTTGAAAATTATTACCCCAACTGTATTAATATCTTAGTGATATTACTACTACTCGATTTTGCCTCTGCTATTTTTGTGAGATGATCTTAAGTTGAAAAGCTCTAGATAATCACTATCTCCTGAAAAGAAAAATCATTCCCTGATGCATTTCCTTAATATATAATGACCAGGTCTGTAGCGCATTGGTTAAAAAGCAAAACAATCCAAAGATGCACAGGTGATCTGATGGAGTCCAGAAAGCTGTGCAAAACCATCCTTTATTTCAAGGTCAAAACCCTTACTGTGCCCTCTGGATAGCCCACATTAAGTGGTGGTCAGTCATGAGTCATGCTCCTTCCACTAAAAGCCTTTGTTATGATACCTGGGGGGCTTCCCAGGTGGCTCAGCGGTAAAGAAACTGCTTGCAATGCAGGAGACACAGGAGACACGGGTTTGATCCATGGGTCAGGAAGGTGCCCTGGAGGAGGGTATGGCAATCCACTCCAGTATTCTTGCCTGGAGAAACCCATGGACAGAGGATCCTGGGGGGCTATGGTGCAGAGGGTCGCAAAGAGAGGGAAGTGACTGAGCACACACACGCATGCGTGATACTTGAGTAGCAGTTTGTTTCAATGTCCCGTTTCAGATCTTTAGGGAAGACTTTTTGTAGTGACATTTCCTCTCCTCCCACATAAATGACCTTTGTGGCCTCCACACACAGTGCTATTCTCTGGACCCAACACAGACCTTTCACTTGGAATGTCAACCATTCAGTTCCTTTAAACTTTACCCCGTGGAGGGGGAAGGGTCTGTGACTATGGCTGATGAATGCCAGATACAACAGAAAGTAACTCTCAGGGTGAAGCGTCAATAAAACCAGGCCTTTTATCTTTTATCTCAGTGGAAGGGCAAGCTTCCCACCCCATGATTTTATCTCAGTCACTGTATTTTTCTGGATTTTATTTGAATTACAAAGATCTGTCCATTACTCTAAATCATGGGTATGGTCTTTACTCATATGTTTCAAACTTAAAATATCCTCAGTTAATTTCTGTGATTCCATCAGAGATACTATAGTTTCCTGAAGAAAACTTGATTTTTTTTTTTTTTTTTTTTTTTAATTTCTGTTTCCTCCTTGCTGTTCAGAGGAGCTAACAGAAAAATCTAGGGAGGAAACCATCTTAAAAAAAAACAACAACTAAACTACAATGTGATAAATACAGTTCCTGAACCCTACTCAAAATACTACAGAAATAGAATAGGGAGAATAGTTAATTGGGAGGAATTCTGGGAAATTTTTGAGGAGTTGATAATGGAACATCTTGGAGATAAGTGTGATTTTACTGGGCAGAGAAGAAAGTTATTGCAGGAGACTGATCTCAATGACTGAAAATCATGTAGGTGGGACACTATTTAACATGTTCCTGTAGTCTTGAGAAAATGGATTGTAGACAGAACATAAGTGTGAATGCATGTTGGGGGTTAGGGGTCAGGGCACAGGAGGACCTGAAGATGAAGCTGGAAAACTCTTTCAAATTTCAATCATTTATAATACCTATAATAATCTTTATAATAAATAATATATTATGTAATCTTTATAATATTAAAGATTTGTATTTTTGCTAAGTCAAAATAACTTCCTTTTCTGATTATAAAAGCCCTTTTACAAAAAGCTCTTCTGATTATAAAAGCATTCGTTGTAGAAGACTTCACCATCTGGTGACTGGATTCCCAGCAGCCCCTTCCTTTGCCTGCTCGCTTCTAAACTGGATCATCCTCAATACATTCTACACACTGGCCCCTGATGGGTGTCAGCCACTCTGACAAGGATTCTTCATGGTGCTCTCCTAATAAATGTCACAGACAGGGTGTGTGCAATGGTCCAATGTGGACTTAGCTAATACAGTGATTCCCAACCTTGCTGCTTCCTAAAAATATCAAGGCCTGTAGACTTTACTACCAGAGGTTCTAACAGTGAATTCATCTGCCCTGAGGTTCTGGTGTCTGTGTAGCTTTAAAAAATTGTCAGGTGATGTTAACGTGAAGACTGGAAGAAAATCCCTGAATTAATTGCTAGCTTCTTGCCTCACAAACAACTGATCATCCACACCAAATATTTCCATCTTCATGAAGCAGGCTAAGCTATTTTCAGCCAAGTCTACAAAATATTTCTTATGTAAAGCTAAAACTGACTTTTATTTTTCTTTAATCCACAGAACCAGTTCCGCGCTGATGCTACAAGGAATATGTTTATCCTTTTTCACATGACAGCCTGTTAATTACTTGAACATTTGTTAATAGAGTCTTCCTGAGTGTAATTTTTCCCCAAGCTAAACATATAGAAAATTTTTTTTGATGTAAAACCCATCCCTAGTTGGACAGTGAGCTTGTCACATTCCACAGATCAGAAAGATTTACCTTTCTAAAAGTCTTGCATTCCTGTGAGAGACAGTTTACAGACAAAGAAAGCTGTGCATCACACTGCAAGCCAGAAAATTCCCCTTTCTCGCTATCAAACACAAGAATGCCTGGCCTGTATCAGAGTGACTAAAACCTCCAACTGGATTTTTTTTACTGTAAATAATCATTTGAAGAATAAATACAGAGCGGATGTACTATTATATACTATACTATTAGGTATAGTGAATATAAGTTATTTTGTGTAAAACTACTTTAAATGGTTCCCTTTTTGTTTTGGGACCCTTGTCATTCTACAAGCTGGACTCCCTTGTGTTTTGCTATATGGTCATAAGAAGAGGTGAAAAACCCTCACTCAGCGATCAAAAAAATGTCTATGAACTTTTTGTTTGATGATACCCAGACTATTCTGCTGTTTAATGACAGAGGTTTCTAGTTTCTTACTTCCTACATTTATCTTTTGGTAGATGTTTTGCCCCTGTTTCAACTGTGGTCTGCTTAGTGAGGAATTGAACGGAAACCTCAATGTTCTTGCTCCAGAGAACCTCTGACTAATGATGTAGGCTGGGTCTGTGATAACCTCTTTAAAATGTCAGCTATGAGGAGGGCCCTACAGATTATGACCACACATCTTTCTTCTGTTCAACGCCAGTTCATTAATCTAACCCAGCCTATTATCAATTATCCACAGAAAGAGGCCCATGGGCTGATAGATAGTCAAGCTCATCCATAATTAGGTACCAGTTTAACCTTTCTTTCTTTGTTCCCCATGTCTCTCTGAAATGGAGTCCTTATTAGATCAGTATACTTACTCTCTTTCTAAATCATGTCAGAGATATTTCTGTTTGCACAATGCACTTACACCATTCTCCCTGTAAGGGAATGAAGCCTGCTCCCATTGACAGATTCCTTTCAGCCTACAGGGAATCTGCTCAGCATGTAAATATCAGCACAGGCTCCATTCATGAAATGTCCCAGAATGCTCTTGTTCACAGAATCGTATAGCTTCTTTGAACACCTGTTGCCTTTATTGTCTATAATGGCAGTTTAACAGCAGCAAAAATAATAACCATTGCTTAATAAGTTACCATTTTACTAAGGGCTTTTCTGGGCAATTCATATATATTGTTAACCCCGAGGATAGATCTTATTTTACCTGTTTTACAGATGAGGAAATCTAGAATCAACTGGGCTAAGCAACTTGCCCAATATGACAAAAGCTACTAAGGAGTAGAATTAGGATTGAGTTCTGGTCTACGTGCCTACAGTATCAGGTCAATATCAGGTCATCTTACTTCTGTGTTTGTTTGGCCCTGATTCACACACTGACCTGTTTTCTTATTTAACTTCACTATGCTTCAGAAACATTACATCTAACTTGTAAAATAGTAATATGGAGCAAATCAGCATTATGTTAATATTTATACATGGATTTTATTCAAAGCTGAAGACAATTTTACCTTTTAATGTGTATTTACTTATTATTTATTTGGCTGCATTGGGTGTCAGTTGCAGCACATGGGATCTTCACTACTGCAAGCTGGCTTCTCTCTAGCTGTGGTGCTTAGGCGTAGTTGCCCCAAGGCATGCCCTGGCATGTGGGATCTTGGCTTCCTGGTCAGGAACTGAACTGTGTCTCCTGAATTGGAAGGCAGATTCTTAATCACTGGGCCATCAGGGAAGTCCCAAGACAGTATTAAAAGCTTAAAAGAGCTCAAGGGACAGTGTCACATGTGCTGCCCAAAGTCGTCACACCATTCCTATTCAGTAGTCTCCCAGTCTTTGTCAGAATTTAATTGCACTCATTTTAATTAAGGGATTGCATCCAGATGAAATCTGTACCCTTTAGAAAGTGAGAATTGACACAGATATGTGAATGGAGATTTTCCCATAATTCCCGGCAACTTCTTAAGGAATTAATTTTCTATCTGGTGCTTTCTCTGAAGAGTTGGCTCTGTCTGTCCAGGTCAACCCCTGCTTGCCTGTGGCCAGCCTCCACCTGCCTCTAGTAGCCCTGTCTTCCTGAAGTACAGTTCAATGTAACCAGACCATCCAGTTGTACTTCTCTGTCGTGTTCACCCAGAGCTGGCTCTTCTTTCAAGGCTGTGGTCTAAGTGTGTCTAAGGAGCGCCCCTCCCCAGGCCCCTCCTCCTCACCATCCCAACCCACATGCCTCGTGTTTCAAGTCAGTTGGAAAGTATCTTGACCCAAATGGATGATCTGAATGCTAGCCTTCCTGGTACCATAAAGGCATTTCCAGCAATAGGCCTTTTCCACCCTCTTATTAAGCAGCCTTTAAGATACCTCAATCTGAGAATGCTCTAGCCCATTGTCAGCCCTCCATACCCGCAGTTTCCACACCATCCGTGCTTGGCTGGATCTGCTGTTTGGGAATCTGGGGACACGGCGGGTCAGCTGTATCTAACCCCAGCCCAGGGTCACGTGCAATGACTTGGTCTTAAGACTTTTGACAGTAAACAGAGAAACAAGAGCCAGTCTCAGCAGTATCGGTGACATGAAGGAAGCAGCAGAAAGGCCTTAAGGGAGGAGCTTCCGTATACATATGTATTTAGAACTTACTTGTCCAGTGGTTTCTAAAGTATGTGAAAGTCCAGCCGCTTTTATTTGAAACATTAGGTGCACTTACCATAAGTACTTAGCTAATCCTCAAGCACTCTTATAAGGCGGCTCCATATCATTAACCTCATTTTGACAAAGACAGAGTTTACCGGCTCATCCTTTAGCCCTACAGAAAGACCAGGGTGGATAGCAGAATTAGAAGAACTTAACGACAGTTTTCATCTTCTTGAACAAATAAATCTGTTGGTAAATCAGGCTGCGAAGTTAATAGTTGGAGGATTTCTGTCTGTATGTAAGACAAATGGAGTGCTTGACACAGCCGTCACCAGGCTTTTTGGCAACGGGGTCTGGTTTCATGGAAGACAATTTTCCACACACTTTAGTGGAGGTGGGGGGTGGTTTGGGGATGATTAAAGTACATTTATTGTGCACTTTATTTCTACTATTATTACATAGTGACATATAATGAAATAATTACACAACTCACCATAATGCAGAATCAGTGAGGAGAGCCCTGGGCTTGCTTTTCTGCCGCTAGATGGTCCCACTGGGGGTGAAGGGAGGCAGTGATGGCGGGAGTGTGTGATGGGAAGAGGCTGATGAAAGTCAGCCCGCTCACCTGCTGCCCCCCTCCTGCTCCGCGGCCTGGCTCCTAACCAGCACTTCTCTCTCGCCCAGGGACTGGGGACCCCTGGTTTGTAAGAGGTAGCACAGCCAAGAACTATTTACCATTATAGGTCCTTGAAACGATCCACTGACCTTTTCTTCCAGAATAAGATATCTTATATTTTATATTTTAACTCAAATTAACCTTTACATCTTCTTATAAGTCAAGTGCACTTTCTGGGACTAATATTATTCGTTTCAATTCTTGTATGTATTTATGATTTTTTAAATATGATTCTTCAAGCCCAATTAATCATTGATTACTAGAAGGTTCCTCTTAGGGATATGCATTTTAAAAGTCAATCTTCTAATATGAACTATGTACAATACATATGAGATATATTTTCTTCAGGAACACTCAGCAATGAAAGAGAAAGAAAAAAAAAAACCTTTCAACTAAATGACTTGGAAGTAGCCCTGCCTACCTGACTCATTATGGGCCACTAACATGAGTCATAAGTACCAAAGCTCAGTTACACGTTCCTGACATTGTGTCATCACATGACGGTGCTGACAGGCTTAACTGCTTAAACTTTAATTTCACAATTAACTTTTTCAAGGTAAGATGGATCTGGCATCAGTGATTACCAAGCTTTCGGTAAAAGCCTGGAATATGTAAAATGTTTTGTTGGCAACTTAGAGACTGCTAGGTGTAGGTCATATAACATAATAAGTTAATGCTAAAGGGACTATAATTTTACTTTTAACACTGAAATTATGATGAAGTGTGGCCTTTCTAACTCTTAGGCTAACTTTGTTTCATTATGACTGATGTTTCCCAAAAGGAAAAGTTACTTTCCTGGTTACTTTCTCTTTGGAAAATTCAGATACTTCCAGTGGTACCAAGGAAAACATACGGTGCCAAATTTTGATTTGCACACATGCACCCCACGAATATTCCTCGTTTGATGAGTTGACTGGTGGACATAGACAGACATTTGGCATATCTTCTCACTGAGTTGAGAGCATTTGACTGACAGGTGAGGTAATCCTGCTGTTTAAAGTACATGACTTTGGATTTACTGGAAAGATATATTTTAAATGATGAATAAATTGATAAATAAATATTTTAGTGCATTTACTTTTTATCTAACACTGTTTAGCTTTACACCTAATTGATTTTCTCTTCCTCACTCTCTCTGCTCAATTTTCTGCACCAATGGAGGCAAATGATGACATGGATAATCTTAAAAAAATAGATACTTTAAAAAATAATCAGTGTTTATGTGCTGGTGCTTAATTCTGAAGCTAAAGAATAGTCTGTATGATATTCTTCTCCATTGTAAATCTGCAAGAGCACCAGATCCTGTCTTGTTTGACTATATTAAGGATATAGTTCAGTGTGTGGCATATAGTAGGTATTTTAAACTATAAATTGAGCAAAAAAAAAAAAAAATACCTATAATTACTAACAACTACACTAACAGGGCCCATGTTGGCAGACCAGGAAAGCAATCCAGCCCAAATTATCCAGTTACCAAGGTCGCTAGGGTTCACTGCATGCTAGAAACTGGCTATGAAGTATTAGAATTTAATTCCTTTGTTCTATGTTTCTTTTGAATATTTTACTTTTGACTTTGCAACTAAGAATGAAACAAGTATCAACAGGCTCCTCAGTTCTCACTGCCTACACAGTTCATTAAATTTTTTAGCAATAATACTTATGTTGCATGGAAATTTTCCCAGAAAAGTTTTAGAAGTCTTCTGTCACTTGCATTGTTTCCAAAGTTTCCCACTTTGGAAGATATATTATTTGTTGCACTTCTCAGTGAATCTGAACACGATCCACGTTCTCTAAGGATAGAGAATATTGACTTATTGATTCTGATAATAAACTCCCATGGCACTGGCACAAAGTCAGTGTCACTTCTTCATCTTCTTTGGTGTATTCTTTGTCTTTGCCACATGAATATTGAGTATTCACAAATTGAGCCAGACATCTTGGAGTATGAAGTCAACTGGGCCTTAGCAGTGCAAAAAAATGCTAGTAGAGGTGACAGAATTCCAGCTAAACTATTTCAAATCCTAAAAGATGATGCTGTTAAAGTGCTACATTCATTATGCCAGCAAATTTGGAACTCAGCAGTAGCCACAGGACTGGAAAAGGTCAGTTTTCATTCCAGTCCCAAAGAAAGGCAATGCCAAAGAATGCTCAAACTACTGAACAATTGTATTCATTTCACTTGCTAGCAAAGTAATGTTCAAAATTCTCCAAGCTGAGCTTTAACAGTATGTGACCCAAGAGCTTCCAGATGTTCAAACTGGATATTAAAAAGGCAAAGGAACCAGAGATCAAATTACCAACATCCGACTGTGTGGATCACAATAAACTGTGGAAAATTCTGAAAGAGATGGGAATACCAGACCATCTGACCTGTCTCTTGAAAAACCTGTATGCAGGTCAGGAAGCAACAGTTACAACTGGACATGGAACAACTGACTGGTTCCAAATAGGAAAAGGAGTATGTCAAGGCTGTATACTGTCACTCTGATTATTTAACTTATATGCAGAGTACATCATGAGAAACGCTGGGCTGGAAGAAGCACAAGCTGGAATCAAGATTGCCGGGAGAAATATTAATAACCTCAGATATGCAGACAACACCACCCTTATGGCAGAAAGAGAAGAGGAACTAAAGAGCCTCTTGATGAAAGTAAAAGAGGAGAGTGAAAAAGTTGGCTTAAAGCTCAACATTCAGAAAACTAAGATCATGGCATCTGGTCCCATCACTTCTTGGGGAATAGATGGGGAAATTGTGGAAACAGTGTCAGACTTTATTTTTTGGGCTCCAAAATCACTGCAGATGGACATTGCAGCCATGAAATTAAAAGACACTTACTCCTTGGAAGGAAAGTTATGACCAACCTAGATAGCATATTTAAAAGCAGAGACACTACTTTGACAACAAAGGTCCATCTAGTCAAGGTTATGGTTTTTCCAGTAGTCATGTATGGTTGTGAGAGTTGGATGGTGAAGAAAGCTGAGCACCGAAGAATTGGTGCTTTTGAACTGTGGTGTTGGAGAAGACTCTTGAGAGTCCCTTGGACTGCAAGGAGAGCCAGCCAGTCCATTCTAAAGAAGATCAGTCCTGGGTGTTCATTGGAAGGATTGATGCTGAGGCTGAAACTCCAATACTTTGGCCACCTGATGAGAAGAGCTGACTCATTGGAAAAGACCCTGATGCTGGGAAAGATGAAGGCAGAAGGAGAAGGGGGTAACAGAGGATGAGATGGTTGATTGGCACCACCAACCTGATGGACACGAGTTTGAGCAAGCTCCGAGAGTTGGTGATGGAGAGGGAAGCCTGGAGTGCTGCAGTCCATAGGGTTGCAAACAGTTGGACACTACTGAGCAACTGAACTGAACTGAACTGAAAATCACTGCAGATGGTGACTGCATCCATGCAATTAAAAGATGCTTGCTCCTTGGAAGAAAAGCTATAACAACCCTAGATGGTGTATTAAAATTCAGAGACATCACTTTACCAACAAAGGTCTGTCTTGTCAAAGCTATGGTTTTTCCAGTGGTCATGTATGGATGTGAGAGCTGGACCACAAAGAAAGCTGAGTGTGAAGAATTGATGCTTTTGAACTGCAGTGCTGGAGAAGACTTTTGAGAGTTCTTTGGACTTCAAAGAGTTCAAACCAGTCTATCCTGAAGAAATCAATCCTGAATATTCATTGGAAGGGCTGTTGCCAAAGCGGAAGCTCCAATACTTTGGCCACCTGATGAGAAGAGCTGACTCATTTGAAAAGACCCGAAGCTGGGAAAGATTGAAGGCAGAAGGAGAAGGGTACAACGGAGCATGAGATGGTTGGATGACATCACTGACTTGATGGACATGAGTTTGAGAAATCTCCAGGAGATGGTGATGGACAGGGAGGCCTGGTGTGCTGCAGTCCGTGGGGTCGCGAAGAGTTGGATGGGACTGAGTGACTGAATGACAATAGCCTGTTGAGAAATTAAGTTGAATGTGTGGTTTTAGTGGTTCACTGTGACGTCATGATTCCATCACTTGGCAATGATTTGCTTTGTAGTTTATTCATACATGAGCAGGAGTCCTTTCTTCCACCTAGGAGAAAAGGAATCCATCATTCCATTTGGCTCAAGTAAGGTTCAGGCCTTGCTTTTGTGAGAATTATTTTCTCCTGTTCAGCAGCCTCACTCTCCAATTAAGCAAAACTTTTAAAGCATCTGAACGTCAATTAAAGGATTAGCCAACACCATATATCATCCATTATGAACAGGGGAGACTGAGAAGAAGTAGAAGAAAGGTCAAGAAGAAGAAGAGAAGGAAGAATAGGTTTTGGCTCATACTCTCAAATGATCTAGTAGTTGAAATGAAAGGAACATGGCCCAAGCTTAAAGATGGTTTAAAAAGATAGGTAGACATGTATATTATCTAGGGTGAAACAGATCACCAGTCCAGGTTGGATGCATGAGACAAGTGCTCGGGCCTGGTGCACTGGGAAGACCCAGAGGGATTGGGTGGAGAGGGAGGTGGGAGGGGGGATCGGGGTGGGGAACACATGTAAATCCATGGCTGATTCATGTCAATGTGTGACAAAAACCACTACAATATTGTAAAGTAATTAGCCTCCAACTAATAAAAATAAATGAAAAAAAAAAGATAGGTAGAATACAGATGGCCAAAACGCACATGAGAAGATGCCCAATATCACTAATACTAGAGAAATGAAAGTCAAAACTAAACTGAGGCATCGCCTTACCCTGGTCAGGATGACCATCATCAAAAATCTACAAACAAATTCTAGAGAGGGAGTGGAGAAAAGGGAAACTTCCTCCATTGTTGGTGAGAATGTAAATTGGTGCAGCCACTGTGAAAAACAGTATGGAAATTCCTTACAAAACCTAAAATTAGGACTACCATATGATGTAGCAATTCTACTCCTGGGAAGATATCCACAGAAAATGATAATGCGAAAAGATATATGCAGTCCAATGTTCGTTGCAGCACTGTTTACAAAAGCCTGAGACACGCAAGCAACATAGATGTTCATTGACATATGAATGAATAAAGAAGATGTGGTACATATATACATATTACTCAGTCATAAAAAAGAGCAAAATAATGCAAATTTGCGGCAATGTGGATGAACCTAGAGACTGTCATACTGAGTGAAATAAATCAGACAGAAAAAGACAAATATTTTATGATATCACTTAGAGGTGGAATCTAAAATAAATGGTACAACTGAGCTTATCTGTAAAACAGAAATTGAGTCACAGATGTAGAAAACAAATTTATGTTTACCAGGGAGGAAGTGGAGGGGGAGGAATAACTTGGGAGATTGGGATTCACTTATATACATCACCACATATAAAACAGATAACTAATAAAGACCTACTGCATAGCACAGGGAACTCTTCTCAATACTCTGCCATGGCCTATATGGGAAAAGAATCTTAAAAAGAGTGCATATATCTACATGTGTAACTGATTCAGTTTGCCCTACACTTGAAATTAATACAACATTGTAAACCAACTATACTTCAATAAATTTTTTAAAAAGGTAGATAGAGCAAGATGCTGGGATCTTCCTTTTATATTTGAACATATTAAGACTTAGAGATAAGAACATTGGAGACACAAGTTCTCATGCATGTTTGTCAAACTTGGGATCATTGACTTAGATCCAGGAAGCTATCCTGTCTAGACATTTAAGACATTTTACAGTGAAATAAGATGGGTACCTAGATGGGGCAGTTGTATTGAGAGTTTCCATTGTTGTTATCAAGCCAGAGGAGATGCCTGCCAGTAGAAGGAACTTCACTAATGAAAATAGAAGGAATGGTAATGATGCAAGTTTTTTAAGAAGTAAGAGAGGAACACAACAGTATTTACTGTTATTAAGTAGCTTTCTACAAAATTTTCTCTGTTCAGAGGGAAAAGATGAATATAAATGTAGGCAGAGAGAGATATGAGAGCTCACCCAAGATGGATATTAGCTGAGATGGAGGGTTAAAATGAGAGAGTGGGAGGGAAGCCTCAAGAAGAGGAAGGTCAGGCAATTCCTGTCTTGCCATCACTGAAGAACCAGCCCAGTGATCTACTAAATGATTTCACAGGTCTGGAAGGGATTCAGCTGAAGTTTGGCCAGTCACTTCTGCACTTGATCTAGTACTGCTCAGGGGCTGGAGCAAAACTAGAGGAAAGAAAGTCGGGAGCCATCCAGACTGGGATTGGCCAGCTGGGGCTGATGGGTATGAGGCCGTGAGCCTGGATCAGTGGAAGGGCGGCGCTGGGGCTGCCCAGGGGCTGCTCTGCTGCCTGGGAGTCAGAGTGCCATCTGGAGCTCCTGTCTATCGGGAAGGCTGACCAAAAACTGCTAACTAGTGAGAACCTCCTGTTTAGCTCAGGAAACCCTACCCTGCTCTGAGGGGACCTAAATGGGAAGGAAATCCAAAGAAGAAGGATATATGCATATACATAGAACCAATTCACTTTGCTATAAGCAGCAACTAACACAATATTGGAAAGCAACTACACTCCAATAAAAATTAATTAAAAACACTACTTTTGTGTTCTCTCTCTGTCCTCTCAGAAGATTTAAAAAAAAAAAAAGATTAATCTCCTGTCTATTGAGCATAAGCTTGGGTTTCCTGGGGCTTCATCTTATTTTTATTGAAATGTTCAGCTGTGTAATGTTAACACGCTTTATATATGAATCACAAGAAAAGTAAAAGAACCAAGCAGGCTCTAGTGAATTAAGCGTAGAGAAAAAAATATCAGTCATATGACTTATAGGAAAAGAACAGCCAGGTTAGATACTATCACTGTTATCATACAGTGCCGTGCCTAAAAAAAAGAAAGAAAAATAGTTCTCAAGGTACCCATTCCAGAAGAGAGCTGATTTCATGAAAAATTTAAGGATTTGAAAAATTATTCTGAAGCAGGCACATTCTAAAGTGCTATATTTGACATGAAAGAGAAGGAAAGATTCAACAAGTTTGACTTTTCAGAAGTTTTACCTATATGTAATTCCATCTTCCTAATTATTTGGGCCTTGGTTACTGAAGCTGGAGAAGGAAATGGCAACCCACTCCAAAGTTCTTGCCTGGAGAATCTCCTGGAGAGAGGAGCCTGGGGGGCTACAGTCCAGGGGTTTGCAAAGATTCGGACGTGACTTAAGTGACTAACACTGGTCACTAAAGCAGGCAAGAGAAACATCCAGAACTTTATTTTAGACTTGGTAGTAACAGAAAACAAATTATTATGCTGTGTATAAACCACATATTCAAAACAAATCATGCTCTTAACACAAAAATTGAACTGCTAAAAATTAAAATTAATCCTACCCTGGGGATGACAGAGGATGAGATGGTTGGATGGCATCATTGACTCAATGGACATGAGTTTGAGCAAACTCCGGGAGTTGGTGATGATGGACATGGAAGCCTGGAGTGCTGCTCTGGGTTCTCAAAGAGTCAGACACAACTGAGTGACTGCACTGAACTGAACTACCCTGGTGAAAATCATTTGGATCTTTGCATTCCTATAGTTTTAAGTGTGAAGATATTTTTTAAAGTAAAATAAAACTCAAGGGATAAAAATATACCAAAAATACAATAAACAGATTATAGCAAGTTATTTTGTGTATATTGACAAATTGATATATAAAGGTTATAAGGAAATTAAAAGACCTAGAATAACAAACACAGTAGTGAAGGAGGAGAACAAAGTCAGAGGACTAATGCTCCCAGATCTCAAGACTTACTAGATAAGTTGCAGTTATCAAGACATCAAATCAGCCAAGCACGTCCATGGAGCAGAATGGAGAACTCACAAATAAACCCAGACCGATATAGTTAACGAATCTTTCACAGAGAAGCAAAGGTAATTTAGTGGAGAAAGGATGGTGTTTTATTTAAGTTTTTATTTTATATTGGAGCATGGCCAATTAACAACGCTGTTGACAGTTTCAGGTAGACAGCAGAGGTACTCAGCCATAGACATACATGTATGCATTCTCTCCCAAATTCCCCTCCCATCTAGCCCGTCACATAACATTAAGTAGACGTCCCTGTGCTGTATAGTAGGTCCTTGTTGGTTGTTCATTTAAAATACAGCAGTGTGTATATGTTGATCCCAAACTTCCTAACTATCCCTTCACCCCACCTTTCTCCCTGGTAACCATAAGTTCATTTTCTAAGTCTGCTTTATTTTTGTTGTTGTTGTTGTTGTTGTTTTTAAACGATGGTACTGGAACAACTGAACAACTACACGCAGAAAGATAAACTGAGACGCAGACATTAATTCTACTTGGGGCTCACTCAGCTTCTTGAAGCCTGTAGGTTTATTGCCTTGCTGTACTAGTCGCTCAGTCATGTCCAACTCTTTGCAACCCCATGGACTAGCCCGCCAGGCTCCTCTGTCCATGGGATTCTCCAGGCAAAATACTGCGGTGCGTTGCCATGCCCTCCTCCAGGGGATCTTCCCGACCCAGAGATTGAACCCAGGTCTCCCGCATTGCAGGCGGACCCTTTACCGTCTGAGCCACCGGGGAAGTTCAAGGATACTGGAGTGGGTAGCCTGTCCCTTCTCCAGGGGGTCTTCCCAACCCAGGAACTGAGCTGGCGTCTCCTGCACAGCAGGCAGACTCTTTACTAACTGAGCTACCAGGGACGGCCCTGTAGGTTTATGTCTTTTATCACATTTAGGAAATTTTCAACCATTATTTCTTTGGGTGCTCTTTAAGCCTCCCTTCCTTGTTTCCTTTCAGGATTCCAATCATACAAACGCAGATCTTTTGCTACTTGCCCTTGGATCCCTAGCAACCTTTCTCTCTCTCTCTGGTGGGAGCTAGTTAGACGCCCTGCCACAGTGCTGCGTCTCTAGCCCCGGAGTTCCTAACCACTTTGCTTCCTTCTTTCCATTTTTTTTTTTTCTTTTTGCATCCTTTGGCACTTTTCCAGGGTTTATAGATATATATAGCAGATAAGAGCAGGGCAAAATCAGTTTACAAAATCATGCCTAGACTGTTATTCTTCTTTAAAAATATCATTCTGATATTTTTGTAGAGACTAAGCTGATTATCAGTGAAACTAATGGACCAATAAATAACTATTGCAATAGTTGAGGTTAACATGTGAAACATATCACTGAAGTGGAAAGGGGTATTTTATGATTAAATCAACTGAACTTGTGCCTAGTAACTTAAAACTTCATTGATATGTACTGAAGCTTTTCCCAAAAAAAAAAAAAAAAAAATCCAGAATCCTTTTTCTGTAACTTTCAAATCTTGGTAAGAGTAGTGACAACAATAATAACTTGTATGATATCACTCATATGTGGGATCTAATTTTAAAAAATGATACAAATGATCTTATTTACAAAACAGAAACAGACACAGAGACAAAGAAAACAAATTTATGGTGACCAAAATAGGAAATTCAGGGGGAAGGGATGAATCAGGAGTTCGGGATTAACATAAGCACACTCCTATATGTGATAATTGACAGGGATCTCCTGTGAAGCAGCACATAGAACTCGACTCAGTGTTCTGTGACAACCTATATGAGAAAAGAACCTAAAAAGAGATTAATACGTGTGTATGTACAGCTGAGTCACTTTGCAGTACATCTTAAACTAATACAACATTATAAATCAAATATACCCCAATAAAGATTTTAAAATATGAAATTACCAGCCCAGGTTGGATGCATGAGGTATACCTTCTTCAGAGTCTGCCCTACTATCCATCATGCTATAAAGCCTTGCTAAGTAGGAGTTTGATCATTTGTTTTATTTCCAGATAGGCAAGAAGGCAATATGGGCATATATCACATAGATCTAGAAAAGAGAGTTTGGAATTGAAGAAGTCACAGTATCACCAAGGATATCACTGTAAAAGCACTGGGAAGACCCAGAGGGATCGGGTGGGGAGGGAGGTGGGAGAGGGGATGGGGATGGGGAATACATGTAAATCCATGGCTGATTCATGTCAATGTATGACAAAACCCATTACAATATTATAAAGTACTTAGCCTCCAACTAATAAAAATAAATGGAAAAAAAAAAAGAATTGATGATGAAGCAAGGAAATGTAATTTGGATGAAAGAATTCTTTAAATCTAATAAAAATTCCTTAAACAGCAAAAAAATTAATGAATAAACAAAAATACTCTGTAAATCTAAAAAAAATGAGATTAAAGTCTGGAAAAAACACTGATGTAATAAAATTAATCATCATGTTGTTAATACATATCAAGATGTTATTTTGTGTTAACTATTGTGCTAATTCCTTAAATAGACATTGTCAGGTAATCATCTTGCAGAAATAATTGTTTTAGGTGGTCATTTATAATAACAGTTTTTTAATAACTGAGATTGCTATGGTTTAAATTGGTTAAGAAAAACTTGTCCACATCTACTCAACTAGTAAATCTAGATTTGTGGCTTGGACACAGCCTTTAAACTTTGTGGTTAACTGTCTCCATATTAAATCAACAGATAACTAATGACTTGATGCTCACTTTTTAAAACCAAAATAATAAGCATATTCTTATTAATGTTTTGAAATCTGCTGTTAAAGTTTCAAGTATATTTAAGCTGTTTAAATTTTTACTCTATGTTGAAATCTTAAGACTCTGTTTCCCTCATAATCTAAGGGACATAATATCCACAAGAAACAATAAATTCCACAATGTTCTTATCAGAACTCATGTCACTGACTCATGCCTAACTAGCAAGTTACTGGCATAAGTAAGAAGGGTTATGTGCCCTTGAAGAAGTTATATTAGATTATATTTAACACCAATTTCCTGCCATTCTGGTCTCTTTCCATCCAACCAAGGAGAATTAGAGGAAGAAAAGATCCAGTAGTGACTGAACAACAGAGTGTTGCAAATTAACAATTACTATTGCACCTCCCTCCTCTTCAATGGATCACAGACTCTAAGAGAAATGACACAAAAATTTCCATTGATTGTAATAAGTGTTTGCAACAGTGATCTCTTCTATCATGTATGGTAGAGCTTGAATTCGTCACTAAATTGCTGTGCTAGATGCAGTATGTTCCCAACTGGTTAACAATGCCGATTCAAAATGAGACTCTGAAATTGCTATTCGTCTTATTCTGAAAACTAGTTTCTGGAGCATTGTTAATGACATATTCTTTTACTAGCTTTCAAAATCCTTTCTGATTATTTTAACAAGGGAGAGGATGGATAAAGAATTTCCATATCATCTGTCATAAAGTAATCTAAGAGAGCACTGCATTTTGGGTTAGGTGAATTTGTATTAATGCGTTTCTAAAAATGATTATTTTTCTATCAAAAAATGAAGCAAATATGAATTATAATGCTAACTTTGTTCTAAAATTCCTCAACGAAATATTGGGAAGAGATACCAAAGGTGGTTAGCTTAAGTGCTTTTCTAAAATCACATCCATAAGGGATCATTTGGTAAATTGAGGGTAATTATTAGTTTAAATATGTTAATAACTTATATTAATATATAATATCATTTATACTATCATAATTCATATAAATATGCATTTTAGTCTTACTAAAATTATTTTGTTATCCCATAATGTATCATAAATAATTTAAAACATATGACTGGCCTAACTTTATCAGAATTATTAGGATTTGAAAGTTAAATAGAAAAATTCAATGAACAGATTTCTTGTCAGGAGTTTAGAAAATTTGTTCAAGGTTAGGTTTGTGATGCAAGTAGAAATGCACTTAATCATTATGTTAATTAAATCAAAAGAAAACCATTTGATTGATGGTTTAAACTTTTCTTCAAGCATCTTTCCTTAATCAACAGAGCACCTATTACTTTTGCACCAGGCACTAATTTTTGATCAATTTTTAGTGTCCTTGGAAGATTTAAATCATTCCTGAGGACGTTTTCCATAGAGGAACACAAAGTGGAATACTCAGGGAACCATGTAGATGTTTGAGGTGTTAAGGTCAAACATCTGAATATTTTTAAAGGCAGCTACTTTTCATCGGCCTAAAGCACAGGTTTATGAAGCACTCACAGGGTGCCAGGGATCATAAGCACACCAGGAAAGACAGGAAACTTGCCCTGGATCCTACAATTGTCAACACACAAGCAGCTTAGTGGACTACAAGTTCATACTGTAATTACCCAAAATGCTGAGGGATTTTTCTGAATATCTTCCATTAAGTATATACACCTGGTAATCTATATATCTCATGATTTATTTATCTTCTTCACATATTCATGTAGGAAAGACATTTTTTCCATTGTTCTATGGAGAAATAAAGGTACAATGCAATTCAAGATCTTAGAGTGCCAGACAAGTCTATATTGAGGCAAAAATGCTACAATAAACAATATTCTGGGGATCTGAACCATCTTCTTCACATAAGAAGTATATGTCAATACAGAGGAGGAAAAAAATCCTGGTGCGGGAGCTAGGAAGCCAGACACTGAGTCCTTTGCAGCTAACTATACTCATCAATATCTAGTGGTAAAACTAGTGACTTCTTTTGAAACTTGGGTTGCCTCATCTATGAAATAAGGACAGTGAATCCAGAATCCTTAGTCATCATTCAATTCTACATGTATGTGATTCATAACTTCAGATATAATTGCATTGAAAAACGTTGTAGCAACCATCTGAAATAAACATACTTATTCCCAACTTCTACTTGGGCAAGGCAGAGAGAGTTTTCCTACATAAATTTTTTTTTAAGTTTTTGTTGTTGTTGTTGTCGCACTGGGTCATTAATGCAGGATGGACTTTTCTCTAGTTGCGGTAAATGGGGGCTACTCTCCAGGTGTGGTGGGCAGCCTTCTTACAGAAGTGGCTTCTCTTGTTGCGAGCATGGGCTCTAGGGCACTTGGTAGTGACAACAGGCAGGCTCAGTAGCCGCGGGTCCCAGGCTCCAGAGCAGAGGCTCAAGAGTTGTTGCACACAGGTTCGGGGATCGAACACACATCTCCTGCGCTGGCTGATGAGATCTCTGAGATCTCCACTGAGCCACCAGAGACACCCCCTACATGCTTTCAATGTGCAGACTTGGTTTTTCAATACCTGTGGAACATAGGAATACCACTGTGTTTCTACTAAATTGCTATTTTCTTTACATACTATCTCCATTTCAAAAATTTGAATTAAATGTCATAGAATTTAAGGAATAAATGGATAATTCTTGTCTGTTTACACTCATATTCAAATTATTTTACACATTAATATGGATAAAACTAATTTTGAGAGGATTTATAATTGTACATGGCAGGCAAAGGGGCTCTCCTTGTGGCTCAGACCGTAAAGAATCTGCCTGCAATGCAGGAGACCTGGGTTCTGTCCCTGGGTCGGGAAGATCCCCTGGAGGAGGGCATGACAACCTACTCCAGTATTCTTGCCTGGAGAATCACATGGATGGAGGAACCTTGTGGGCTACAGTCCATAGGGTCACAGAGTTGGACACAACTAAGTGACTAAGCATGCACGCATGGCAGACAAAAATGTATGCGACTCTGAGCCAAAAGTTAGATGTCTAATTTCCAGTTACATAGTTTTCTCGCTCCAAATTGAGAGGAACCAGGATGCATACGAAAGGAGGCTTGGGATTGTTTATGAGGGTGAGGTGTTCAAACTAAGAGATAAGTCATTGAACATAAGTGCCAACTACTTATCAGTTCTGTCTTTCCTTTTCTGACTTTTCTGTTGTCTCTTTGTTTCGGCTTGGCTAATAAATTCATTCGACAAACTTTTTTAAAAGGCACAAACATGAGGATACTATAGGGAATAGAAGTTGTTCTTGAACAATTTATATGTTGTTTATCATATATTTATCATATAAATATATGATAAATATATGAATATTTATCTCTTACCATGATATCTTTATACAATAATAAGGTGTTAAATATTCCAAGAATGAGAATGAATAATTATAAATTAACCTGAAATTGTTTGACCACCTTCTAGTTAAGTGACTGTTTATTTTGGGAATTTGTTTTTTAAATATGACTTCTAACATGCTAAACCTAGACTTGCTTCCATGTCCTAAATGCATTGCAATTCCTATCCTTACCTGATGCATTTTAAAATTAAGAATGTGCTCTGTACATCAATGGACTAATAAGGACCTAATTTTTATTGGTTTCTTTCTAAATAACATATTTTGAATAATTGCAGCTAAGTCATTTACCATTTAATATGAAGGTAAATAAAAATGTCACATAAAATGTCTTCTTTCTCAAATATTTTATGATCAATATTGAAGCAATACTTTTTGTGAGCAAATCATGCCATATTGAACTCTGATAACCTGATACTGTGCTACTCAAATTTCGTTTTGTGAGTGCTAGTTTTTCTTGGACTCATTTCTATTCTGTCACTTCTCTTGCTGAGAAGCCTTAGTGCCTGGCACTTTCCCAGCAGTCAGGGGCTAGACCTTTACACAAAGCTTCCACCATTTTCAGACCCATCCATACCCCTAATTGACAGCTCCAACTCCGCACCTCCAATGCAGTCAGGCTGTCTTCTCGGATTCATCATTCCCCACACAACACACAAGATGGAGCAAGGACAGTTCTCATGATGGTCTTTAATCTTGGTCCAGAGTCTGTTGCTGAGCACAAGTGGGCTTACCTCTGTCCCTGCTCTACTATTATCTGACCCCACAGGGACTCTGTTTAGACCATGTTGATTCTCATCACTTTTCCTCATAAGTCACACAGGTTTTCAACATAGTGTCTCTGGATGCAGAGCCATTCACTCTATGTACTTTATTTTATTAATAAAAAAATTATCATCTTGGGGATAAAGTGTGAGGAACTCTTGTAGTATTGTTCCAACTATTTCGATAGCTATGACAAAGAATCTTGTGTCTCTAGCTAGATTATGGGCAGCCATCACACCTTAAATTCATTAAATAAAAATGCTGAAGTAATAGGGATAAAAATAAAAGGAGTCATTCCCCTAGTAGAATCTATTAGATTCAGTGTTCATTATTTGTCTGAACTTGCACAAAGTGTGTTGGGGCAGGAGTTTAATCAGCTGGTAAGGAAGAGGGAGGAAGAGAAAGGTTCTTAGTCTGCAGGGGAAAAAAAGAAAAAAGCCTATATAAACTTACAAGGAAGTGGATGGATTTTGTGCTTTGTAGAATTTGTTTTTTGTAATCATTTCTTAGGTTTAAGTGTGTGTGTGTGTGTGTGTGCGTGTGTGTGTGTGTGCATGTGTGTGCACGTGTGCTGTTTTTGCTGGGATCTGGCATGAGTAACTATACAGCTTTGCTCCCCAACATGTACTCCATGACCCAGCATCATCATCATCAATTGTGAGTTTGTCAGAATGAGGAAACTTCAGTACTACTCCAGATCTATGGAAACAGAATTCTCATTTTAAACAAAATCTTCATCACCACTCTGGCCTGCCTCCCCCAAGCCTGGTGATTCTTAAGTACACTTAATTTTGAAAACCCCTGGTCTGTATCATGTGTAGGATACAGTGTGGGTGGAATAGGTCATGTGGTCATTGCTACAGATAAGCTTGGCCGTGCAGCTGGAACGGAATATAAGACGTGTTCACTCTATTAAGCTGTTCGATGAAGCTCTGCCGGGCAGTGTTTAGCCTCTCAGCCGTGTCCAAAAGCTAGGGATCCAGAAACACGCATCCATTCACACCACCTGGCACAAAAATTTCAGGAATTTTCAGAGCCCATCTAGAGTTCAAATATGAAATGCAGTTGTTAGTTGTAAATTAAGTAAGTGACAAGATCAGATTTGTGCTGTGGAAAAACGAATAGCAGTGGTTTAAAGGAAGGAGAAAAGAGACAAAATTTGGAGGCCATTTTAGGATCCAGTTAAGAGAAGTACAATTTCTCAACATATATTCAATATCTGTGATGTACTTAGTCATGTCTGACTCTTTGCTACCCCATGGACTGTAGCCCACCAGCCTCCTCTGTCCATGGGGATTCTCCAGGCAAGAATACTGGAGGCGGTTGCCATGCCCTCCTCCAGGGGATTTTCCCAACCCAGGGATCAAACCAAGGTCTCCCACATTGCAGGCGGATTCTTTACAGTCTGAGCCACCAGGAAAACCCCTATATATGCAAAATCCAGGAAAGAACATTTAAATTTTAGATCGTAATGCAACTGTTAAATATTCAAATAGATGAATGAGGATCAGGAGGAGCTAGTTAGTTGCTAAATAGAAGTCTGCACACTTAACCTAATCCTATTTTCTGCTCCCAGATTTGAATAGGATCCTTTCATCTTGACTCATTAGGAATCTTCATGAGCTTTTGCACAACTCTAGAGATTTGTCGATTTACCTGGTACCAAACCCTCTGCAGTGACTTTTGTATCATGGACATCAATTCCACTATTGTCATAGGCTGTTCATTTCCTCAAGAGACATCCCTCTGCAAGGGTCTGTGTTCCATCTCCCTTCCACTATGAAAGGCTGAAGATTCTTCTTCAAGGCTGAAAGTTCTGCTTACCACCCCATCCTGAAGGAGGAAACTACATGATTTTCTTTTTGTCTGCTCCAACAGTTTTCTACTCAAGTTTCCTTTCCCTACTGATTTTTCTGAGGTGACCTCTATCCATCCCTTCCCCTATAACTACCCAGTCCGATTTAATTTTTTTAAAAAAGCCTTTAAAATAAAATATAAAATAAATTTAAAGTGATATTTGAAGTGACATTTGACAGAACTTGTCATAAGGGACACTTCTACTGCTTGCGATGATTGTAGTTGCCGCTTGTGACTCTCATCCTGACTTTTTAACTTCTAAACCCAGATTTATAATTGATTTTTAGTGCCCACTCATGTTCTTGAGTACTTAGTCTATCCCAGTGTTGTCCAGGACTTTAAGCGAATTCACTCATTTAGTTTAAGCAGTAATCTGGACAGGTATCATAACAGGTTTAACATTTGGTATATATGTCAAACTCTGAAGATTCATTCTATTGAAAAGAATCAGCAAGCTTCAGTAGATCTTAACATAAAAAAATACTATACTGAAGATTCTGCTTCTCCTTGGTGTCATAGTTTCCTAAATTGTAATGCAGTAGCTAAAAAAAATCTGCAAATAAGAATAATGTGTGAGTCTTATTTAAAGTTTTAGGTCAGTTTCGCCACGATACATCGTTCAGCATCTGTCAAGTTGTCAGCCTGTGGAAGGTCTCCAGAGAATAAAGAATATTCAGCTAGAAACAGTCTCCTCCAATTTTCTCTTCAAATAATGACTTGGGTCAAAATCGCTCTTACTCAGTCACTGCTAAATAATATTTCTGATATGTTTGACATGTTACTCTGCATTCCATCAAACCATATTTTGATCATATTTTATAAGACTTCTGATATGCAATGGTTTTCTCTCAGTGAGCTATCAAACGTGGTAATTGATGCCCAAGATCTACCTCTCATCATTTTACTTTTTGCTTTAAATTTTTCTTTGCTATTTTTTATCTCTAGACCCTGGCATTACTTCATGATTTATTAGTACCTATGTTCAGTTACTTAGTTTCATCATCCATTAAATGGATGTTACCTATGTTGTAACGTTATTATGAGGATAAAATGAGTGTAGGGACTACTAACTGATTTATTATTAAAATATACAGTTGAAAATGAATTTATTTCTCTGAGTAAAACAAGAATGATAATTAAAGGGGTATTATTTGCATTCTTTACATACTTCTATTCACTCATTGCAGGAACATGCATGCTCGTTAAGCTACCAGCATGACTTAATCTAATAATGTGGTTATTTACATGAGGCTCCTCTAGGCCCCAAGAATATATTCGACTCTTCTGATGTATATTTCCTACACTTAGAGACTTTGTTTTCTTTCTCTTCCTGTGTTGCTTCACATTTGTTTCATTATGCTCTTGCCTGTATAATGTGCATTAAAGATGTAAATGTTTTTGTTCTTTTAACTTCAACAAAGTTTTTGTAATATTAAAAAGTAATCAATAACCACTTAAATATTTGTGGGCAAAGATGTTAAAAAAAATGGTCATAGGTAGACCATCTCCCTCCCCCAGCCTGCTGTCCCCAAGCAAAAGTAATCAGCCTCCTTCTCCAATCCCAGGCTCTTTCCCACATGATGGAGTGTACTAGACCAGGGGTCCCCAACCCCAGGGCCACAGACTGGTATTGGCTTGTGACTTATTAGAACTGGGCTACACAGCAGGAGGTGATTAGCGGGTGAGCCAGTGAAGCTTCATCTGTATTTACAATGGCTTCCCATTGCTTTCATAACCCGCTGAACTCCACCTCCCATCAGACCAGTGGTGGCATAATAAATGTAATGTACTTGAATCATCCCAAGACCATCCCCCATCCCTGTCCATGGAAAAATTGTCTTCCATGAAATTGGTCTTGTCTTCCATGAAACTGGTCCCTGGTGCCAAAAAGGTTGGGGACCAGATCATGTTCATCTAGCTTGCTATTCTAGTCTCCATCTGGAGCGAATCAATTTGTGCTGTAACCAAGAAGGATGAAACACTGGAAGAAATTGTATTAACCTGGAATAAGTGTAACATTTTCATTTATGGGGAGGATAGTTTTCATTATCTAAGCTTCCCTCCATCTGCCAAAAATAAAGAGCAGTCAATTGATGTACTGCATTAGTGCTAGCTATCACTTGACTTCCTCCAAATGGTGCAGCTCTTAAACTGCCCTGTTTCCTCTCTGGAGGGGTCTTCTTGAATGTAAGTTCCATGATGCTGCAGCTACAGTGAGGTCTAAAAGTCAAATCTGATCAGGTCATTTGCATGCTTGAAAATCTTATACTGTTTCCCTGCTGCTTATAGGATAAGGTCAATCCACTCTTACAAAGTCTTTCCTTATCTAGCATGTTTGTATCTGCAGCCCATCCACTTCCCCTGGTCCTCCATCAGGGTCATTGTGCTTGCATTATCTGGAAAGCAATGTTTTCTATATATCCCTGCTTTGTCTGTTTAACTCATTTGTCTTCCTGGAGAACTAGCTTAAGATCCCTACCCTTCAGACCCCCAAGTAAAAATACTTCACTGCCCTTTCAGGTCAGAAAATATTATCATATTTTTGCTGTAGCATTATTGCCGTTATTTTTTTTTTCCAATATTTCCTTCTGCCACTGACTGTGGGCTCCAAAGATAGGTCTTAGAGCTGCTAATATTGGTAAATTATTCTTTGCTACATATACTTCAAAGAACAAAAGGTATTTTTGAAACTTTTAGAAGCGAGTAGAGAAAGTCATGTATGGAATTTTTTCATTAAGCTGAGCAAGGATAATAGTGAGAAATCTGGGGAAAGGCTTAGATAAATTAAGATGGGATTGCAAGAGGATAGTTGGGTAATTAACATTAATTGGGCACCTCTTATGTGTCAGGAATTTGACTGGAATCTTTTTATGAGTCCACTCATACAAGTAAGTAAGGTTGTAAAGAACTTAGAACACAGCAGTCCAAGCTGAACCAAGAAATAAAAGTTAGTTCCGGCCACTAGTTTCTCAAATCAGAAAACTTTTAACCATGTTATCTCCACGCTTGCCAAATATTCAATCAAATACATAAAGTATATAGAGAAACAGTTTATACTCATGTTAACAATCATGTAACTCTTGTGTTTAATTTAACTTTTGGGACTTGAGCCTAAGAGTTTAGGACTGTTTACTGATCTAGACAGAGGCACAGTAGAAGCTACCTCAGTATATATAGATTATGAAACTCTAGATTTTAACAAATTAAGATACATTATGAATCTTATGGAATAAATTTACTTTGATGCTGACACTTTCAAGACTCTTTATAGAAGAGTATATAGATAATGTATTAAAAACCATTTATTATTTTTAGGTTTTGTATACTTTCTGTGTGAACATAAGAAAAATATTAATAGTGAATTTATTTTTTTGGTTGTGCTATGTGGCTTGCTGCGCCTGAGTTCCCGACCAGGAACTGAACCTCAGGCCACAACAGTAAAAGCCCTGAGTCCTAACCATTAGGTAGTCAGGAAACTCCCCTGAATAATGAATTCTTCCTCCAAATTTAATATTATCAACAAATATTAAATCTAAAACTCATTTAAATTAAGTAATTCAGGTTAATTATAATATTATTATATAATTAATTATTATATGAGTATAATTGTGACTATAACAATATAATAATGATATGCATGTATACTAAGGCTTAAGTATATGAGGTGTCTGTCTGACACATGATGGGTTTAAGCAAATCTTAATTCACATTAATTTTCTTCTTACACATTTCAATAAAACTCTGAGGGCATATCATTAAAATTACTTCAGTGAGGGTAGTTATAGGGCAAACATATGTCTCCAAGGTTCATACATTCTTCTGGGAGTTTGGAACCAAAAAGAGAAGTTAAGTAGCTGGAAGAATGGATGGAAGATGAATACCTGAGAACATCTCTGTTGTTCTGACGGTGCCATTATGATGGCAGATGCAGTCAATTTGCAGTGATTTCTCAGGGCTGCCATAGTGAAGCAGGACAGATTGAGTGGCTTAAAAACATGAATTTATTTTCTCACAACTCTGGAAGCTACAGGTCTGAGACCGAGGTATCAGGCTGGTTGATTTCTTCTGAAGCCTCTCTCCTGGGTTGTAGAGGACTGCCTCCTCACTGTATCTCTTCATAGTTCTCCCTCTATGCTTGTCTGTGTCTTGATCTCCCCTTCTTATAAGGATACTAATCATACTGGCTTACAAGCCAAACCATGTGACCACATTTTACCTTAACTACCTTTTAAAAAGTGCTTTCTCCAAATAAGCCACATTCTGGGCTGCTGGGGTCTAGGGCTTTAAAATACAAATTTCGAGAGGAGACACTTAAATCCATACAAGGTTATATTCACTAATAATTACAGTTAATTTTTAATCAATGTTTATTTTGTATGAAAAGCATTGTTCTAAGGACATGCATATGTATCGTCTCATTTAATTCTCACAAGTTATGAGGAAAATACTATCATCATTCCTAGGATAGATATGGAAAACTTGAGGTCCATAGGGGCAAGTAACTTGGCTACCAAGTACAAAAGTCAGGAATTGAATTCAAACAATGTATTTTCAAGTCTTTGCTCATAACCAGAAGAAATTACTGTGCCTATGAGGTTGGAATCTCCTTAAAGGTGAGCTCCTGAGCTCATCTTGTATTTTATTCATTCTTGTATTTATTCACCATTGATTCATTAACAAAAATACCAAGCATATTCATAACACTTGTCTATAGAAGTTACTTAAAATATGTTAATAATATACTGACACATTAGCCTTATCTGACATTATAGAAGCTTATGGCATAACTCATCCATATTGTAACTTTTGGTACTGATTTCAGAGATGACAGAAAATCAGTTAGGTGCCTATGATCTTCTATCAGATAACAGAAACAAACAGAAACAAATAAGACAGTAAAAGTCACTCTTGTGTCTGACTCTTTGTGACCTCATGGGATATAAACTACCAGTCTCCTCTGTCCATGGAATTCTTCAGGAAGAATACTGGAATGGGTAGCCATTTCTTTAGAGGCTCTTCCTGACCCAAGGACTCAACCCAGGTTTCCCACACTGTAGGCAGATTCTTTACCATCTGAGCCACCAGGGAAGCCCTTGATCTTTTTTTTTTTTTTTTTTTTTTTCTGCAGGGCAGTTATGTTTATTTGTTGTAAATATTTAAAATATTTTAAAGATACCAAAGGTTATTTATAACCTTGTTTGTTATTTCTTCACTTTTCAATATAACATAAAAAATTGGCTTCTCTAATCTCTAAGAGGCCCCAGTTTCTGTATTTGTTTTAGGACCAGACAACTTACTGACCTATCCTTTATTTCTTTTTTCTTTTTTTAATTAATTAATTTATTTATTTTACTTTACAACATTGTATTGGTTTTGCCGTACATTGACTTGAATCCGCCACGGATGTACATGTGTTCCCCATCCTGAACCCCCCTCCCACCTCCCTCCCCATCCCATCCCTCTGGGTCATCCCAGTGCACCAGCCCTGAGCACTTGTCTCATGCATCCAACCTGGACTGGCGATCTGTTTCACATATGATATTTTACATGTTTCAATGCCATTCTCCCAAATCATCCCCTCCTTGGCCTCTCCCACAGAGTCCAAAAGACTGTTCAATACATCTGTGTCTCTTGCTGTCTCACATACAGGGTTATCATTACCATCTTTCTAAATTCCATATATATGCATTAGTATACTGTATTGGTGTTTTTCTTTCTGGCTTACTTCCCTCTGTATAATGGGCTCCAGTTTCATCCACCTCATTAGAACTGATTCAAATACATTCTTTTTAATGACTGAATAATATTCCATTGTGTATATGTATCACAACTTTCTTATCCTTGATCTTAAATATCGTAGACCTTAGAGTTCAAGGGCGGAAATAGACATCAATAAAAAATAACACTAATGTGTGAAATAGTTATAATTGTTCTGAAAACAAACAGGAATAGAATAATAAGAGTTTCTAACAAAGAAATATAACCTATACTAGTAGTTCAGGAATACTTTTCTGGATAAAGATCTGCTTGTGTTGAATCTACTGCAGAAAAAGTAGCAGCTAATTTGAGTTCCAAGAGATGGTAAGACGATATGCTTAATATTTTGTACATATGGATAAAACAATAGCTACAAAAGCCAGTGACTAGTCAAGACACTTAAAGGAAGTTTTTGTGCCCAGGGTGCAGAGAAAGGGGATGAGGACACAGTAAACAAGGTTGGAGAATTAGGACTGTGGTATGCCACATTGATTTTATTTTTTTCTTTAAATCCGAAACACCCATGGCAGATTTTTGAAGAATTTTTTAAGGGTGATGACATATTTGCCTTTTAAAAGATCACTTTGATCGAGGTGTGGACAACAGGTTGATGGAGGGCAGAATGGATGAGAGAAAACCTATTGAAAGACTATTTGAAATTGTCCAGGTGAGACACTGCTGTGGTTTGGACTTCAATGACAGTGAAAATGAAAAACCAAAAGGATATACTCAAGAGATGATTAAGAAATGAAAATTACAAGTTGATTATGCTCCACAGGTCTTGTGGAAAAGAGGCACATGGAGATTCTCCTGTTTTGGGTTTGCATAACTCTAAGGACGGTGGTGCCACTCAAAAACAGGATGGGGATTCTGGGCAAGGACAAGGTCGGTAGAGTGAATATCATGGATTTGACCTTGGCAGCATTGAACTTGATGTACATATGTGGACTAGGGAATTTTTCTAGATTAGAGTGGTCATTGATCCTACAACATCCTCTGTACATTTTGTTACCTGGGAAAAGAGTGAAAGGAAATAGTGATAAAGGAAGAAGAATTAGAATTAAAGTTTGAGGAACTGAGAAGTTTAATGGCTGAAAGAGAGGCATAAATTGGTGAGAGATTACTAAGAAAGGGCCAGAAAAGTGATCAATAAATCAGGAAAGCAGGTATTTATGTACATTAAGATGAGCAGTGCGGGAAGTAGGGGAGATTTTTCTTGACAAAAGACAAGGTGGGTTATGTAAGATCAAGACAAAGTGCTAGCTATCAAAGATATGCAGTATCTTTTGGACAAAAATCTCAGCTCCTGGGTCTAATTGCCACCTCCTCAAGATTATTAGGATTAGAATATAAGGACTGGTTCTGAAAATCAAGTGAGTCATAGAGGCCATACTGAATGTTAAAAACTATTTCTTGTTGCCTATAGACATTGTTAATGGTATATCGGCTGTTAGGAAAGCATAGGATTGGTCAGTCCAAGTAACAGTATTTAGAAATCTTGTAAGAAATAATCATTGTCTTGGATATATACTTATCATGTCATACAGTAAGAAGAGCCCTGAAGTATGGAAAAAAGTTGGATTCAAGATCCAGAAGAAGTGAAAAGACTTGAGCAGAGTGGTGGTTGAAGAGATTACTAGTGAATGGGCTGATATGAAGAGGAAGACATCATTTTGGTATTCAAACTGCTGAGTTCTCAGTTGTTGTTGAAATTCACTCTTCCCTTGGTTTCCATATCAACATCTTTTCTCCAAGATCTTTTCCATCTCTGTTTCTGACTGTGAAGCCTCAAAACTTTATACCTAATGCTGTCAGATATTCCCACCAGTATTCCACAGACACCTAATACTCAATATATGCAATTTCAACGCTACTGCTTTCTCTTTCTCATTTTCTTTAATGGCATGTACCAATAAGTTGTATCAATCAGAGAATATTTTCCTCACTGCTTGCCTTAAGCTGGTACACTTTGCTTTTTGACCCTGCTAATCAAAAAGTCTCCCTGGAGAAGGAAAGGGCAACCCACTCAAGTATTCTTGCCTGGAGAATTCCATGGACAGAGGTGCCTGATGGGCTATAGTCCATGGGGTCGCAAAGTCAGACACAACTGAGCAACTGACACACACACACACACACACACACACACACACACACACACAAGTCTACTCTAATTATGAAAACTGCTTTTGAGTAAAAACTGCTATATATGTAAGGGGAGGTTGGCTGTTTGAAATTTATTAAGAAGATACGTGAACTTTGGTCATCTTCTTTTTATTAGCCAAACCAAAATCAACCTCCTTGCTTTATTGGTATGTTTCTTCCTTATTTATGATGCCCTGTGGATATATTTTCTTTTTATCTCCCCTTTATTACTTCTGTATTCTCTCACTGGCTACCATTTCTGCATTCCCTCTCAAATACTCTGCTTGCTGACAGACAGCCGGTAGTATCTGTGGAGCCTAATAAGAAATCTCTGTATTTGTTAACAAAGGGGAAAATAGCTGCTCTAGTGATTGTTTAAGGGCATCAGGATTTTTAATCTCTATTATTGGACATATAAATCAAATTCTGCAGAAATTTTCTTCTGGGTCATCAGAATTGATATATTATTCTATTTGCATTAACAAAGATAGTGATACACTTTGTTTCACCATGTTCCAAAAATACAACTTGGACCTTCAGGACCAAAGCATTTCATATTATTTTCTCATAGAAGTTTCTAAGGAGAGTCAGTTAAGTAACCCATTAAATGAGAAGAGCAACAGAGCATTCACTTTCATCATACATGGATATTTTATTGCCATTTTACTGTAATTTTTGTTGATCTAAAAAAATGCCCTTTTTATTTTTTAACTAATTTTTGTTGGAGTACAGCTGCTTTACAATTTTGTGTTAGTTTCTATTAACAGAGCGTTCACTGTGTGTACAGTGAAATGTATCAGTCATACATATACATATATCCTCTCCCTTTTGGACTTAGAACTCTACTAAAATGTTGTTTTTTAAAGGTGGAATGGGACAATTTCTTTAATTCTCAACAATGCAAGGGGAATGGAGGAGAATGGGAAATAACTAGGACATGATGGCTAAGACAGTCCCTTGGCAGTCACAACTGAAAGACAAGTTGGATCCCTCTCAGCTGGGTGATCTCTTAGTGACTCTATCAATTACACTAAAACTAATTTGCCCCCTCTCACTCCTGAAGTTCCACTAAACCCCTGTAATTCTGATAGGACAGACTAGAAAACATGGAACTCATGTTGACTGTCAGCTATGATAATAATCCATAATGACTTGCAGCCATGAAATTAGAAGACACTTGCTTCTTGGGAGGAAAGCTATGACAAACCTAGACAGAGTATTAAAAGCAAAGACATCACTTTGTCGTCAAAAGTCTGTATAGTCAAGGCTATGGTTTTTCCAGAACTCAAGTACAGATGTGAGAGCTAGACCATAAAAATTGCTGAGCACCAAAGAATTGACGCTTTAGAATTGTGGTGTTGGAGAAGACTCTTGAAAGTCCCTTGTACTGCAAAGAGATCAAACCAGTCAATTTTAAAGGAAATCAACTCTGAATATTCACTGGAAAGATTGATGCTGAAGCTGAAGCTCCGATACTTTGGCCAGCTGTTGCAAAGAACTGACACATTGGAAAAGACCCTGATGCTGGGAAACTTGAAGGCAAAAGAAGAGGGTGGTAGAGGATGAGATGGTTAGACACTATTACCAACTCAGTGGACATGAGTTCTAGCAAACTCCAGGAGATAGTGGAGGACAGTGATGCCTGGCATGCTGCAGTCCACAGGGTCACAAAGAGTTGGACATGACTTAATGACTGAACAACAATAGTGGCAACAATTAGCATGTATTACCAACTAGTGGGCTTCCTGGGTAGCTCAGGTGGTAAAGAATGCATCTGCAGGAGACCTCAGTTTGATTCCTAGGTCAGGGAGTTCTCCTGGAGAAGGACAGGCTACTCACTCCAGTATTCTTGGGCTTCCCTAGTGACTCAGATTATAAAGAATTCACCTGCAGTGCAGGAGACCTGGAATCAATCCCCAGGTTGAGAAGATCCCCTGGAAGAGGGCATGGCAACCCACTCCAGTGTTCTTGCCTGGAGAATCTCCATGGACACAGGAGCCTGGTGGGCTACAGCCCTTGGGGTCCCAAAGAGTCGGATATGACTAAATGACTAAGCACAGCACACCACCAATTAGTAGGCACTCTTTTTGATCCTGTAAAAGGATAGTGAAGGTGAATGGTTCCTAAGTTAGGAAAATGATTGTCATGCTAGATATTCTGCTCAGATTAAGGTGTTGCATCCTCCCAACCCCATCCTAAACCATATCCAATTACTGAACAGACAGACATGATGCCATCCAAACACACGGAGTTTGGGTTCTAAAGCCTTTGGGTATTCATTTCCTCTCTTCCATCCTACTTGATGAGGATTATCAGATTCTCATCATTTTCAGGTTCTCATCATCATCTCAAGTATGGGGCTAGTCAAAAAGTTCATTTGGGCTTTTCTGTAAGATGTTATAGAAAAACTCGAATGGAATTTTTGGCCAACCCAATTTTTAAATGCTTAATAACATTCTTCTAAATCGTACCTTGTCCTCATATAATCCATTCTTCACGCTGCCTTGTTAGTTGCTCTTTCTAAAATATAAACTGGATCAGTTACTGTTCTTCTTAAAAGATTGTCATGGCTCCACAGTGCTTACAGAATAAAATCCAAATTGTCTCATGGCCCAGACAGTTTTTAGGATATTGCAAATCATGTTCTCCAAACTTACCTTTCGTTATTCCTTTTATTCTTCTCAATCCCTACCAATCTATTATTTCTTTTAGTTTGCCCAATATACCACATAATTTTAGAGACTTAGAGCTTTGCTGTTCCCTCTATTTGGATAGCTTTTTCTCTCCCTCTTCCCTGCTGCTTTCTTCGGCAAATGCCCACTCATCATTATAGATAAAACTCAGATATTATATTCTCAATGAAGCATGTGAGGTTCTCACAGTTATTGGTCTATTTTCTCCTCCGTCCCACCATGGTACAGCACACATGTTATTAACTACTCTCATCATTTCAACTTCATTCCCATTTTTCAACCCAGAATTCATGAAGGAAGCCTAGGCACGGATCACAAGCAAGCCTGGCACATAATCAACACCTGGTGTTATTTCATCATCCTTTCTACCTTGATGTATTCAAATAAGAGCTCCCCCTCTGCCATCTAATGTCCTCTGATTGTCTGAGCTGGTAAAGGTGTGATTATTCTTCTTGTCATTTGGGATTAAGTTCTTGGAGTCTGCTCTAACTTAGCTTTCTCCTTCACTCTGGATGTCTAATCAGGCAACAGGATCATTCTCTAAAACAGAATGTGGGCTTTGCCACTGGTTCAGATGATAAAGAATCTGTCTGCAGTGTAGGAGACCTGGGTTCGATCTCTGGGTTGGGAAGATTCCCCTGTAGAAGGGAATGGCCACCCACTCCAGTATTCTTTCCTGGGGAACTCCAGGGACAGAGGAGCCTGACGGGCTACAGTCCATGGGGTTGCAGAATCAGACACGACTGAGTGACTAATACACACTCACGCACACAAACAGATGCAGAGCCTCCAAGGTTTACCTTCAAAGGACAGTCTTCTGATATAGTTTCCAGTTATTGAGTTTTACTGTTCCTTTCTTTAGTTACCCCAGACAACAAAATGATGCCTAACACAGACCAGGATGCACCCCCTTCTTTTAACCGTGTAGCATGCATCTTTCTTCTGACTCCATTTAGGGCAAATAAACTAGATTAGAACTTTCAAAAGATTTACCTAGCTGCTAACTTAAAAAAATAATAAGTCTAGTAATTTAAAAACACATAAACATAATATGACTTTCATAGCACATATTTGTGATGCTTCTCCCCCCCCCCAACATTTGCTATCTCTACCTGCAAATTCCATCCTACTTTACATTTAGTTTTGAATCAGTTATACCAACTCCAAAGGGTTGGTATAACTTTGTAGGCGACTTTCCTGGGTATCTAGCTTCTGAACTCCAGTCTGCTTTTGTGTGTAAGGTACTATCTTACCACTCACTGTCTAGGAATTAATTTTAGTAATTCGACCAAGAATTACCATGGAGGTCTTTTTCTGCACACTCCTTTCTTATCTGCAGAATCCTCATCCTTCAGATAATGTAAATGGTGAACGTGCTTTACATGAGAACCCACTACTATTGAAATATCACTTCTGCTAACATTTCATAGATCTAAACTAGACATATGGTTTTACATTATTTGAAGGGAGTGAGATATCTAGTCTTCTAGTGCTCAGAAGGGAGAGAAGAATCAAGTGTGACTGTATGCTAGAAATTTCTCTTGTTAACCTATTTGGTTTAGTGGTGTTTAAAATAAAGCTTCAGGAAACAACCAATTGTGTTTCCAGGGGAGAATGAAGTTTGAATTCTAAACAGCTGACTTATTAGACTTTTGTGACTCAGTTTTTTTGGAAAAGGACATTGAATGTATCATCTTGCCAATGATATTGTCCTGTTAAGGCAAGGATTTTTCCCTGTACTTCTTTTATATATTAACAGTCAGAAAAGTTTTCACTGAACATGAGGATACTAGTTTATTAATTTATAAAATAAATCAATAAAGTCTGAATAAACAGTTGCCTGATGGTATCTGTACATGAGAGGAATTTCCTGCTTCTTAAGTAAATATAATATTTCCTTTGTGAAGCTATTTCCAGATAGAGTTTTATAATGATAGAGCAGTAATGTAGTGATCCAAGGAATGCCCATTAAGTTACAATTTAATAAAATTGGATGTTTTGGTATTATAAGTTTGATTGAGAGTGTCATTCCATCTTATAAGTAAGTTTTGTTCTATGCGCATAGCCAACAATTGATTGTCCCCAATGAGTCTGGTTTCAAATTCACATATTATGATCAGACATGATTCATTTTTCCATCATTACATAACCATACAAAGCTATATTGCAAAAGGAAAGATCAGTAATACTATTCTACTTTACTTACATTTTGATAGTTTTATCATCTTAGATTTTCTGTGTTAATTCTGATTCTTTAAAATATTGCCTTAAAATATTATTTCTTTTGATTACTGGATTTATCTGGAAACTCCCCTTAAATTTTGTATTAGAAGTAAGTACCTCACTTACCTCACCCTAGTCCTAGCCCTGTGGTCATGCCTGACTTCTCAAGGATGGGGGAGAGCAATTCCGTGTTATATACTAGGGAAATAGAATGGACAGGATTGGTGAATGGTGCCAATGACTAGCACACCCAGGTAATATAATAGATTCTATTGTAGAATGTCTAATTGGAAGACTATGATACAGCAAAACTCAGGGCATCTTTCATTCTTCATCAAATAACTCAAAAGTGTAATTCTAGTTACACAGTTTATATTTCTATTATTAGTAAACTATCCTTTTCCCCCTAGAAGTCTGTCTTAATAATTTTACTTTGAAAAATCTCTCTTTGAAAGTCAAAGTCAGATGTTTCTTTTTTTCTCAATCAACTGAGATGAAATAATTGCACTGCTGTTACATAAAAGCTCCCTGTGGCTTTTAATATTTAGTACTTCTTTAAATTGCTTTTTTCAGGTATTCAAAAATGTTTACCTTAACTCAGTTTGTGGTATGTTTTTAGCATATTTTGATTTGTTTTTCCTAGCTCACCATGATTCTTCTCTCTCTGACTAATAAACAACACCTGAAAAACAGTCCAAAAAAGTGTATGGAATTTAACAAATATCTCCGTTTTAAGAAACATAACATTCATCTTAATAATGCCATTCAGTGACCTCTATGATTGCATATTAAAATGCTTTACAGAATTTTTTTACATAGTTTATTTGTTATTACACTCATTCAAAAACATGAATGAATGCAATAATGTATTCTTTTCAGCAATGTCAGTTACTAAAAATAATGTGTGGTTATAAGCAGAGACATTACTTTGCCAACAAAGGTCCACCTAGTCAAGGCTATGGTTTTTTTCAGTGGTCATGTATGGATGTGAGAGTTGGACTATAAAGAAAGCTGAACGCTGAAGAATTGATGCTTTTGAACTGTGGTGTTGGAGAAGACTCTTGAGAGTCCCTTGGACTGCAAGGAGATCCAACCAGTCCATCCTAAAGGAGATCAGTCCTGGGTGTTCATTGGAAGGACTGATGTTGAGGCTGAAACTCCAATGCTTTGGCCACCTCATGAGAAGAGTTGACTCACTGGAAAAGACCCTGATGGTGGGAGGGACTGGGGGCAGGAGCAGAAGGGGATGACAGAGGATGAGATGGCTGGATGGCATCACTGACTCGATGGACATGAATTTGAGTAAACTCCGGGAATTGGTGATGGACAGGGAGGCCTGGTGTGCTGCGTACATCAAGGGGTCACAAAGAGTCGGACACAACTGAGCGACTGAACTGAACTGAACTGAATGAAATATCAAAATACTGTTTTAATGTTAACTAATACAATACTTACATATTTCATCAGCTTTAGAAATATGACTGGCTATTCCACAAGAATTTTTAAGGTTTAGTAGTAGCTTTAATGACAGAAACAAAAAAAATTTCATCTCTAATGAAAGCCAGGTTTATTCCAGGCAGAAAGTTCGAACTCTCAGCAGATGATTTTCTGCATAACTTTTCCATTCCGTGTAACTGCAGTGTGCAGGTCTCTGCTTGGTCTATTACTCCACTACAACCTATACCTCAGCATTAACAGTCCTCACTAGAGGGCTGGAAAGTCTCACTTTGTCATAACATTAATTTGTTCTCTCAGCTTCAGACACCAAATTAGAAACACGAATGCTCCACCATAACTTGTGTGACCTTTTCTGCTTGCTAGGAGGCTCAGAGAGAGAGTTAGTATCAATGGTTTTGTTTTGTTTTTCTGAACACTTTGAAAAAATTCCATATATTGACAGGCAACAGACTGCAGTTCTATCAGTAAAGAAACACACGCCCAAAGCAACTTTATTACAAGGCAAATTATTTTTTGCACTGAGTATTTTCAGTGTGTTGTTCATGGAATTAGGTCCTGAGACAGTTCAGAAAATATGTGAGATGCTTCGCTAATTTTTTATACACTGTATCCTATATGCGTATGTATGTAAATAAATACAATTAATTATATAAGTCAAATTTGAGATAAGTTGAAACTATATGATTTTAGCATATCAGTTAAAAATTTTACCTGCAATACGTAGTTCTGAACAATTATATTAACTCAGAATAAAAAAGGAAACCATTTTTATCCCATGATTCATTTTCTAAATGAAATACAATGACCTTCAACCCTGGCAAGAAGTCTAAAAAGATATTTTTTTACCTGAAAGTCATTAAGTGGGAAAAACAAGATTTTCATAGATTTTCAATTAACTTATTTTGTCAACAAATAAGAGTCTATATATATATATACACACACACATATACATACATACATATACATAAACATGTATATACATATATATATATAAAAGTATATACAACATAAGAATTCCAGTTTTGTGTACACACTAAAAGTGATCACCACAATATATCTAGTTGCTGTCCATCACCATACTATTGACTCCCTTTACCCATTTGCCCATGTCCCAACACCATTCCTCTCTGTTCTCTGTGAGTTTTGGTTGGCTGTGCTTTTTAAATATATTTATACATACCAGTGGTATCGTGGCATTTGCCTTCCTCTGACTTATTTCACTTAGCTTAGCACCTTTGTGGTACATCTATGCTATTATAAATCACAAGATTTCCTTCTTTTTTAATGTTGAGCAATATTCCATTGCACACGTACAACACTTCATTATCCATTCATCTGCTGATGGACACTTGAGGTTGTTTCCATATCTTGACTATATTAAACAATGCTGCAATGAACATAGTGGAGCATGTAGCTTTCTGAATTAATGTTTTCGTTCTTTGGATAAATACTCAGAAGTGGAATAGCTGCATTATATGGTAGTACTATCATTTTTTTTAAGGAAAATCTATATTTTTCAACAGAAGCTACACCAATTTACATACTCAACCACAGTGCACAAGGATTCTCTTTTTTCCATATACACTCTGACATTTATTTGTAGACTTTTTGGTGATAGACATCTGATAGGTATGAAGTAATACCTCATTGTAGTTTTCCTTTGCATTACCCTGATGATTAGTGATGTTGAACATTTTTTCATGTACTTGCTGGCCATTTTTATGTCTTTTTTTGGAAAAATACTTTTTCAGAACTTCTGCCCATTTTAAAATAAAATTGTTATTTTTCATTGAGTTGTCTGAAATCTTCATATATTTTGGATGCTAACTCGTTATCAGATTTATGATTTGCAAATATTTTCTCCCATTCAGTACATTGTCTTTTCACTTTGTTAATGTCTTCCTGTGCTATGGAGTCTTCTTGTTTAGTTTAGTTTAGTTTTTTAGCTTGATAAATTCTACTTTTTAATTTTTGCTTTTATTACCTTAGTTTTTGGGCTCAGATACAAAAATTCCACATCAGGACCAATGTTCAGGAGCTCACTGCCTAGCTTCTCTTCTAGGAGTTTTATGGTTTCAGGTCTTACAGTCAAATTAATTCATTGTGAGTTAATTTTTGTGTGCAATATAAGATGGTGGTCTATTTTCTTTATTTTTATTTATCTGTCCAGTTTTCCTAGCACCATTTAATGAAGAAATTGTCCTTTCCTCATTGTATATCCTTGACTTCTTTGTCTAAGTTAATTAACCACACATACGTGTTTATTTCTGGGATTCCCATTCTATTTCATTGAGCTGTGTATCTGTTTTTATGACAATATGACACAGCTCCCATTAAGATAGTTTTGTAGTATACTTTGAAAGTAGGGAGCAAGATACTTCAAAATTTGATTGTCCTTCTCAAGATTGGCTATTTGGAGCCTTCTGTGGTTCCATAAATATTTTTTAAACAATCTTACTTGTCTATTTTCGGCTATGCTGAGTTTTCGGCGCTGTGCGGGCTTTTCTCTAGTCGCAGTGAGCAAGTAGCAAGGCCTTCTCTCTGGCTGTGGGCCGTGGACTCATTGCTGCGGCTTCCTTCGCTGCAGGCACAGTCTCTCGGGCCCTCAGCCTGCAGTCGCTGCAGCGAGTGTCGGGAGTCGCTGCTCCTGGCTCTAGAGCGCGGGCTCGGTAGTCGTAGCACCTGGGCTTAGTTGCTCCGTGGCATGCGGGAGCTTCCCGGGCCAGGGGTCCACCCCGCATCTCCTATATTGACAGGTGGACTCCTTACAACTGAGTCACGAGGGAAGCCCTCAGGCACACTTTAGATTCTAGTTTTCCACATGATATCTGGTGAAAGAGGCCAAGAACAAGAGGCCTGAGAGCTGGGAGTCCTCTGCCATAGTTGTGGTTCTGCCATCAAAAGTTCTGGGGCCTTTGGTGAGTGCTCCAACTTTTCTGGTCCTGTTTCCTCCCCCTCAAAAATGCCCTTTTGCTCACTGAGTTGTGTCTAACTCATTTGCAACCCCATGGACACGAGCCCACCAAGCCGCTCTGTCCACGGGATTTCAAAGACAAGACTATGGGAGTGGGTTGCCATTTCCTTCTCCATCCATAAATATCTTATAATTAATTTTTTCCAGTTCTGAGAAAAACACTATGGGAATTTTGATAGGTATTGCACTGAGGTTTTGTAGATTGCTTAGGATAGCACGGACATTTTAACAATATTAATTATTCAGTCCATGAGCACAAAATAGCTTTCATTTTCTGTCTTTTCCAATTTCTTTCATCAATGCCTAACAGATTTTAGAAAACAGGTTTTTCACCTCCTTTGTTAAACTTATTCCTGGGTATTTTGCTCTTTTTGTTACCATTATAAAAAGGATTCTTTTCTTAATAGCTCTATCATATTTTTTATTAGTATAGAGAAGCACAACATATTTCTGTATACTGATATTTGTTTTGCAGGATTATTGAATTCATTAATTAGTTCTAATAGTTTTTCAGTAGAGTCCTGCATATATTATCAAATCATCTTGCAAAGAGTAACATTTACTTTCTCCTTTCTAATTTGGAAAGCACTTATTTCTTTTCCTTGCCTAGTTATTGTGGCTACAACATCCAATATAAATGGCAGCAGTGGGCAGTCTTATCTTCTGGGCATTCATGATTTCAGAGAAAAAGCTTTTAGCATTTTGTTGGGGAGTGTGATCTTAGTTGTGGGTTTGTCAATAAGATTTTTACTGCATTGAGGTACCTTTCATATGTATACACTCTGCTGAGTTTTGTTATAAATGTATATTGAAATTGTCAAAACCTTTTTCCACAACAACTGAGATGATCATGTGATTTTTAAACTTCAATTTGTTAAGTAGTACATCACATTGATTGATTTACAGACATTGAACCATCCTTGCATTCCTGGAATAAATCCAACTTAATCATGCTGTATAATCCTTTTAAGATATTGCTGAATTTGATTTACTGATATACTGCTGTATAAAGTAGTACAATATTACTAATATACTTCCAACAACACAAGAGAAGACTCTACACATGGACATCACCAGATGGTCAATACTGAAATCAGATTGATTATATTATTTGCAGTCAAAGATGGAGAAGCTCTATAGAGTCAGCAAAAACAAGAGTGTGAGCTGACTATGGCTCAGATCATGAACTCCTTATTGCCAAATTCAGACTTAAATTGAAGAAAATAGGGGAAACCACTAGACCATTCAGGTATGTTCTAAATCAAATTCCTTATGATTATACAGTGGAAGTGACAAATAGATTCAAGGAATTAGATCTGATAGACAGACTGCCTGAAGAACTATGGACCGAGGTTTGTGATATTATGCAGGAGGCAGGGATCAAGACCATCCCCAAGAAAAAGAAATGCAAAAAGGCAAAATGGCTGTCTGAGGAGGCCTTACAAATAGCTAAGTAAAGAAGACAAGCTAAAGACAAAGGAGAAAAGGAAAGATATACTCATTTGAATGCAGAGTTTCAAAGAATAGCAAGGAGAGATCGGAAAGTCTTCCTCAGTTATCAATGCAAAGAAATAGAGGGAAAAAATAAAATGGGAAAGACTAGAGATCTCAAGAAAATTACAGATACCAGGGAAAATTTTCATACAAAAATGGGCACAAAAAATGACAGAAATGGTATGGACCTAACAAAACAGAGTAAGAGGTGGCAAGAATGCACAGAAGAACTATACAAAAAGATCTTAATGACTCAGATAACCATGATGCTCTGATCACTCACCTAGAGCCAGACATCCTGGGATGTGAAGTCAAGTGGGCCTTAAGCATCACTATGAACAAAGCTAGTGGAGGTGATGGAATTTCAGGTGAGCTATTTCAAATCCTAAAAGATGACACTGTGAAAGTGCTGCACTCAATATGTCAGAAAATTTGGAAAACTCAGCAGTGGCCACAGGAGTGGAAGAGGTCAGTTTTCATTCCAATCTCAAAGAAAGGCAATCCCAAAGAATGCTCAAACTACCGCACAGTTGCATTCATCTCACACGCTAGTAATGCTCAAAATTCTCCAAGCCAGGCTTCAGCAATACGTGAACCATGAACTTATAGATGTTCAAGCTGGTTTTAGAAAAGGCAGAGGAACCAGAGGTCATATTGCCAATATCCGCTTGTTCATTGAAAAAGCAAGAGAGTTCCAGAAAAACATCTACTGCTTTATTGACTATGCCAAAGCCTTTGACTGTGTGGATCACAACAAACTGTGGAAAATTCCGAAAGAGATGGGAATACCAGACCACCTGACCTGACTCTTGAGAAACCGGTATGCAGGTCAGGAAGCAATAGTTAGAACTGGACATGGTACAACAAACTGGTTCCAAATAGGAAAAGGACTACGTCAAGGCTATATATTGTCACCCTGGTTATTTAACTTATATGCAGAGTACATCCTGAGAAACGCTGGGCTGGAAGAAGCACAAGCTTCAAAGCTTAGGAATCAAGATTGCTAAGAGAAATATCAATAACCTCAGATAAGCAGATGACACCACCCTTATGGCAGAAAGTGAAGAAGAACTAAAGAGCCTCTTGATGAAAGTGAAAGAGGAGAGTGAAAAAGTTGGCTTAAAGCTCAATGTTCAGAAAACTAAGATCATGGCATCCAGGGTCATCACTTCATGGCAAACAGATGGGGAAACAGTGGAAACGATGGCTGACTTTATCTTTCTGGGCTGCAAAATCACTGCAGATGGTGATTGCAGCCATGAAATTAAAAGACGCTTGCTCTTTGGAAGGAAAGTTATGACCAACCTAGGCAGCATATTAAAAAGCAGAGACATTACTTTGCCTGCAAAGGTCCATCTAGTCAAGGCTATGGTTTTTCTAGTGGTCATGTATGGATGTGAGAGTTGGACTGCGAAGAAAGCTGAGTGCCGAAAAATTGATGCTTTTGAACTGTGGTGTTGGAGAAGACTCCTGAGAGTCCCTTGGGCAGCAAGGAGATCCAACCAGTCCATCCTGAAGGAGATCAGTCCCGGGTGTTCATTGGAAGGACTGATGAGGATGCTGAAACTCCAATACTTTGGCCACCTGATGAGAAGAGCTGACTCACTTGAAAAGACCCTGATGCTGGGAGGGGTTGGGGGCAGGAGGAGAACGGGACGACAGAGGATGAGATGTTTGGATCGCATCACCAGCTCAATGGACATGGGTTTGGGTGGACTCCAGGAGTTGGTGATGGACAGGGAGGCCTGGCATGCTGTGGTTCATGGAGTTGCAGAGTCGGACATGACTGAGTGATTGAACTGAATTGAACTGAACTGACACCATGATAAACGCTGGGCCGGGTGAAGCACAAGCTGGAATCAAGATTTCTGGGAGAAATATCAATAACTTCAGATATGTAGATGACACCACCCTTATGGCCGAAAGTGAAGACCTAAAGAACTTCTTGATGAAAGTGAAAAAAGAGAGTGAAAAAGCTGACTTAAAAGTCAGCATTCAGAAAATGCTAAGATCATGGCATCCGGTCCCATCACTTTATGACAAATAAATGAGGAAACAATGGAAACAGTGACTTTATTTTTTTGCATCCCAAAATCACTGCAGATGGTGACTGCAGCCATGAAATTAAAAGATGCTTGCTCCTTGGAAGAAAAGCTATGACCAACCTAGACTGCATTGAGTCAGTTCTAATGAGTTGGGTGAACCTAGGACCTATTATACAAAGTGAAGTGAGTCAGAAAGAGAAGGATAAATACCATATTCTAACACATATATATGGAATCTAGAAAAATGGTATGAAGGATTTATTTACAGGGCAACAATGGGGAAACAGACATAGAGAACAGACTTATTGACATGGGGAAAGGGGAGGAGAGGGTGAGGTGTGTGGAAAGAGTAACATGGGAACTTACATCACCATATGTAAAATAGATAACCAAGGAGAATTTGCTGTGTGGCTCAGGAAACTCAACCATAGGCTCTGTATCAACCTGGAGGGGTGGTATGGGGAAGGAGACGGGGGGAGTTTCAAAAAGAAGGGGATGTATGTGTATACCTATGGCTAGTTCATGCTGAGGTTTGACAGAAAATAGCAAAATTCTGTAAAGCATTTATCCTTCAATAAAAAATAAATTAATTTTTTTTTTAAAAAAAAGCAGAGACATTACTTTGCCAAGAAAGGTCCATCTAGTCAAAGCTGTGGTTTTTCTAGTAGTCATGTATGGATGTGAGAGTTGGACCATAAAGAAAGCTGAGTGCCAAAGAATTGATGCTTTTGAACTGTGGTGTTGGAGAAGACTCTTGAGAGTTCCTTGGATTGCAAGAAGATCCAACCAGTCTATCCTAAAGGAAATCAGTCCTGAATATTCATTGAAAGGACTGATGTTGAAGCTGAAGCTCTAATACTGTGGCCACCGATGTGAAGAGCTTACTCATTTGAAAAGACCCTGATGCTGGAAAAGATTGAAGGCAGGAGGAGAAGGGTACGACAGAGGATGAGATGGTTGGATGGCATCACCGATGCAATGGACATGAGTTTGAGCAAGCTCCAGAAGTTGGTGATGGACAGGTGCGCTGCAGTTCATGGGGTCACAGAGTCACACATGACTGAGTGACTGAACTTACTGATCATTTTTACATCTACGTTCATGGGAATATTGGCTATAACTTTCTTTTCTATGGATTTTTTTTGTCTGGTTTTTGGTATCAGGATAAGTCTGAATAAATTTGAACGTTTCACTTCCTATTCCATTTTTTTGAAAAGTTTGAGAAGGATAAGTGTTAACTCTTTTTGGATGTTTGGGGAAGCCATTTGTCCTAGAATTTTATTTGAGGGCAGAGGCTTGGTTACACATTCAATCTCCTCATTAGTAGTTGGCCTATTCAGATTTTCTGTTTATTCATGATTGCTTTGGATAATAGCATGTTTCTAGGAATTTATCCATTTTCTAGGTCATCTAATTCATTGGCATATCATTTTTTAAGGCAGGATCTTAAGACCCTTTGTATTTCTGTTGGCAGTTATAACTGTTTTTTTTTTTTTTTTTTTTTTTTTTTTTTTTAATATTATTTTATTAGTTGGAGGCCAATCACTTTACAACATTTCAGTGGGTTTTGTCATACATTGGCATGAATCAGCCATATAGTTACACGTATTCCCCATCCCGATCCCCCCTCCCACCTCCCTCCCCACCCGACTCCTCAGGGTCCTCCCAGTGCACCAGGCCCGAGCACCTGACTCATGTATCCCACCTGGGCTGGTGGTCCGTTTCACCATAGATAGTATACAAGCTGTTCTTTCAAAACATCCCACCCTCACGTTCTCCCCCAGAGTTCAAAAGTCTGTTCTGTACTTCTGTGTCTCTTTTTCTGTTTTGCATATAGGGTTATCGCCACCATCTATCTAAATTCCGTATATATGTGTTAGTATACTGTAATGTTCTTTATCTTTCTGACTTACTTCACTCTGTATAATGGGCTCCAGTTTCATCCATCTCATTAGAACTGATTCAAATGAATTCTTTTTAACGGCTGAGTAATATTCCATGGTGTATATGTACCACAGCTTCCTTATCCATTCATCTGTTGATGGGCATCTGGGTTGCTTCCATGTCCTGGCTATTATAAACAGTGCTGCGATGAACATTGGGGTGCACGTGTCTCTTTCAAATCTGGATTCCTCAGTGTGTATGCCTAGAAGTGGTATTGCTGGGTCATATGGCAGTTCTATTTCCAGTTTTTTAAGAAATCTCCACACTGTTTTCCATAGTGGCTGTACTAGTTTGCATTCCCACCAACAGTGTAAGAGGGTTCCCTTTTCTCCACACCCTCTCCAGCATTTATTGCTTGTAGACTTTTGGATAGCAGCCATCCTGACTGGCGTGTAATGGTACCTCATTGTGGTTTTGATTTGCATTTCTCTGATGATGAGTGATGTTGAGCATCTTTTCATGTGTTTGTTAGCCATCTGTATGTCTTCTTTGGAGAAATGTCTGTTTAGTTCTTTGGCCCATTTTTTGATTGGGTCGTTTATTTTTCTGGAATTGAGCTTCAGGAGTTGCTTGTATATTTTTGAGATTAATCCTTTGTCTGTTTCCTCATTTGTTATTATTTTCTCCCAATCTGAGGGCTGTCTTTTCACCTTACTTATAGTTTCCTTTGTTGTGCAAAAGCTTTTAATTTTCATTAGGTCCCATTTGTTTATTTTTGCTTTTATTTCCAATATTCTGGGAGGTGGGTCATAGAAGATCTTGCTGTGATTTATGTCGGAGAGTGTTTTGCCTATGTTCTCCTCTAGGAGTTTTATAGTTTCTGGTCTTACATTTAGATCTTTAATCCATTTTGAGTTTATTTTTGTGTATGGTGTTAGAAAGTGTTCTAGTTTCATTCTTTTACAAGTGGTTGACCAGTTTTCCCAGCACCACTTGTTAAAGAGATTGTCTTTTTTCCATTGTATATCCTTGCCTCCTTTGTCAAAGATGAGGTGACCATAGGTTCGTGGATTTATCTCTGGGCTTTCTATTCTGTTCCATTGATCTATATTTCTGTCTTTGTGCCAGTACCATACTGTCTTGATGACTGTGGCTTTGTAGTAGAGTCTGAAGTCAGGCAGGTTGATTCCTCCAGTTCCATTCTTCTTTCTCAAGATTACTTTGGCTATTCGAGGTTTTTTGTATTTCCATACAAATTGTGAAATTATTTGTTCTAGTTCTGAGGACCAGATGGCTTCACAGCTGAATTCTACCAAAAATTTAGAGAAGACCTAACACCTATCTTACTCAAACTCTTCCAGAAAATTGCAGAAGAAGGTAAACTTCCAAACTCATTCTATGAGGCCACCATCACCCTAATTCCAAAACCAGACAAAGATGCCACAAAAAAAGAAAACTACAGGCCAATATCACTGATGAACATAGATGCAAAAATCCTTAACAAAATTCTAGCAAACAGAATCCAACAACATATTAAAAAAATCATACACCATGACCAAGTGGGCTTTATCCCAGGAATGCAAGGATTCTTTAATATCCGCAAATCAATCAATGTAATACACCACATTAACAAATTGAAAGATAAAAACCATATGATTATCTCAATAGATGCAGAGAAAGCCTTTGACAAAATTCAACACTCATTTATGATTAAAACTCTCCAGAAAGCAGGAATAGAAGGAACATACCTCAATATAATAAAAGCTATATATGACAAACCCACAGCAAGCATCAGCCTCAATGGTGATAAATTGAAAGCATTTCCTCTGAAATCAGGAACAAGACAAGGATGCCCACTCTCACCACTACTATTCAACATAGTGTTGGAAGTTTTGGCCACAGCAATCAGAGCAGAAAAAGACATAAAAGGAATCCAGATAGGAAAAGAAGAAGTGAAACTCTCGCTGTTTGCAGATGACATGATCCTCTACATAGAAAACCCTAAAGACTCTTCCAGAAAATTACTAGAGCTAATCAATGAATATAGTAAAGTTGCAGGATATAAAATTAACACACAGAAATCCCTTGCATTCCTATACACTAACAATGAAAAAACAGAAAGAGAAATTAAGGAAACAATACCATTCACCATTGCAACAAAAAGAATAAAATACTTAGGAGTATATCTACCTAAAGAAACAAAAGACCTATACATAGAAAACTATAAAACACTGATGAAAGAAATCAAAGAGGACACAAACAGATGGAGAAACATACCGTGTTCATGGATTGGAAGAATCAATATTGTCAAAATGGCTATTCTACCCAAAGCAATCTATAGATTCAATGCAATCCCTATCAAGCTACCAACGGTATTTTTCACAGAACTAGAACAAATAACTGTTTTTTAAAATTTCTACTTTTGTTTATTTGAGCTTTAGCTTTCTTTCTTGGAGAATCTAATGTTTTGTCAATTTGGTTTATGTTTTCATAGAATCTGCACTTAGTTTTATTGATCTTTTACTTTTTGGAGGATGTTTCTATTTCATTTATATCCACTCTGAGCTTTATTTCCTTTCTTCTATAAACTCTGGAGCTTGTTTGCTCTTCATTCTCCATGTTTTTAGGTGTAATGTTAGGTTGTTTATTTGAAATTTTTCTTATTTCTGTAGCTGGGACTGTATTGTTATGAACTTCTGTCTTAAAACTGTTTTTGTTGCAACCTCTATGTTTTGGAAGGTTGTATTTTCATTTCCACCTGTCTCTGGGTATTTTTAAATTTTTTCTTTGATTTCTTTATTGACCCATTGGTCTCCAGTAGCATGTTGTTTAATCTCCACGTTTGTTTCTGTCGTACATGAATTCATAGACTGACTAAAATCTATCTGAAATATAAGAAATATATATCAAGTACAAGGAAGTATTGTTTTTGGCTGCACCATGCAGCATGTGAGATCTCAGTCAGGAATTGAGACCACACCCATGCATTGGAAGATGGAGTCTTAACCTCTGGACTAATAAGGAAGTCCCAAGGTCAAGTATTCATAATCACTCTTGCCTTATGGCACAAGAGATTTGCAGAACCACTCTCATGCTTATCATATTCATGAATATTCACCTAAGGAATTTCTTTCCTCTGGTTTAATGTGGACTATTGAGCCATATTTTTGGTGCTGAAATGTCAATAGGTCCTTGCCATTTCTTTTCCATTTAGAGTATTTGTTCCCAAGAAATAACACTTGGACTTGTCATGGACCCTAATGGTAGCCTCCAATCTGGTAAACAGTTGACAACGTTGGTACTATTGTAGGTTCTTCTTGTCCCATCCATGCTAATCATTACACTCTTGAATGGATGCAATGCTCTCCCCTGCCCAACGTACTCTGTCACTTGTTGGGGCAACGCGGCACAGGGATTCACACCAAAAATATTAAACATACCTAGGAGTAAACTTTCTCCATTATTTGCCTTTTGACCTCAGCAACTTATCCTACTGACCTCCCTCAAGTCTGTGATTTGGGACTTTGGGGCATTGATATGTATTTATTTGTATATATTTATACAAATATATTTATATGTATATAAATTTATATTTATATTTTTATGTATATATACATATGTATATGTATATTATATGTATTGTATATTTATACAATATATTTATATATTTATATGTATATGTACATATATTTATATGTATATATATTTATATTTTTATTTTTATATTTTTATGGATTTATTTATATGTATAATCCTAAGAGATTATATATGTGTTATATATATGTATTATATATGTGTATATATATTATATTACATGTGAATTATATGTGTATAATCTCCTAAGATTATAAAAATTAACTGAGATAGTATAACATTATGGCTCTTCCTAGCAAATACTGTTACATATAGTTGCTATGATTATTATCATGAATATCAAAATCATATACTACCTTGAAATATTATTTCCTTTTATTCACTTAATAACGGAGCTCTCAATTCTGTTTTCACCATATTTTCCCTCACAGACAACTTATAAGGAAACCCTAAGGGACCTGGATCAGAAAACAATCAGAAGCAGTTGTTTCTCTGCTCTGATTCTGGCCATTGCCTCAATGCTTTGATTTTCCCTATATATTAGGAAAGGTCTTCCCTATCAGGTACAAATGGTGACTTAAGAGCAGTCTGTCAACCTCAGAGGTTTAACTTATTCCTTCTTCTTTGAAGCTCCCCAAGACTTCATGTAAATGGTCCCCAAGTTATCACGACTGCTATAGACTGAACCGTATCCCCCCAGAATCTCTATGTTAAAGCTTGACTCCTAATGTGACTGTATTTGAGCTTATAAAGAGGTGGTTAAAATTAAGTGAGGTTACGGGGATGAGGTTCAAATGCGATAGAACTGGTGTTCCTGTAAGAGGAGGAAAAGACAGGCGAGCTCTGTCTCCTTGACGCACGTGGCACAGTGAGAAGAAGACAGCGCTCCCAGGGGCTGGAACGGCCGCCATCTTGCTCTGGCACTTTTGCCTCTGAACCAGGAAAAGATAAACTTCCGTTGTTTAAGCACCCAATCTATTGTGTTTTGGACTTCCCAGATGGCTCAGTTATAAAGAATGCACCTGACAACACAGGTGAGGTTCCATCCCTAGGTTGGGAAGATCCCCTGGAGAAGGAAATGGCGACCCACTCCAGTATCCTCGCCTGGGAAATCCCATGCACAGAGGAGCCTGGTGGGCTACAGTCCATGGGGTCACAAAGAGTTGGGCACACCTTGGGAATAAACAACAACAACTATAGTATTTTGTTGCAACAGTCCAGGCAGGATGAGATTGACCAAATACCTCATTGGAAAGGTGTTCTATTTTTTATTTAGTTTTGCTTATGTGGCCAAAGGCCTCCTATACACAATTGTGTAAGTAGGGAATTCAGGTCACACACAATACCTATAACTTTACCAAATTATTTTTTCATCAGTTCCAAAGTCTAGGAAATGTCAGGCTTACTTTACTGAAAATATGTCTTAACTTTCAAACCTCCTTCCAGTAACTCTTTACTCCTATCTTGTACACTACCTCTAGATTAAAATTTCCTAAAATATCCTTTTCATTAATCATTGTATTACCTCTAGAGAGCCCTTAGGCACATAGCATGGAATATATTCAGATTCATCATTCTGGACTCAAGGTTTGCCCTCAATGGCCTGCCATAAGTAGCTAGCCTTTTTTATAAAGGTTGTCCTTATACAGTTCTTCAACAAGGCTGATGGCCTTATTTTAAAAATAGTATTCATCCTCATAATGTTGCTTTGAAGATCAAATGAAACATTATATGTAGAACATTACAGTGTCTGGGATATAATATTATATAATAGTGTGTTATTGTTTTAAATTATAATAACAGGCAATTCTTGACAATTTAATATATACAATACTAAAATTTAGTTTAATTTTAATCCTGAAAGAGGTAAGTAATGGTTGATCATTTTTCCCTTCCCATTTTATACCTCAGAAAACTGAGCTAAAGAAAGGTGATACAACTTGCCCAAAGTCACAAAGAAAAACTGTTTGCTCACAGCAGAGCAAAAATTTGATACCAAGCAGTGTAGTCCCAGAGTCTGCAAGCTTAATCATTACCTTAACTGCCTCCTTTTTCTACACTTACTTATACTATGTGCTCTGTTAATTTGTCTTTCTGGAATATTCCTGAATATTTTTCCTTTTCTTTGTATAAAACTAAGTTTTGTATTTCCTCAGTGTTAGCTCAAAACTCATCTCTTCCATCATATTTCAATACACTGGAATTCCCCCTGTTGTTCAGTCACCAAGTTGTGTTCAATTCTTTGTGACTCTGCAGCCCACCAGGCTCCTCTGTCCATGGGATTCTCCAGGCAAGAATACTGGAGTGGGTTGCCATGCCCTTCCCTGGGGGATCTTCCCTATCCAGGTACCAAATCCAGGTCTCTTAGTCTCCTGCATTGGCAGGCGGGTTCTTTACTACTAGAGAAATGTGGGAAGCCCTGTGTTTCTACTTGCATTATATAGTATCTGAATCCGAGTGCCATGCAGCACTTACATACATATTATAGTCTTACAAGTATATTAATGCTTACTCAGTTTGAAGCTAAGCTCCTATTGGCATGGGCCATTCATGTTTGTTTGTTTTAATATAAATGCATTTATTTTAATTGGAGGCTAATTACTTTACAATATTGTTGTGGTTTTGCCATACATTGAAATGAATCCTCCATGGGTGTACATGTGTCCCCCATCCTGAACCCCCCTCCCACCTCCCTCCCCATCCCATCCCTTGGGTCATCCCAGTGCACCAGCCCTGAGCACCCTGTCTCATGCATTGAACCTGGACTGGCGATCCGTTTCATATATGATAATATACCGAAAATCTTACCCATTTAAAAAAAAATTCAAATGAAGTACATTAAAAAGAAAAATTTATGTTTATCAAAAGATACCATTAAGAGAATAGATAAGGAAGAAAATATTTTCAAAACATATAATTGACCAAAAAAAAGTGTCTGAAATGTATAATGACTATACCAACCAAAAAGAAAAAGACAAACAACTTAAGAGTAAATTTATATTTACTATTGAAATAAGATATTTCAATAGGCACTACACAAAGGGTGATATAGTATAAATAAATATAGGAAATGATGATCAACTTTATTAGTCATTAGAAAAATGCAAATTAAAGCTATCATGCAATAATACTACATGCTTGTCAGAATGATCAAAATTTTAAATGCTAATAAGTGGGTTGGTGAGTGCCGGTGAGAATAGAGGAATTAAAAAAAAAAAGAAAAGAGAAAAGAAAATAGTCTAAATGAAATGAAATTGATAGAATTGAGAAAAGAAATGGGAAAAGTCCTCACTTTTGGACTTTTGGAAGTTGGAAGCGTCAATATCCCTCTCTCAATAAGTATTAGAACAATTGGACTGAAGCTCAGCAAAGATATAAATGAACTCAACAACACTAACTCATTGGAGCTAATCAATACTTACATATCATTTCACACAAGTAAATAGCACATTATTTTCAAGTGGCCACAGAACATACACCAAAATACAACACCCTCGGGCATTAAATAAACATCCACAAAAAATAAAGACATCAAAATCACTTCAAGTATGTTCTCTAACCATAATGGAATCAAACTAGAAGTCAGTAATATAAAGAAAACAAGAAAATCTCAAAGCATTTGTGAAATGATAAAACAGATTTTTAAATACTCCATACATCAAAGAGAAAGTCTTTTGGGGGGGGGTGTGGTTAAAATACAGTAGACCAAATGAAAATAAAAATTCAATACATCAAAATTGTGGGGCATCCTTAAGGTAGTAATGATAGGGAAATTTATGTCACCACATGTGTACATTAGAAAAGAGGAAAAGTCTAAGCTTGAACTTCAAAAATCTAGAAAAAGAAAAGCAAACTATAGCCAAAGTAAGCAGAAAAAATAATATGCAAGCAGAAATCCACAGAATTAGAAGTTCAACAAAAAAGAAAAATGATGAAACTAAATCCATGTTCTTTGAAAAGTTAATAAAATTGGCAAATATGTAGCAAGACTGACAAAGAAAAAAAAAGAAATAAGATAGAGCATGGCTACCTATTCCAGTATTCTTGCCAGGAGAATCCCATGGATAGAGGAGCCTGGCAGGCCATAGTCCAAAGGGTCACTAAAAGCTTAAAATGACTGAAGCATCAGCATGCATACACATATTAATAAAAAAATGAAACAGAAGATATACTAAATATCCTTCAGACTGCAAAAGTATAAGGGAGCAAGTACAACTCAAACATGTACATTTGAAAATTTAAGTAAAATGGGACAATTTTTTGAATAGCACAAATCAATATAACTGACTCAATATGAAAAGGACTATGTTATAAGCCTTAGGCATATTAAAGAAACTAAGTTCATAATTGCACAAAACAAAACAAAAAAACCTTCCCCAAAGAAATCTCCAGGCACAAATGTTTTCATTGGAAGACTATACCAAAAGATTAAAGAAATTTCATACCAATTCTATACAATCTCTCCAGAAAATGAAAAAGAAAATTTTAAATTTATATCTTGGTATCATCTTCATATCAAAACCAGATAAAGAGAATATAAATAAAACTATAGAATGGCATGCATGAAAACAGACCTAAAAATCCTTAACAAAATATTAGCAAATGTAATTCACCAATCCATAAGAAAAAATATGTACCATGATTGAGTGGGGCTTATTCTGGGAATGTAGGGCTGCTTTAATACCTGAAAAACAAAACAGACCTGCAGGTCAGTGGAGTAGGAAGACCCTAGAATTCTCTTTCTATTTTTATAAGGAGACAAACATTTGGTAAACAGTTTTATAGAACCATCAGAGATTCTACTAAAATTTTAAAATTTCTTAGCCAGTTCAGCAGTACGATCTGAAAGTTATTAGAAAACTGTATTTGTTAAAAAAATCCTTGCTATGAATCTTCTTAAAGATGAAGCATCATAGATGCTTGTATAACAAAAGTATCAGAGTAAAACATAACTTTCTATGAGTGGCAAAAACTTTTAAAAAGCATGTTTAAAGCGGGGCATCCAAAGTCTGTGCTCTGGGATAACCCAGAGGGATGGGGTGGGGAGTGGGCTGGGAGGGGGTTTTAGGATGGGGGGACACATGTTTACTGTGGTTGATTCATGTTGATGTGTGGCAAAAATCATCACAATATTGTAAGGTAATTATCCTCCAATTAAAAGACATACATTAATTTTTTTAAAAGTTAAAAAACCAGATCTGATTAGAACATAATTGACAGATAACAAGGAAAATTAATCAATTTGCTAAGATAAATGTTTTAAGACAATTAGAATTACTACTGATATCATTACAAAAAGACTTATGAAAGTTTTAGAATTTTATATAACTTCTAGAATGTTAATACTAATGACATTAGCCTACGTACTATAACCAAAGAATGTTTATCACCATTCATTTGATAATGATTCATAAAATGGAAAAAAAAAAGATGGACTACATCAAAATTAGAAACATTTTCTCTGTGAAAGAGCCTAATGGGAAGATGAAAAGACAAGTTGCAGACCATGAGAAATATTTTCAAACCAAAAAGCAGTGAGTATGTAGCATATAAAATGCACCCTTACTATAATAAAAACAGTATAAAACAAAATTCAATTAGAAAGTGAGCAAAAAAGATACAGATATTTCAATGAAGAGGATGTAGAGATTACAAATAGATACCTGGAAAGAGCTTCATAGAAGTGCAAATAAAAACCATGTCAATATCATTATATGTCTACTGGAATGGTTAAAATAAGAAATAGTGACAACGCAAAATGCTGGTGAAGATGCAGAGAAAGTTGATCTCATAAACTTTTTAATGGTGCAGTTACTCTGGAAAACTACTTCAGCAGTTTCTTTAAAAAGTTAACATGGAGCTACCATATAACTCAGTAGTTGCATTCCTTGGCTATTATTGCGAAGAAATGAAGACTTGTGTTCACAGAAACACATACACACAAATTTTACAGCAGCTCTATCTGTGATAACTTCAAACTGCAAACCACCCATAGTTTCTTCAATGGTTGTCCCTCAGTGAGTGATTTGTGAACAAACTGTGGCACATTCTTACCACAGAATACTATTTGGCAATAAAAACAAGAAACTGAATCTCCAGAGAATTATGCTTAGTGGGAAAAAAAAAAAAGCAAGCTCAATACAATACAAACTATGTGAATCTATTTAACATTTTTGAAATGACAAATATTATAGAAATGGTTAGGTTATTTTGTTGTAGTTTTGTAAGATGTTGCTGCTGCTGCATCACTTCGGTTATGTCTGACTCTGTGCGACCCCATAGACGGCAGTCCAGCAGGCTCTGCCGTCCCTGGGATTCTCCAGGCAAGAGTACTGGAGTGTGACATTGGGAGAAATAGGGAAAGTGTACATGGGATTTCTTTTTATATTACATCTTACTCCTGCATAGGAATCTTGTTGTTGCTCAGTCTCTAATTCATGTCTGACTTTTTGCAACCTCATGAACTGCAACGCACCAGGCTCTTCTGTTCTTCACAATCTGCTGGAGTTTGCTCAAACTCGTGCAAATTTGCTAGAACTCATGTGAGTCAGTGATGCCACCCAACCATCTCATCCTCTGCCACCCTATTTCCTTTTGCCTTCAGTCTTTCTCAGCATCAGAATCTTTTCCAGTGAGTTAGCTCTTCATGTCAAATGGCCAAAGTATTGGAGCTTCAGCTTCAGCAACAGTCCTTCCAATGAATATTCAGGGTTGATTTCCTTTAAAATTGACTGGTTTGATCTCCTTGCAGTCTAAGGGACTCTCATGAGTCTTCAGCATCACAAAATTTGAAAGCATCAATTCTTCAGGGCTCAGCCTTGTTCATGGTCCAACTCTCACATCCACACATGACTACTGGAAAAACCATAGCTTTGGCTGTATGGAACTTTGTAGGCAATATGATGTCTCTGCTTTTTAATATGTTGTCTACGTTTGTTCCTTTCCTTCCAAGGAGCAAGTGTTTTTTATTTTCAGGCTGCAGTCACTGCCAAAAGTGACTTTGGAGCCCAAGAAAAGAAAATCTGTCACTGCTTCCACCTTTTCCCATCTATTTGCCATGAAGTGATGGGGCTGGATGCCATGATCTTAGTCTTTTGCATGTTGAGTTTTAAGCCAGCTTTTTCACTCCTCTCTTTCACTTTCATTCAGAGTCTCTTTAGTTCCTCTTCACTTTCTGCCATGAGAGTGGTATCACCTGCACAGCTGAGGTTGTTGATGTTTCTCTCAGCAATCTTGATCCCAGTTGTGATTCATTCGGTCTGGTATTTGCATGATGTACTCTGCATAGAAGTTAAATAAACAGGGTGCTACACAGACTTCTTGTGCTCCTTTCCCAATTTGAACCAGACAGTTGTTCCATATCTGGTTCTAGTTGTTGCTTCTTGAGCCATATACAGGTTTCTCAGGAGACAGGTAAAGGAGGTCTGGTATTCCCATCTCTTTAAGAATTTTCCACAGTTTGTTGTGATCCACACAGTCAAAGACTTTAGTGTAGTCTATGAAGCAGGAGTAGGTGCCAACTAACATTGGCAATTTGATCTCTGGTTCCTCTGCCTCTTAGAAACACAGCTTGTACATCTGGGAGCTCTCAGTTCACAAATTGCTGAAATCTAGCTTGAAGGTGTTTGAACATTAGCTTGTTAGCATGTGAAATGAGTGTAATTGTACGGTAGTTTGAACATTCTTTGGCATTGCCCTTCTTTTGAGATTTCACCTAAGTACTGCATTTCAGAACTCTTGTTGACAAGGGCTATTTCATTTCTTCTAAGGAATTCTTGCCTGCAGCAGTAGATACAATGGTCAGCTGAATTAAATTCACCCATTCCCATTCACTTTGGTTCACTGATTCCTAAGATGTTGATGTTCAATCTTGCTGTCTCCTGCTTGACCACCTCCAATTCACCTTGATTCATGAAGTAATATTCCAGGTTCCTATGCAATATTGTTCTTCATGGCACAGGACTTTACTTTCCCCACTAGATACATTCACAACTGAGTGCCATTTCTGCTTTGGCCCAGCAGCTCCATTCTTTCTGGAGCTATTAGTAATTGCTCTTCAGTCTTCCCCAGTAGCATATTGGATGCCTGACCTGATGAGGCTCATCTTCTGGTATCATATCTTTTTGCCTTTTCATACCGTCCATGGAGTTCTCCTAGCAAGAATACTGGAGTGGGTTGCCATTCCCTTCTCCAATAGACCACATTTTGTCAGAACTCTTCACTATGACTCACCCATCTTTGGTGGCACTGCAAGGTATGGCTCATAGCTTCATTGAGTCACACAAGCCCCTTTGCCATGACAAGGCTGTGATTCATGAAGGGGGCATATGAATCTGGAATTTTCTAAGGATAAAAATTAATTAACTATAAATATGTGCTACTTTAAAGTTTTAGAATAAATCTATCAAATACCTGTCATATGTATATGCAAAACAATTGAAATATATTGAAGATTACAAAATAAAATTGAATAAATGAATTGGAAATTTCAATTTTATAAAAAAAATTTCCAAAATTAATTAATACATGAATCAATATATCATCAAATTTCTAGGGGATGAGGAGGAGGAAATAATGAGCTGATGATATAACTCTTTAGAAAGAGCCAAAGCTGAAATTATTTGGAAAAAGGAAACAAATGTAAGGAGTGTGATATTCAAAACCATAGAGATAAGGCCATATACAACAAACCCACAACAAACATTATTCTGAATGGTGAAAAGCTGAACACATTTCCTCTAAGATCAGGAGCAAGATAAGGATGCCCACTCTGGCCACTAGTATTCCACATAGTTTCAGAAGTCCTAGCTATGGCAACCAGAGAAGAAAAAGAAAAAGAATCCAGTTAGGAAAAGAAGAAGTAAAACCCTGACTGCATGTGATATAACACTATACATAGAAAACCCTAAAGATACTACCACAAAATGACTAGAGCGAATCAGTGAATATAGCAATGTTACAGGATACAAACCCAATACACAGAAATCACTTGCATTCCTATACAATAACAATGAAAAATCAGAAAGAAAAATTAAGGAATCAATCCCTTTTACAATTGCAACAAAAAGAATAAAGTACCTAGGAACAAACCTTCCTAAGGAGACAAAAGAACTCCATATAGAAAACTATAAGACACTGGTGAAAGAAGTCAAAGATGACATAAACAGATGAAGAGATATTCCCTGTTCCTGGGTTGAAAGAATTAGTATCATGAAAATGAATAACCTACCAAATGCAATCTACAGATTCAGTGCAATCCTTATCAAATAAGCAGTTGCATTTTTCACAGAACTAGTACAATAAGTTTCACAGTTTATGTGGAAACACAAAAGACTCTGAATAGCCAAAGCAGTCTTGAGAAAGAAGAATGGAGCTGGGGGGATCAGCATTTTGACTTTAGACTATGCTACAAAGTTACAGTCATCAGGACAGCATGGTGCTGACACAAAAACAGAAATATAGACTGATGGAACAAGATAGAGATAAACCCATGCACATATGGGTACCTAGTCTTTGATAAAAGAGGCAAGAATATACAATAGGGCAGATAGTCTCTTCAATAGTGGTGCTAGGAAAACTGGACAGGCTATATGTAAAAGAATGAAATTAGAACACTTCCTAATGCCATACACAAAGATAAACTCAAAATGGATTAAAGACCTAAATGTAAGGCTAGAAACTAAAAAAACCTTAAAGGAAAACATAGGCAGAACACATAGATCACAGCAAGATCCTCTATGACCCACTTCCTAGAGTAATGGAAATAAAAACAAAACTAAAAAAATCGGGCTTAATTAAGCTTAAAAGCTTTTGCACAGTGAAGGAAATTATAAACAAGGTAAAATTCTCAGAATGGGAGAAAATAATAGCAAACAAAATAGCTGACAAAGAATTAATCTCAAAAAAAAAAAAAAAAAAAAAAGAATTAATCTCCAAAATATACAAGCAGCACATTCAGCTTGATACAAAAAAAAAAAAAAAAAAAAAACAAATCAAAAAGTGGGCAAAAGAACTAAACATATTTGTCCAAAGAAAACATACAGAGAAATGCCAATCAAAACTATAATGAGTTATCACCTCACTCTGGCCAGAATGGCTATCATCAAAAAAAAAACAAAAAACAAAAAACCCACAAACAGTAAATGCTGGAGAGAATGTGGAGAAAAGAGAATCCTCTTGCACTGTTGCTGTGAATGTAAATGATAGAGCCACTATGAGAGTATGGAAGTTCCTTTAAAAACTAGGAATAAAACTACCGTATGACCCAGCAATCCCACTGCCAGGCATACACTCTGAGGAAACCAAAATTGAAAAAAGACACGTGTTTCCCAATGTTCACTGCAGAACAATTTACAATAGCTTGGACATGGAAGCAACCTAGATCTCTATCAATGGATGAATGGAAAAAGAAACTGTGGTACATATATACAATGGAATATTACTCAGCCATAAAATAACTGTATTTGAGTCCATTCTAATGAGGTGGATGAACCTTGAGCCTATTATACAAAATGAAGTCTCAGAAACAGAAAAACAAATATTGTATATCAATGTATCTATATGGAATCTAGAAAGATGGTACTGATGAACCTGTTTTCCAGGCAGTAATGGAGATGCAGATGTGGAGAACAGACCTGTGGACCTGGGCGTGGGGGTGGGGGCAGGGAGGAAGGAGGGTGGGATGAAGGGAGGGAGTAGCGTGGAAACATATACACCACCATATGTAAAGCAGATAGCCAATGGGAATTTGCTGTATGGCTCAGGGAACATCAACTGGGGCTCTGTGACAATCTAGAGGGGCGGGAAGGGGTGGGAGGAAGGAGGGAGCTCAAGAGGGAAGAGACATATGCATGCCTCTGGCTGATTGATGTTTATCTATGGCAGAAACCAACACAATATTGTAAAGCCATTATCCTAAATTAAAAATAAATAAATTAAAAAAAATAGAAGAGATGAATGAGGTAACAAGATCCCCAGTTGTGTTGTACAATCTCCAGTGATGCTGCAGAATCTCTGTCATATTTGCAAGCTTTGAAACCTTGATATATGTCAACACTGAGTAATGGGAAGATCATATAAAAAATGGTACTAATGGTACTAAGGGTTATCCATAGGGGGAAATATAAAATTAGATTCCAACATTACACCACACCAGGCAAAGTCAATTCCATGTGGAACAAGCACTTAAATATAAAAATCAAAACTCTGAAACTTTGAAAAGAAATGATAGAGTATCTATGATCTTGAGGCAACAAAGAATTTCTTATACAAGATAAGTAAGGTATATTTTTAAAAGATTGCTAAATTTGAAATAATTACAATGAAGACAGTATTCTAGATATTTAAATGTTATAAATAAGGTTTAAACCTAGTCATGCCCCTTTATGTAATTCACAAAGCATCACCTTCAGGAAATAAGAATACCAAAAGTCAGTAAGAAAAAGAAACAGTCCAATAAAAAAAAATGCAGGCAAAAGGTATGGGCAGACAATTTAGTGGAGAGGAAATATGAATTATGTTAATACATTTCATCTATCAAGAATGATATGTGAAGCTTACTAATACAAATATTAAAAATGCATGTAAAGCAATAATAATGCACTTGTCAAATTAGCAAAAATTAAATGGTTTATATATCAGTACTGGTGAAGATGTACAGAAATGAGAACTCTCAAATACTGCAGGTGGGGCTGTTAATTGTTAAAAACACTTCACAAATATGAAGATTTGTGAACCCCAAGTGTATATACTTTAGGGAAATGCTCCCACATGTGAATCTGTAGTCATGTAGAATTGCTTACCTGCCATACATTGGAAAGGAACTAAATATTTAAGTAGAAGTGTAAGAAAATACATTGTGATATATTCAGACTAAACACTACCATGACAACTAAAAAAAAAAAACAGAGTCAAAGCTACACTTATGAGGGCTGACAAGCTGCAAACACAAAATTTTGAGTGGAAATGAAACTCGTGTTCTTTCTCTATATAAAATTAAAAGCAAGTAAAACATTATTCAAAAACTACTATATTTGGCTTATAGAACTATTCATATAGAATACAGTTATAAAAATGTTCATAGGAATCATAAATTTGAAACAGGATAGTAGTTCTGCTTACAGAGAGGAGAAGAGAAGAGAGTATTGGGGAGTTATACACAGTGGGCTTCAAATGAAACTAACACATATTTTAAAACTAAAGAATTTAAAGCATTTTTTAAACACTAAAGTATTAAATTTGACAAAGACTTAACAAATATCAAAACTAGTTCATAGGTACATGAATGCTTATGACATTATCCTTTCCACCTCCCTATGCTTTGTCGTTATAAGTTAAAATGCTTAACAACCAATGTGATAAAATAATGAAAAAGGAGAACTGTTACAAGTTGCAATTTTTTTAAAACAAATGTTTCTTTATAAATCTGTTGTTTTCATGTTTGTCCAAATCTATTACCAAGCTAAAAAATTGAAAACAAAAGTGCACAGAGAATCCCTGTAGATGGCTTCTCCGCCTATGGAAATGTAACATCACAGGATGTTTCAACAGAGTGCAATCAAATATTTTAATGTTAAATCATAAAATGGCTATCCACAAGACTTCCCCTTGGTCCAGTCGTTAAGAATCTTCCCTGCGGGGGACTCTTTACCCCTCTCCGTGTCGATGCTGGGAGCGTCATATTTTCCTCCTCTTTAATAAACCCTGTTCCCTTGCTACCGTGAGTGTCTGTGTGTTTGTGGATTCCATTTTTCCGCTCCGCGGACAAGAACTCCAATTCCCGTCTCAAGAGCAGCCCTGAAACATGCACGGAACCGAAATGCCACCTTCCAAAGGACCTCTGCATTGTTCTGCTGCTGGCGGATGGGCAAGGCTGGCACCCCCAGCCTGCGGGGGAACTCAGAGCCCCATGCATCCTCAACTGGGTGGCGAGAGCCTGGCCACGTGTTGGACTTCAGAAAATAACTTGTCAAAGAGAAAACGCTTGAAAACTCTTCTCTCTCTCTGGGCTGGTGGAGGGGTGGAGGGGTGGGGGTGTGGGGGGTGTGGAATCTGCCTTGCAATGCAGAGGAAGTGAGTTTGATCCCTGATCCAGGAAGATCCCACATACCCCAGGGCAACTACTGAACCCGCACATCACAGTTAGAGAGCTGTGCACCACAATGAAAACTCCTACATGATACAAGGAAGATCCTATGTGCCACAGCTACAACTAAGACCCGACACAAACAAATTAATTTTAAAAATCTGTTCACTCTGTGGTGCTGTGCATGACCAAATACATCATGGAAGACTGTCTCCGCCGTGTCCTCGTGAAACAGTAGCTCTGTGCATGCCTGCTGGTCGTGTCCAACTCTTTGCGACCCCATGGACAGTAGCCCACCAGACTCCTCTATCCATGGAATTTTCCAGGCAAGAATACTGGAGTGGGTTGCCATTTCCTACTCCACGGGATTTTCCCCACCCAGGGATTGAACCCACAGCTCTTTGGCAGGTGGATTCTTTACCATTGTACTGAACGGGAGGCACTGGCCAAAAACTAAGTAAAATAAAATTCTTTAGACTAGCTTCATTATGTTAAACTGTACAGATTTATTTTAATGCTCGTTTCCCACTTTCCCTAACTAGAAAACTAACATTTACAACATATTTCCAGATGGTGGTTATTTTGAAAATAAGACAATTTAATTATGCTAACGTTTATCTTTTTAAAAATAATAAAATGTACACAGAATTATTTCAGATAAAAGCTCATTTTCATAATTATATTAATATCTCAGGGCTTCCCAGGTGGCGCAGTGGTAAAGAATCTTCCTGCCAGAGCAGGAGACATGGGTTCGATTCGTGGGTAGGGAAGACCCCTTGGAGGAGGAAGATTTCCCAGTGTTCTTGCCTGCCTGGGAAATCCCATGCACAGGGGAACCTAGAGGGCTACAATTCATGGGGTCACAGAGTCAGATACAGTTGAGAACACACACTTACTCACTTACTTACTTATTAGTATCTGATCACAGTACCTGCCAATAGATATTGATTTTAGTAAATACTTGGTGCTTAATAGGTACTTGATAATAAAGTATAACTTAAAAAAAATTTAACTATTCTATTAGCGATACGGCATTGTGATTTGATTTGACTTGATTTGCATTTTCAGGATGGCTAATGATATTAACCATCTTTTGTGTGTTTGTCTATCTACCATCCATTTACTTTATTGTTCACTTTAAATTGGACATTTTTTTTGTCATTGAGTTTTTTATATATTCCATGTGCCTGCATGCCTTTCAAGGACAGGATGGGGAAGGGGCCTCCAATTCCCCAGGTCCAGTTCTTGGGTCAACTGTCCGTCATGTCCTCTAGATCAGGCATCCCCAACCCCAGGATTGGTCCATGGCCTGTTAGGAACTAGGCTGCACAGCCAGTGGTGAGCCACAGGAGAGCAAGCGGAGCTTCATTTGTATTTACAACTGCCCTCCATCACTCAGATTACCACTTGAGATCACACATGATGGTGGCCTTAAAACTATATTATCTAGGATAAAACAGATCACCAGCCCAGGCTGGATGCCTGAGACAAGTGCTTGGGCCTGGTGCACTGGGAAGACCCAGAGGAATTGGGTGGAGAGGGACGTGGGAGGGGGGATCAGGATGGGGAACACATGTAAATCTATGGCTGATTCATGTCAATGTATGACAAAAACCACTACAATATTGTAAAGTAATTAGCCTCCAACTAATAAAAATAAATGAAAAAAAAAATAAACTATGCCGGAGACAACTTCAAATCTCCATAATGTCTGGAGAATCCCTGAAATTGTCACACAATTTGTGTGTGAAAGTGTCACACACAAATTCTGTGTGACAGTGAAAGTGTCACACAAGCACTGAAGACTTCCTTCCATTTCCAACATCCTTTCTTTGTGAAGCAGGGTTTTCTGCAGTGACAGCAACCAAAGTCTTATGGAGTAGACTGAACACAAGGAACTCTCTGCAGGGGTCACTGTCTCCCATCACTCCCAGGTGGAACCAACTGGTGGCAGGAAAACAAGCTCAGGGCTCCCACAGATTCTGCATTATGGTGCGTCGTACAATTATTTCATTACATATCACAATGTAATAATAATGGAAATAAAATGCACAATACATACAGTGCACTTAAAGCATCCTGAAACTACTCCTCACCCTTACCCATGAAAAGAATGTCTTCCATGAAACTGGTCCCACATGGGACTCAAAACTCAATGATAAAAAATGTCCAAAAAAATTGGGGACTGCTGCTCTAGATGACCTCCTCCAACAAAGAACTTTGTCAGATACAAGTTAATAGCCTTTCAAATATTGTAAGTCTTCATTTTGATGAGGTGTAATTGATTAATCTTTCCTTTTATGGATTGTGCATTTAGTGCCAAATCTAAGAACTCATTGCTCTCCTAGATCACCTAAATTTTCTTCTATTTTTTTATATCTAAATGTGTCATAGTTATATGTTGTATATTTATGTTTATGATCTGAGTTAATGTTTTTAGGAGGTGTAAGGTTTAGGTCAATTCCATTTTTCTTGTTTGCCTATGAAATGTCCAAGTATTCCTTCACCATTTATCAAAAATGCTGTCTTTCTTCCGTTGGATTGCTATCAAATCGCCAAAATAAAGATCCCCAGTTTGGTCAATGTACCAGGGGTCCTTTGGTAGTCATATTACCCTTCAGTTGCACTTAACATGACTGGTCTGGCTCTTCCCCAAATGCTCTGTCTCTCTCTCTTGCATTCCTGGTACCAAGCTCTGAAGATTTTACTCTGAGTCATCTGTTCTTTCAACCTCTGTTTCCAGTTTATCTTCTTTTACTTGTCCTTTAGATACTGAAGTCCCTCTCTCCCTAGATAACTACACTCCTGGCATCAATTACCATCCGTATTTTAGTGCGGTGGAAAAATTTTACTTCTCACAACCCTGCCTGACTCTACTCTAGTCACACCGTCCTGTTGTTTCTTGAAGACAGCAAGTTCATTCTTGCCTCCCTGCCTTTGCATTCAGCAGTCCTACCTGCCAGGAATCCACCTTTGGCAGAGTCCTCTGTCTCCTGCTTCTTTTTATTCAGATATTCTCCAAAACATTACTTTCTCATAGATACTTTGCTTGACCAGCATTTTTATGATGGCACCACCAACACACCCTTCACTTTGTTGCTTTGTATTTCTTCACAGCAGTTTTTTTCCAACTCATATTTTACCGTAGATTTGTCTGTTAAGAATGTAAACCTCAGGATGGAATGGAGATTGTTACTTCATTCACCAGTGTGTTCTTAGGGCACAGCACATAGGTACTCAGTAGTTATTTGTTGAAAAAATACTTGTGGCAAAGAGGGAAAGAAAAGGCATTGCTGTCTGTACACAGATCCCGGATCTGTTTCTTCGTGCCTATGTGAACTTGGATAAGCTACTTATTTTCAAATTTCACATTTGCAACAGAGCTACTATGAGAAATAAATGATATGACTCTTGTAAAAGTGCTGAGCAGAGTGCCTAGTACCCAGCAGAAATATGAAAATATAAAATATATATATTTTCCTTTTCACAGAATAAACATTCTTCCCTTCCTTCTATTAACAGTAATTCCACGAAAGATGAGGTTGTGGTCTGTTTCTCACTAAAGGTACCTTACCTTTGGCTAATAGTGTAGTATGACTCTGTCAACTGTACATTTTTATTTCATATTTTTCATAAGTCTCTTAATGTCCATCCATGCCACTGTGAGGATGCTGACCACTGTCTTTGTCTGAAATAATCCCTCTTTTAATTGTCCTAATCCTTCCTTTGTAAGGCTTTTGAAGAGCACTCTAGGTATTGATTCTGTTATGCCAAGTAATGAACAAGTCTTCCAATGTATACCCACATGATTTAAAATTTTATAAGATTAAAAAGATATTTTTAAAATGAGACCAGCTTTCTAATCCTTTCAGTCTTTCACTCATATATTCGTCCTTCTTTGAAAGCTATCTTTTTTTGCTGGCTTGATATATCATCCTAGTGTCATGACTAGAGCTGCATGGGTTTTTTCTGGTGTAGAAGTGTTTGTTTTATATCAGTTATTGTCAAACGGGGGTAGCCTAGAAGTGAGTGGCACATAAACAGGAGGGGAGGGTTTAAAATTTTTAAAATAAATATGATCTCCTTCTCTACCTTCACTCCTACTTCCTTCTCCTTGGGAAAACCTGCTTTTGAAATAAAGAATTTTTCTTTTTATTTTCCTGCTGGGTTATCTTCATATCTTTTATCTGACAAAGATTTCTGAATCCTCTTTGAATCCAAGCAAGATGTTTTATTGTTTCATCGTCTTTCAAGTTAACATCCTTCAACATCTTTCCCAAGATGGCAATGGGGAGCTCAGAGTTTCCACCAAATGCACACAGCTTGAGTTATGTTCCTCATTGTAAAATGATCTGCTGTTTCATTGTTCCACTTATAACCACCCACTATCTCTCTACTGTGGAGATAGATATCAGTCAAGCCTGGAGGTACTGCCGGATTGAAGTGAAGTCACTCAGTCGTGTCCAACTCTTTGCGAGCCCATGGACTGTAGCCTACCAGTCTCAGGTCCGTTGGATTTTCCAGGCAGGAGCACTGGAGTGGGTTGCCATTTCCTTCTCCAGGGGATCTTCCCAACCCAGGGATCGAACCCCAGTCTCCCGCATTGCAGGCAGACACTTTACCGTCTGACCTACTCTCTAACCTTTGTAAACGCTATCATTTGGTCATCTCATTGATATGATTCAGTAGCTTCAGTGTATCTCCATTTTGTTTCAGTTCAAAAGCAAACCGGCAGACTCATATTCAAGACCTTACATAAACAGAGACTCAATTGGCTAAACACACGCCCATGTGTTCTGCTCCATGTCACTGTGAGCTCTGGCTATTCGTGAGCAGCACCATGCCTGTAATTTCCCATGTGCTTTACTAAACATATATACCTGTCTTCATCTTTAATTGCCAATGTCTTCTCTATACTTTGAGGGCCAATCCAAGTGCTACCATCTCTGAAGACATCTATTTTAACCTACTTCAAAATGGGAAAGGAGTATGTCAAGGCTGCATATTGTCACCCTTCTTATTTAACTTATATGCAGAGTACATCATGAGAAACACTGGGCTGGAAGAAGCACAAGCTGGAATTAAGATTTCTGGGAGAAATCTCAATAACCTCAGATCTGCAAAGAGCATCTCCCTTTTGGCAGAAAGCAAAGAGGAATTAAAGAGCCTCTTAATGAAGGTGAAAGATGAGAGTGAAAAAGCTGGCTTAAAACTCAACATTCAAAAAACTAAGATCATGGTATCTGGTTCCATCACTTCATGGCAAATACATGGGAAACAATGGAAACAGTGGTAGATTTTATTTTCTTGGGTTCCAAAATCACTGTAGATGGTGACTGCATCCAAGAAATTAAAAGATGCTTGCTCCTTGGAAGAAAAGCTATGACCAACCTAGACAGCATATCATATTGAAAAGTAGAGACATCACTTTGCTAACAAAGGTCTGTATAGTCAAAGCTATGGTTTTTCCAGTAGTCATGTATGGATGTGAGAGCTGATTGCTGAAGAACTGATGTCTTCAAACTGTGATGCTGGAGAAGACTCTTGAGAGTCCCTTGGACATCAAGGAGATCCAACCCATCTGTCCTAAAGGAAGTCACTCCTGAATATTCACTAGAAGGCCTGTTGCTGAAGCTCCAATACTTTGGCCATCGGACTCATTGGAAAAGACCCTGGTTCTGGGAAAGATTGAAGGCAGGAGGAGAAGGGGATGACAGAGGATGGGATGGCTGGATGGCATCACTGACTCAATGGACATGAGTTTGAGCAAGCTGCAGGAGATGGTGAAGGACAGAGAAGCCTGATGTGCTGCAGTCCATGGGGTTGCAAAGAGTTGGATATGACTCGGCGACTGAACAAAAACAGCTTCATGTTTTATAATTCTCTTCAGGTTTTTATGATATAAACTTTATGTTTTTATATAAAATACTCTCCACTCAATGTTAGATTTCTTGAGAAACTAAATATATGGTGTTGGTGTGATCAATACTTGTTCAATGACTCAATGCAACAACTTAGAGTTAATTGTGTCAAAGGAGGAAAATAAAATTAATTAAATGGCTTGGTAATCATTTTGAATTAACACCGCTTGACATTCTGTTATATGGGCATCATGTTTTTAGCAAGTGGATACCTAGTATGGGGCTATGGTCTGTTGGATGTCCAACAATGTAAGCAGGAACCCCTAATGACATAAACTTTACAAGAGGAAATAAGTTATTTCAGTACGTCCAGCAATTTTAATCATGTTTCTTCACTTCCAGCAACTGTCACTCTCCACTTCCTTTCATATTTTCCTGTAGAAACACAGCTATCCACAACTTTTCACTCGTATTTCAATAAATAGCTTTAAATATAGTCTATAGAATAGAATCAAATCTATGGAAATATTATCATCATAATCTTTCACTCTCAGGCCACTCATTTTGGTGGTGTTATAGTTTTTCAAAGACATTGAAAGTTATTTTAAGAAAAGTGGGGAAGTTATTCAGGATGTTCAGAGAGGAAATTAAAAGAAAATATCTCAACAGAAATATGTTTGCTATTGTTAATACAAAATAAAACATTAAACAGAAGGGTAGAATTTCCTTAAGTCAGAGGCACTTTAATGTAAAACTGACTTTAGTATAAAACTCTCCTTAAATTTATAGTACGTTATAGAGCCTAAAGCATTTTCACAGCTATTATTTCATTTGACTCTCAGAAACCCTGTAAGGCAGGTAGGAAAATTATTGTCCTCACTTTGCAGCTAAAGAAATTGAGGTTATGAAATGCTTAATTACTTTGCAAATACCACACGGTCTTTTACTGGCAACTCATACTTTGCTAGGTAGAATTCTTTATAGATATCCACCAAACATTAAAAATACTACCTGGAATTCTCTAAGCTGTCTAATCCTTCTTCCCTGACTCTCTTCAGGTAAAATCTTGAGTACTTCTCTTCCTCTGTCTGGTTACCAGTAAGTCCTGTTGTTACTGAGAACTTCCAAGGATCTGTAGACTCCTTCCACAAGAACTGGTCGGGTAGTCCATTCTCAGATAAATGAAAATTGGGAATCTCTGGTCATGTTGCTCAAAGAGCAGCTATAAATTCTTAAAATCCATCTCACAGTTCTGCAGACCTGCCTGTCATTCAAGCTTGGCCATGCCCTCAGAAAACAGCCATGGGACTGCATTCTTTTTCTTGCTGATGGCATATAATAACATATTCAGTGAATTGTTAAATGAAAAATCCAATACCTTATAATCACTTCAAAGTGTACATTTGGAAACACAAATTGGACTGTTACATCAGCTTCATTAAGACCTTCAGCTATTAGTCCCAGTCCTGGCACCAAATTTTCTAGGCTTCATTTTTTCCCCCAAGCCTAAAAGGAGACATTTGACCCTTCCAGTGATTACAGGACTTTGCTGCTTCTAAATGTTTTAGAAGCATTATATCATGGGTTATTCATTATAATTCTATGAGGTTGATGAAACATTATAAATTACCCATGATGGAAGAGAAAAATTTAGTTTAGAGAGGTTATGTGACTCCCCAACATCATACAAATAATAAATTAAGACCTAAAGTTGCCCCAGAGATTTCTAACATGTATTTCTAACTCTAAAAGTCTCAAATCTACTCAGCACTGCAATTTTCCAACAATGCTATTGTATAAATCATGACACCTTCTTCCATGCTCTTTAGAAATATTAATGAAAAGGACATGACCTAAAGTTTATTAACTGAGCACACTAATGTATTGAGCCAAGGATTTTCTTTTCTTTTCTTTTCATATGGAGTCTTTGGAGCAATGTTTTCAATTTCATATGCAATTTCCTGGCAGCAAGTGGACAAAGCAGGTAAGCTCCCTCAGAACTGGATGAAACATTCCAGAACAGAAGAATAACTAGATCTAACTGGGGAAAGACTCATCCTGATGAATTTGAGATAGAATTCTAAACATGTCTTTACAGATCCTGCCTAATGAGGTTTGTCTCTCCCTCCAAGGAATGAGCCTTACAACAGCGTGAATAACCTTCTGGGTCAAGAATCTCTCAGGCAAATACATGCTTAAACAGTTTAAATATAGGCTTTATTTTCAGTGTCATATAATTCCCTCCCCGGGTTACACTTCATTATGAGTAGTAGGTTGGGATTGGTTGATGGCCTGGTCTTGAGACCTTAAGGCTGAGACAGGTTGCCAATATATATTCTGATTTGAGTCAGTGGGAATCAGAAGCGTTGTAGTTCAGCAGATGTTCTGTCAGCAGTTGTCTGGGCAAAAATGCTGCAACTTGTTTTGCTTGTGTGTTTGAAGGGCAGCTGTCTGTAACTGATAGAAATAATGTTGTGACATCACAGATGAAAGTCTAAAGATTCTGTGACAGTAGAAACTCATAGCTGTTGAAGAAGGCTCCCCATGCCTGTGGTTTGAGGCACCTCAGTGGACGAGAGTCATGAAGTCTTAGCCATAGCTTTTCACACTAGGTTTGTGTTTTGGAAAAAGAACCTCAGCTTGCAATACATTGATTTAATGCCAGCCATACTCACCACCCTCAGCTTGGAGAAAGCAGGGCTTTGATTCAAGAGGTATGAAAAGCTTTTTAAGGAGTTTAGTGTAGCTGCTGCTTTCTATGAATGTGCCAAGCTCAGTTTTAAACTGAGAGGAAAGGGGAGAAAGTAGACTTGCATTGTGGATTGATAACTTGACATAGTTTAATTTACTCGTAAACGTAGTATTAACAACAAGACACTTTGTCATCTACATATAAAATTTACTCATTCTTAGAATAGAGGTATGGAGAATCTTGTGATGAAAATACCTGACAAATTTCAACCAAAGCAAAGATATATAAATAATAAAGATATTCAACAATGGACAGTCTTTTTTCCTTGAGAAATGTTTAGAACAAATACTCTGATGACCTAAAAATATTATCTTCTAAACATTTCCAATTTCAAATTTCCACAAGGCTTCAGAGAAAATAAGCTTAATTTTCCTAAATTTATGAAACTACTGACATCAACTTGAAAGCATATTTTACGAGCAATGCTCTTTTTAAAAAGGCAGACATCTGTAATGTGCTGTTTTGCAAGATTCCTTGGGCTAAAACTTAGTGAAATTGGCATCTCTCTCATTCTTTTAGAAGCAGAGAAGAAAGTCACGTTGCAGTTTTACATGTCTCTCTGTCTTGGCTCTAAACTCCAGAAATAATCATCAACATCACACCCAGATCACTTGTTTGGTCATGCAGAGAAGAACTTGAAAAGATGAAAGAAAATATTAGCTCCCATAATACACTCAAATGACCTGCAGCATGGATTTCCAAATTGTTGCTTACATACGTTGTATTCATATGAACTTCAGGTATTCCAGGTCAGGTGGGGTGAACTTTCCCAAGGCTGGATATGAAGTTTGCACCCTTCCTTCTCAACAGCAAAACAGATAAAATGTTTTTTGTTTTGTTTTGTTTTTTTCTTTTACAGCAATGCCAAGAAAACCCAGGTAGATTATACAGGGTCATTTAGATTATGACCCTCCTGAGAAATTCATCCAGCCACAGAGATCCTTGCTAATTATATTATTGTTCTCTACATCTTCATTCTTAACTGATGCAATATTAATTCATGAAAACCACTTTAAATCTCTATCTAGTGGGTTTCCTTGAAACATTCTTTCTCTCCTCCAGTTCTACCTCCATACCAGGCAGGGTATTCTGAGAGTTAGAAGCATCATTATCCAGGGTCAGGTTTGCAGCTCAAGACCTGGCATCCAACTACCTGGTAGTTCAGTTCAGTTCAGTTGCTCAGTCGTGTCCGACTCTTTGCTACCTCATGAACCACAGCATGTCAGGCCTCTCTGTCTATCACCAACTCCCGGAGTCCACCCAAACCCACGTCCATTGAGTCGGTGATGCCATCCAACCATCTCATTCTCTGTCGTCCCCTTCTCCTCCTGCCCCCAATCCCTCCCAGCATCAGGGTCTTTTCCAATGAGTCAGCTCTTCACATCAGGTGGCCAAAGTACTGGAGTTTCAGCTTCAGCATCAGTCCTTCCAATGAACACCCAGGACTGATCTCCTTCAGGATGGACTGGCTGGATCTCCTTGCAGTCCAAGGGACTCTCAAGAGTCTTCTCCAACATCACAGTTTGAAAGCATCAATTTTTCTGTGCTCAGCTTTCTTCACAGTCTGACTCTTACATCCATACATGACCACTGGAAAAATCATAGCCTTGACTAGACAGAACTTTTTGGCAAAGTAATGTTTCTGCTTTTTAATGTGCTGTCTAGGTTGGTCATAACTTTCTTTCCAAGGAGTAAGCATCTTTTAATTTAATGGCTGCAGTCACCATCTGCAGTGATTTTGGAGCCCCCCAAAATAAAGTCTGACACTGTTTCTACTGTCTCCCCATCTATTTGCCATGAGGTGATGGGACCAGGTGCCATGATCTTAGTTTTCTGAATGTTGAGCTTTAAGCCAACTTTTTCATTCTCCTCTTTCACTTTCATCAAGAGGCTCTTTAGTTCTTCACTTTCTGCCATAAGGGTGGTGTCATCTGCATATCTGAGGTTAACTGCCTGGTAAGCCTGAAGCAAAAAACAGTCCCACTGAAATTTAGCCTTTTCAAAAACTTACAGAATCTGCCCAGTCCTGATCATGTGTCTACTCTCATCATTTTCCTACCTGCCTTGAGAACTTGATCTGAAAACTAAAGCAGCATCTCTCAAGGCATGACTACATCCTTTTAACAATGCAAGGAATCCCCAATCTCTACATAATCAGACTTATAGGAGGATAATACTCAGGAACCTAAATTTAAACAAGTTTACCCAGGTAACTCCTTTATATGCTATTTTGAGGACCACTACCTCAGTGCACAGTTCTATTGTCTTCCTAAGGGCTGAACATCTTGGCTGTCTGCAATCTCTGTCAACTGGGATACATCAGTAGATCCATTGGATTCCAGGTCTGGAGACTCATCAGAGTCAATCCTAAATGAGCTGTACATGTCTGGATAACCCAGCTCAGCTGCCCACCTTTCCTCTCTCCTGGGCCAGCCCTGCCTTCTCCCTTCTCCCCACCCATCACATGGGCAGGGCCTCTGCAGGCCAAAGTTTCAAAATCCCAGGTGTTCTTTTCCTTAACCCACTTCTCTCTCTCTCTCTCTCTTTTAAATTCTCCTTTCTCTCGTACCATTCTGATGTTTAGATTCCTTCTGTCTTTAGCTACCATCAGCCAGGATTTTGTAGCTGTGTGCTGCATAACATTTCTATGTTTCCACAGGGAAATTCACAACCAACTCAGAAGTGTAGCCAAGAAATACCATGATAGGGAATTTCCTTCATTCTTTATCATTCATTAATCACATGAAGGAAATGAGATTAAACAGAGTGTGCTGAAGTGTATTGATAGCTTTTTACACCTATTTGCATCTTGATGTTAGGTTCCCATTTGCTATACAAACCAGCTTACTCCCCAAATGCAGGTTATAACCCATTGGTGGTTTATGGAGTCAATTTATGATTCCCTATCAGCACTTAGCAAATAGAGTAAATAAGAAATATCAGATTTTATTACAAACAGGAAAAGTAAGTATTATGTATGAGAGTATTTTCATAAATGTGTGTGTGTTTGTGTGAATACTGGGGCATGATAGAAAGTGTTTTAATTTTTAGTCATTTTCTGTACTTGTAAAAAATGTCAAAGTCATGTCTCTAAATTTTAGAGGATTAGCACTATCTTCCACATGCTGTGAGGTCACAGTGTCTTTTTATGTGAAAGCTGCCTCTCCAGGGAACCAAGCTTCTGTATTTTTCTTCCCAAATAAAGTATGTGTTCTCTTCAGTTGACATAACTCAGTCAGATCTTAAACTCTCCATCTTTATGCTGTTTCATCGAATTTAAGAGAAATATAAAATGTTGACACACACTATTTAATCTACTAGTTAACCATCTTACTGTCAGTTTTTTCAACTGTAAAAATAGAGATATAAAGACAGGGTCTTTAATAAAATAAATAAATAAATAAAGACAGGGTCTTTGGTAAAGATTAAATGAGATAAATTGCATCAAGTACTGAGAATCCATGCTTAGCACCTAGGAGCCGACAAGAAATGTCAGCATTCATCATTATTATGGCATTCAATTCCACAAGTCATTACTATTATCATATTCAGTGACATAAACCAGATACAATTGCTAGCTCAAATTGATGCAAATAAATAGGAAAAAAGAAAGCAATCAGCACCAAAATTTTGCCATTGAACACTGTTGTAAATTTGTTCAAAGGTTTTCAGAAAGGCTTCTTAGAAAGTCTCAGAGGGCACTTCAAGGAAAGGTTTCTGTTCATGACCTTGCAAGATTGTTGAAAATTAATTAACTACTGAATGTCAGCCAAAACAAATATGGACAACCCCTTCAGATCTAAGAATGCACAATACTCTAAACTGAATATCTGAGGTTATTCTTCTTCTGACATGGGGTAGAGAGGAAGAGAGAGAGGCCTACAACACTTTAAAACTGATTTTGCTTTATTAATCCGTTACTGTTTCTCTCTGTGCATCTTTCTTGTCCATTTAACCATGCAAAGACACAAGCTAGTGGGTATCTTCAGCTATCACTGTCTATGTTTGTTTGCTATAACTTAACCTTTATTCCAGGTTCTGTGAGTCACCACCAGTGTAATTAAGTATCTGGTAGTGGGTATGAGTTTACAGTCACCCTCTTCTACTGCTCTCTGTTCACCACTGCCTGTTTTCTGGATGTGTGCAGCTGGGAAAACCTGATGTTCCTCCCACAGCCTGGCTTCTTGGAGACAGTGTTATTTAAAATAGGTCATTCATATTGGTTCATGTTTAGGGAATTTAAGAGAAGTAGATTTTAATATTGTCTATAAAAGCCAAGTTGACTGACAGCTTTTGACTGCCCAGTGGTAAGGCTTATTAAACAATTATTCCATTGTGTTCTCAATAGGGCCATTCAGCTGCCCAGGCTTGCCGTAATCAGTGGGGAATCTCACTCAAAGGCTGCTGCTGCTGATTGGAATGTTCAAGTATAGAAAAGGAAAGTAATGATTGTTCTATAATCAGTCTGGCTCCATTTAATTAAATGTTGGATGTGGACTTAAGGTAGGGGAGAAACAGAGTTGTGAGAAAGAAAAGGCTGAGAAAAATACACTAACTCAAGAAGTGGCAGAAAATAGCTCAATTCTATCACAGACCTGCTTCAGAGATACACTGTGGACTCTGTTCCAGACCACCACAATTGAGCAAATATTGCAATAAAGTGAGTCACATGAATTTTTTGGTTTCCCAGTACATATAAAAAGTTGTGTTTACACTATGCTGTTATGCTATAGTCTTAAGTGGGCAATAGCATTATGTCTAAGAAAACAATGTATACATGTTAAACAAAATATACCGCTAAAAATGCTAACCATCATCTGAGCCTTCAGTGAATCATAAACTTTTTGCTGGTGAGGGTCTTACCTCAGTGCTGACAGCTATTAATTGATCATGGGCTTCCCCGGAAGCTCAGTGGTAAAGAATTGGCCTGCAATGTGGGAGATTTGGAGACACTGGTTGGGTCCCTGGGTCAGGAACTGAATGCACCTGATCATGTCTGATCTTGGAAGCTAAGAAGGGGTGGGCCTGGATGGGAGCTTAGTACTCGGACGGGAGACATCTGGGAATACTGGGTACTGTAGGATCTGGGGGCTTCCCAGGTGGTCCAGTGGTAAAGAATCCAGCTGCCAATGCAGGTAGATGCAAGACACCCAGGTTTGATCCCTGGCACACACTCAGTGGTTGCTGAAGGTTGGGTGGCCATGGCAAAATTTTTAATGTAAGACAACAGTGCAGTTTGCCACATTCTTTGACTTTCCCTTTGATGAATGATTTCTCTGCAACATGTAATGCTATTTGATGGGATTTTACCCACAGTAAAACTCCTTTCAAAATTGGGATAGAGCCTCTCAAACCCAGTCACTGCTTTATCAACTCAGTTTACATAATACTCTCAATCCTTTATTGTCATTTCAACAGTCTTTATGTCACCTTCACCAGGAGTATATTCCATCTCAAAAAACCACTTTATTTGCTGATTCATAAGAAGCAATTCCTCACCTGTTTAAGTTTTATCATAAGATTGCAGCAATTCAGTCATACCTTCAGGCTCTTCTTCTAATTCGAGTCCTGTGGCTGTTTCTACTGCCTCTGCAATTACTTTCCCCACTAAAGTCTGGAACCCCAGGAAGTCATCCATGAGGGTTATAATCAACTTCTTCCAAACTTCTGTTAATGTTGATATTTTGACCTCCTCCCAGGAATCACAAATTTTTTTCATAGCATCCAGAATGGTGAATCCTTTCCAGAAGGGTGCAGTTGATCTTGCCCAGATCCATTTGAGGAATCATTATCTATGGCAGCTGTAACCTTCTTAAATGTATTTCTTAAATAATAAGACTCGGTTCAGTTGCTCAGTTGTGTCTGACTCTTTGCGACCCCATTGACTGCAGCACACCAGGCTTCCCTGTCCATCACCAGCTCTTGGAGCTTGCTCAAACTCACATCCGTTGAGTCAGTGATGCCATCCAGCCATCTCATCCTCTGTCATCCCCTTCTCCTCCTGCCTTCAATCTTTCCCAGCATCAGGGTGTTTTCCAGTGAGTCAGTTCTTCACATCAGGTGGCCAAAATATTGGACTTTCAGCTTCAGCATCAGCCCTTTAATGAGTAATCAGGACTGATTTCCTCTAGGTTTGACTGGTTGGATGTCCTTGCAGTCCAAGGAACTCTCAAGAGTCTTCTCCAACACCACAGTTCAAAAGCTTCAATTTTTTGGCGCTCAGCTTTCTTTATAGTCCAACTCTCACATCCATACATGACTACTGGAAAAACTGTAACTTTGACTAGATGGACCTTTGTTAGAAAAGTAATGTCTCTGCTTTTTAATATGCTGTCTAGGTTGGTCATAGCTTTTCTCTCAAGGAGTAAGCATCTTTTAATTTCATGGCTGCAGTCCCCAATCTTCAGTGATTTTGGAGCCCAAGAAAATAAAGTCTGTCACTGTTTCCATTGTTTCCCCATCTATTTGCCTTGAAATAATGGGACCAGATGCCATGATCTTAGTTTTTTTATTGTTGAGTTTTAAGTCAACTTTCTTACTCTCCTCTTTAAGACTAGAAAGTTGAAATTACTCCTTGATCCATTGGCTGCAGGATGGATGTTGTGTTAGCAGGCATTATAATATTAATCTCATTGTACATCTCCATCAAACACTTTGAATAAGCAGGTGCATTGTCAGTGAACAGTAATGTTTTGAAAAGGATGTTTTTATTTTGACTAATGGGTCACAAAACTGGGTTTAAAAAAAGTAAACCATTTTACAAACAGACCCGCCATCATTTAGGCTGTGTTATTCCATTAATAGTGCACAGAGAGAGTAGATTTAATTCTTAAGGATGCTATGCTTTTCAGAATGTTAAATAAACTTTGGGTTCAACTTCAAGTCACTAGCTTCATTAGCCCCTTACAAGAAAGTTAGCCTGTCCTTTGAAGCTTTAATGTCAGGCATTGCCTTCTCCTCTCTAGCTATGAAAGTCCTAGGTGGCATCTCCTTCCAATGCAATGCTGTTTCATCTATATTGGAAATTTACTTTTTAGTGTATCCACCTTCATTCATTGTCTTAGTTAAATCTTCTGGATAACTTTTTTCAGCTGCTACATCAGGGCTTGCTGCTTTACCTTGTACTGTTATGTGTTAAATGCCATGACTCTGCAAGCCTCAGACTTTCTTCTGCAGCTTCCACACCCCTCCCAGCCTTCATATAATTCAAGGGAGTTAGGGCCTTGCTCTAGATTGAGTTTTGGCTTAAGAAAGTGTTGAAGCTGTTTGATCATCTATCCAGACACTAAAACTTTCTTCATATCAGCAAAAAAACTATTCCACTTGTGTGCTAACTATAGTAGCACTTTGAATCTCTTTCAAGAACTTTTCCTTTGAATTCACAGCTATCTCAGCTTTTGACAAGCTTTCCTCACTAAGCATAAGCATTTCTAGGATTAATTTAAGATGAGACACTTCCTTTCACTTGTACACTTAGAGGCCAATGTAGGTTTTTATTAACTGGCCTAGAATTTCAGTATTTCTGTGTCTCAGGGAATAGGGAGGTCCAGGGAGAGGGAGAGACAGGGAAACGGCCAGCCAGTGGAGCAGACAGAACACATGCATTTATTGATTAAGCTCACTGTCTTACATGGGTACTGTTCCTGGCACCTCAAAACAATCATAACAGCCTTATCAAAATCACTGATCATAGGTCACCCTAACAAATAATAATGGAAAAGTTTGAAAAAGTGCAAGAATTACCAAAACGTGACCAAGTGAGCAAATGCTGGTAGTAAAGGACACTCAGGGTCTTGCCTGGTCAAGGTTGCCACAAGCCTTCAACTTGTGAAAAATGCAATATCTGCAAAGCAGAGTAAAATGAAGCACAAACATTTAAAACAGTTCTGGCAGTGATGCTAATGTGTTTATATGGAAGACCTCCAAGAAGCATGCAGAGACACAGAGAAACACAGACATCTAAACTAAGGCAGAGGGGGAGATGCAAGCAGATGATGTTAGTCATAAGAGAATGGGCAGGGACATCACTGGTAAAGTCAGGAGAATAATAAACATGGTGGCTCAAACGTAAAGAATCTGCCTGAAATGCAGGAGACCTGCGTTCAATCCCTGGGTCAGGACGGTTGCCTGGAGAAGAGAATGGCAACCCACTCCAGTATCCTTGCCTGGAAAATTCCGTGGATAGGGGAGCCCGGTGGGCTGCAGTCCATGGGATCGCAAAGAGTCTGATATGACTGAGCGACTAACATTTTCACTTTCAATAAATATTGTTGATCTAGAACATTTTGTTCTAAGGGAGTAGGTATTTTTTGATTGATACTTGGTTGATACCATAAACACATTATAAAGTTACACATTTTGTTTTGCTATCTTTTTAAAGGCACAGTACGATAACAGAATGTTCCTAAATTTCTTAAATCTACCTGCTTAATCCAAGATGACCACCTAAAGTGTGTTACAAACATCACCACCTGCTCTTCAGGTGCTCACACTGCAGCTGAGTACTCAGCACACACATGAAGGGAGCCCAAACTGAGGCTGAGCCACCCCATGGGAAAGATATGGTGACATTAGAAGTATAAAGTCTTATAAAACAGAATGGCTTTATGGGGGAATGGTGATGTTTAAATGCTGCAGCTGAGTACTCAGCACACACATGAAGGGAGCCCAAACTGAGGCTGAGCCACCCCATGGGAAAGATATGGTGACATTAGAAGTATAAAGTCTTATAAAACAGAATGGCTTTATGGGGGAATGGTGATGTTTAAATGCTGCAGCTGAGTACTCAGCACACACATGAAGGGAGCCCAAACTGAAGACTGAGCCACCCCATGGGAAACATATGTTGACATTAGAAGTATAAAGTCACATAAAACAGAATGGCTTTATGGGGGACTGGTGATGTTTAAATGCTGCTGCCTGGGATGACACAACAATTTTCTTTTCTCTTTTCAGGTCACTATGTTGAAATTATAACTAAATCTGAGTTTAAACAGTATTGACCAATAAAATTAAAATTAAATTAATAACCTACTAAAATTAAATAAAAACTATAAAAAAATAAGGCTAGAACATGAACAGAAACATGTTCTGATTCATGAATTCGAGATTCATAAACTTTAGCCAATGTGTGTTAAGTCGCCAATTAGTGTCCAACTCTGTGACCCCATGGACTGCAGCATATCAGGCTTCCATGTCCTTCACTATCTCCTGAAATTTGCTCAAACTCACGTCCATTGAGTCAGTGATGCCATTCAGCCACCTTCTCCTCTGCCGCCACCTTCTCCTCCTGTCCTCAATCTTTCCCAGCATCAGGGTCTTTTCCAATGAGTCGGCTCTTTACATCAGGTGGCCAAAGTTTTGCAGCTTCAGCTTCAGCATCAGTCCTTCCAATGAATATTTAGGGTTGTTTTCCTTTAGGATAGAAAGGTTTGTTGTCCTTGCTGTCCAAAGAACTCTCAAGAGTCTTCTCCAACAGCACAGTTCAAAACCATCAATTCTTTGGCACTCAGCATTCCTTATGGTCCAACTCTCGCATCAATACATGACTACTGGAAAAAACATAGCTTTGACTATACAGACCTTTTTCAATAAAGTAATGTCCTTGCTTTTTAATATTCTGTATAGATTTGTCATAGCTCTCCTTCCAAAGAGCAAGTGTCTTTTAATTTCATGGCTGCAGTTGTCATCCACAGTGATTTTAGAGCCCAAGAAAATAAAATCTGTTCCTGTTTCCACTTTTTCCCCACCTATTTGCCATGAAATGATGGGACTCGATGCCATGATCTTAATTTTTGAATGTTAAGTTTTAATTCAGCTTTTTCACTCTCTTCTTTCACCCTCATCAAGAGGCTCTGTAGTTCTTTGCTTTCTGTCATTAGAGTGGTATCATCTGCCTACCTGAGGCTGTTGATATTTCTCCTGGCAATCTTGATTCTAGCTTGAGCTTCATCCAGGCTGGCATTTTGCATGATGTACTCTGCACAGAAGTTAAATAAACAAGGTGTTAATACACAGGCATGTTGTGCTCCTTTCCCAATTTTGAACCAATCAGTTGTTCCATGTCTAGTTCTAACTGCTGCTCTTTGAACTGCATACAGGTTTTTCAGGAGATAGGTAAAGGGATCTGATATTCCCATCTCTTTAAGAATTTTCCACAGTTTCTTGTGATTCACACAGTCAAAGTTTTCAGAATGGTCAATGAAGCAGAAGTAGATGTTTTTCTGGAATTCCCTTGCTTTTTCTATGATCCAATGGATGTTGCCAATTTAACCTCTGGTTCCTCTGCCTTTTCTAAATCCAGCTTGAACATCTGTTCTTGGTTCACATACTGTTGAGGCCTAGCTTGAAGGATTTTAATTGTTACCTTGCTAGATGTGAAATAAGGTCAATTGTGCGATAGTTTGAACATTCTTTGGCATTGCCCTTCTTTGGGATTGGAATGAAAACTGGCCATTTCCAGTCCTGTGGCCACTGCTGAGTTTTCCAAATTTGCTGAAGTTTGAGTGCAGCACTTTAACAGTATCATCTTTTAGGATTTGAAATAGCTCAACTGAAATTCCTTCACCTCTTGTAGCTTTGTTCCTTGTAATGCTTCCTAAGGCATACTTGACTTCACACTCCAGGATGTCTGGCTCTAGGTGAGTGATCACACCATCATGGCTATCTGGGTCATTAAGATCTTTTTTGTATAGCTCTTCTGTGTATTCTTGCCACCTCTTCTTAATCTCTTCTGCTTCTGCTAGGTCATTGCCATTGCTGTCCTTCATTGTGCCCATTTTTGCATGAAATGTGCCCTGGGCATCTCTAATTTTCTTAAAGAGATCTCTAGTCTTTCCTATTCTATTGTTTTCCTCTATTTCTTTGCATTGTTCACTTAAGAAGACTTTCTTATCTCTCCTTGCTATTCTCTGGAACTCTGCATTCAGATGGGCATGTCTTTCCCTTTCCCCTTTGCCTTTTGCTTCTTCTTTTCTCATGTATTTGTAAGACTTCCCCAAACAACCACCTTACCTCCTTGCATCTCTTTTTCTTGGGGATGGTTTTGAACACTGCCTTCTGCACAGTGTTACAAACATCTGTCCACAGTTCTTCAAGCGTTCTGTCTATCTGATCAATTCCTTGAATCCATTCATCACCTCCACTGTATAGTCACAAGGGATTTGATTTAGGTCATACCTGAATGGCCTAGTGGTTTTCTCTACTTTCTTCAATTTAAGCCTGAATTTTCCAACAAGGAGCTGATGATTCAAGCCACAGTCAGCTCTAGATCTTGTTTTTGCTGACTATGTAGAGCTTCTCCATCTTCAGTTGCAAAGAATATAATCAATCTGATTTCAGTATTGATCATTTGGTGATGTCCATGTGTAGAGTTGTCTCTTGTGTTGTTGGAAGATGATATTTGCTATGACCAGTGCGTTCTCTTGACAAAACTCTGTTAGCCTTTGCCCTGCTTCATTTTGTTCTCCAAGATCAAACTTGCCTGTTACTCCAGGTAGTTCTTGGCTTCCAACTTTTGCATTCCATTTCCCTATGAAGCCAAGGACATCTTTTTTTTTTTTTTTTTTTTTTTCTGTTTAGTTCTAGGTCTTGTAGGTCTTCATAGAACTGGTCAGCTTCAGCTTCTTTGGCATTACTGGCTGGGGCATAGTCTAGGATTACTCTGTTGAATGGTTTGCTTAGAAACAAATTGAGATCATTCCGTCATTTTTGAGATTGCACCCAAGTACTGCATTTCAGACTCTTTTGTTGACTGTAAAGTCTACTCCATTTCCTTTAGGGATTCTTACCCACAGTAGTAGATATAATGATCATCTAAATTAAATTTGCCCATTTCTATTCATTTTAGTTCACTGATTCCTCAAATATCAATGTTCCCTCTTGCCATCTCCTGCTTAACCATGACCACATTACCTTGACTCATGGACCTAATATTCCAGGTTCCGCTGCAATATTGTTCTTACAGCACTGGACTTTGCTTTCACCAGCAGAGACATCCACAACTGAGCATTGCTTCTGATTTGACCCAGCCTGTTCATTCTTCCTGGAGCTGTTTCTTTGCTCTTCCCCAGTAGCATACCCCCCTTCTGACCTGGGGGGGGGGGAGGGGTGGGCTCCTTTTCCAGTGTTGTATCTTTTTGCCTTTTCATACTGTTCATGGGGTTCTCAAGGCAAGAATACTGGAGTGGTTTTCCATTCCCTCCTCCAGTGGGCCACGTTTTGTCAGAACTCTCCACTATGACCCATCTGTCTTGGGTGGCCCTGCATGGCATGGTTCATGGGTTCATGGAGTTACACAAGGCTGTGATACATGTGATCATTTTGGTTAGCTTTCTGTGGCTGTGATTTTCACTCTGGAGGCCCTTGGATTATAGTTTTTGCTTCTTCTGTCTGCCCTCTGATGATAGAGGATAAGAGGCTTGTGCAAGCTTCCTGATAGGAAGAACTAGATGTGGGAAACAGGGTCTTATTCAGGTGGGCAGGGCCATATGCTCAGTAAATCTTTAATCCAATTGTCCCTGTAACAGGAAGGGACTCTGCTGCCTTCCTGTTAGTTGTTAGTTTTTTGGACTGAGGTGTTTACATATTCTCAGAAGTGTAAGCACAATTCCCTTAAAACTAATATAGCTTTGTGTTTTGTTATAGCAAAAAGAAAAAAAAAGTGGAGAATATAACTGTGTAGCATGAGGCAACTTAATCTCAATGCAAAAGAAAGAAAAAGAAATAGTCAAAAGATGTAAAAATATCTCAGTTGGTTAAATGATTATGATTTTGGGCAAGTGAGTTACCTATTATAAAATTTGAGCACTGTAGCAGGAAAGAACTAGGGAGTACCTACTATTTATGACAAGATTCAAGAGAATCTTTGTCCTTCTCTTTTTTCTTTTTATTATTTTTTTTATTGAAGGATAATTGCTTTACAGAATTTTGTTGCTTGCTGTCAAACCTCAACATTAATCAGCCATAGGTATCATATATTCTCTCCCTTTTGAGCCTACCTCCCTTCTCCCACCCCATCCCACCCTTCTAGGTTGACACAGAGCCCCTGTCTCAGTTTCCTGAGCCGTAAAACAAATTCCCACTATCTATTTTACATAGGATAATGTAAATTTCCATGTTACTCTTTCCACACATCTCACCCTCTCCTCCCCTCTCCCCATGTCCACAAGTCCATTCTCTATGTTTGTTTCTCCATTGCTGCCCTATAAATAAGTTCTTCAGTACCATTCTTCTAGATTCCATATATATGTGTTAGAATACAGTATTTATCTTTCTCTTTCTGACTTATGTCACTCTGTATAATAGGTTCTAGGTTCATCCACCTCATTAGAACTGACTCAAAGGCATTCCTTTTTATGGCTGAGTAATATTCCATTGTGTATATGTATCACAGCTTCTTTATCCATTCATCTGTCGATGGACATCTAGGCTGCTTCCATGTTCTAGCTATTGTAAATAGTGCTGCAGTGAACAATGGGATACATGTGTCTTTTTCAGTTTTGTTTTCCTCAGGGTATATGCCTAGGAGTGGGATTGCTGGGTCATATGGTGGTTTTATTCCTAGCTTTTGAAGGAATCTCCATATCATCTTCCACAGGGGCTGTATCAAATTTCATTCCCACCAACAGTGCAAGAGTGTTTCCTTTTCTCCACACTCTCTCCAGCATTTATTGTTTGTAGACTTTTTGATAATGGCCATTCTGACTGGTGTGAGGTGATAGCTCATTGTACTTTAGATTTGCATTTCTCTATAATGAGCAATGTTGAGTATCTTTTGATGTGTTTGTTAGCCATCTGTATGTCTTCTTTGGAGAAATGTCTGTTTAGGTCATTTTCCCACTTTTTGATTGGGTTGTTTGTTTTTCTGGTATTGAGTTGTATGACCTGCTTGTATATTTTGGAAATTAATTCTTTGTCAGTTGTTTCATTTGCTATTATTTTCTCCCATTCTGAGGACTGTCTTTTCACCTTGCTTATAATAAGTTTCCTTTGCTGTGCAAAAACTTTTAAGTTTAATCAGGTCTCACTTATTTACTTTTGTTTTTATTTCCATTACTCTGGGAGGTGGGTCATAGAGGATCTTACTTTGATTTATGTCTTTGAGTGTTCTGCTGATGTTTTCCTCTAAGAATTGTATAGTTTCTGGCTTTACATTTAGGCTTTTAATCCATTTTGAATTTGTCTTTGTGTATGGTGTTAGGAAGTGTTCTAATTTCATTCTTTTACATGTAGCTGTCCAGTTTTCCCAGCACCATTTATTGAAGAGGCTGTCTTTGCCCCATTGGATATTCTTGCCTCCTTTGTCAAAAATAAAGTACCCATAGGTACATGGGTTTATTTCTGGACTTCCTATCTTGTTCCATTGGTCTATATTTCTGTTTTTGTGCCAGTACCATACTGTCTTGATGACTGTAGCTTTGTACTATAACCTGAAGTCAGGAAGGTTGATTCTTCCAACTCCATTCTTCTTTCTCAAGACTGCTTTGGCTATTCAGGGTCTTTTGTGTTTCCATATGAATTGTGAAATTTTTTGTACTAGTTCTATGAAAAATGCCATTGGTAATTTGATAGAGATCACATTGAATCTGTAGGTTGCATTTAGTTGTATAGTCATTTTCACAATATTGATTTTTCCTACCAAAGAACATGGAATATCTATCCATCTGTTTATGTTATGTCATCTTTGATTTCTTTCACTAGTGTCTTACAATTTCCTGTGTACAGTTCTTTCATCTCCTTAGGTAAGTTTATTCTTAGATAATAAATTCTTTTTGTTGCAATGGTGAGTGGGATTGATTCCTTAATTTCCTTAATTTCTCTTTCTGGTTCTTTACTGTTAGTATATAGAAATGCAAATGATTTCTTTGTATTGATTTTGTATCCTGCAATTTTGCTAAATTCACCGATTAGCCCTAGTAACTTTCTGAAACTATCTTTAGGGTATCTATGTACAGTATCATGCCATCTGCAAACAGTGAGAGCTTTACTTCTCTTCTGATCTAGATTCCTTTTATTTTTTTTTCTTCTCTGATTGCTAAGTCTAGGATTTCCAGAACTATGTTGAGTAATAGTAGTGAAAGTGGAAACCCTTGTCTTATTCCAGATCTTAGGGGGAATGCTTTCAGGTTTTCACCATTGAGAATAATGTTTGTTGTAGGCTTATCATATATGGCCTTTATGATGTTGAGGTAGGCTCCTTCTATGCTCATTTTTTGAAGGGTTTTAGTCATAAATGCGTGCTGAATTTTGTCAAAGTCTATTTCTACATCTATTGAGATTATCATATGCTTTTTTATCTATCAATTTGTCAATGTGGTGTATCACATTGATTGATTTTTGTATATTGAAGAATACTTGCATCCCTGGAATAAACCCAGTTGATCATGGTGTATGAGCTTTTTCATGTGTTGCTGAATTCTGTTTGCTAAAATTTTGTTGAGGATTTTTGCATCTATGTACATCAGTGATATTGGCCAGAAGTTTTCTTTTTTGTGTTATCTTTGGTTTTGGTATCAGGATGATCATGGCCTCATAGAATGAGCTTGGAAGTGCTCCTTCCTCTGCAATTTTTTGAAAGAGTTTTGATGGGCCACCCTTTCTATTGTTCAGCTGCCGGTGCTGGTGTGTGGGGAGAGAGAGGCTATGGTGATGGGTTCACCCCTTATGCATGACTCAACAGTATCATTTTGCTTCCATGGCTGCCTGGCTTTCCTCCACAGTCATTTCCCACCAAAATCTCCTCCCTCACATCCCCTGGGCCCATCTGCCCACAGTCAACAGCAGCCCTCGCCCTGGGATCACTCCACAATCCCTAAACTCCAGCTCCCAGCTGCTATGCCTTCCAGGAACCTGTGTCCCTGTTTGGGGTATGTATGGCTGAGGCAAAGACTATCTGGTTCTCATTCCATTTAGGCTGCCACAGATCAGCTGTTTCACTCTCAGCCTTAAAAGTTTCTCCTCTGACTCAGACAATTGCCCCAATGTGGGTATCGGACCCCTGCTTCAATTCCCCCACCCACTGAGGGCAGGTCCAGTCCTACAAACACTCTTGTTTCTCCCACTAGTTCCTCTGTCCCCGATTTTTGTGTGGTTCTATGTATTCTTTTCTGCTGGTCAGGTTCTCCTCTCTGCTCTCAGCTGGTGTTCTGCATGCACTTCTGTGTTGAAGGTGTATTCCTGATGTATCTGTGGAGAGAGGTGTACCCCATGTCCACCTGCTCCTCCACCAGGAGGAGTTCAGGTCTCTGTCCTCTTACTCACTTATCTTTTTCCTGTTAAATACTAGCTAGGTTGATTAGATATAGAACTGGAAAGTTTCCAGTTTTCTCCTGGTAAAGAGGTTTGGTTTGTAACATACACGCTCTTTGCAGATACAGAACATATGTAGCTGGTTTGCATCATTACTCATATGCGTTGCGTTTATTCTCTTACCCTGTTCAGTCACATGAACAACTTGCTTCTAAGACTGAAAATAACAGCTTGTTCTATAATCCTGGGAGGATGAAAGAAGAGGGAACTGAGGAAATGATGGATATAGAGCTACAGGAATGGAGAAGCAGTCTTCCCCAGGAGGAGATGAAAATGAGAAAGTCAGGACCAGTCCACATGTCTGGAGGCATGAGAGAGTGATCACAGGGCAGACAGCGAGTTACTCAGGGAATGTAAGTGTGATGACTGAGATGTATGGGCAGGCTGAACCTGTGTGGGCAGGAGAAACAGAGCAGCCAGTGGAGGAGCAGCAGAAGCTAGAGGAGATAATCTTTGAAGAGGTGTGGAATGAGAGGCCCACAGCAAAAAGAGGTCTTAATGGAGAGAAGTGGAAACCATTTGCAGAAGGAATAGCCAAAGCCTTAATAAAAGCAATAGTTCTTTGACGCAACAATAAGGGAGAATATAATATTGCCTGCAGCATCCTTAAAAATCCTGATATGGAAACGGTAGGAAATGATGGATTTGGCAAAAACAGAGTCCCCTAACCAGCCATATACAGAAACATAACTAGCTCAGGGATTTCTGGTCTGAACCTAGTTCACACAAATTTGTATGTTTTTCATGTTTGACATGAAGCATGATGATTATATTGTTTTATTATATTTATTATATTGTTTTTTAATTTATTATATATATCATATATAATATACATTTATTATATTGTTATTTTATTGTATAGAATATCTCCAATTTTTAGGATTTTAACATAATTGTTTAGTATGCATACTTGAAAGATTGTTATTTGTAAGCAAATCTATTTTTCTAATAAATATCTGTATAAGACATCAAGGATTTGAAAATCTAACGTCTCAAATGTAGGGTGTATGAATGCATGAAGTGGCTGGAGATAAAAATGCTGGGAATAGAGGAAAAAAATCTAACCAAGGAGTCCATTCCCTACAAAAGATACCCATGTTGATTGAAAGTGTAGATTTCTACAACCAAAATGGCAGCCACAACAAAATCTCACCCTGTTGACCAAGAAACACCCAGCAGCTGGCTACTTGGCTCAGTGAGTTGTTCCTTTGTGACCCGGGTCTGACCTTTCTCCTGGCTGTTAAAGCCTGAATTGACCTGTTTGCTGAACAGGAGTGATACAGACCTGGTTTACCAGTCACCCGAGCTGCCCGGCAGCTTGATGGAGAGGGGAGGACAGGAATGAGCATTCTGAGCAGGAGGAAACATAAAGTGTCTTCCTGGTTTCTAAGTAGGCTCACTTAGGCAGAAGCTGAAGTCACAAGCACATTTAGGAGCATTATAAGAAATTATTTTGCTTATGTGTACACATTGAAAGGCAGGGTTGAGACCCCTCTTCCAAGACTTTGCTTAATAGTTTGTTTTAAAAATTAAAGAGAGATGAGTGTGGTGCTTGTATTTCCACTCAGCGTGCCCCGTCTCTGACCTTTCCAATTTCACTTCACCTGACTACTACCTCCCAGGATTAGTAGCAGAAACAGCCATAAAATCTAAATGACTTCGCATTAAAATAAAGCTACCTGCTCCATGCAGCACCATTTTCTTTCATTTTGTGCACTAATTGACAAAAAGAAAGAGATAAATAAAATCTAAGTTACAAACTATGCTTTAAAAGTCAACCTCTGATCCAATGAACTGGCCATTGTGCAGCGAAAGAGCAGTAGAAGATCAAGTTTGGAGAAGGAAGTTCCAGAAAGCACAGCGCTAGAAGCAGCAGCAGCAGAGATGATATATTTTAATTTGATTTTATGCTCTTTGGTTTCCTAAATAAGGAACTGTGGCAGTTAATATGTCATGTCTGTGTTTAGTGCTTTTATGGTTGTTTCAGATTAGTTGAAAGCATGGCTTTAATTAGCATACTTTGAGATGAACCATCTTTTGATGAACTTCTACAAAGAAGATCGCAGTCCCGCCCTGCCTGCCCCCACCCCCCACCCCAGGCCCTGCCCTACCACCCCCATATTGCAATGTGCCGATGGGGGCATTTTTATGTTTCACTATAATTTTAGTAGGAAACGTTGCATTGCAATACCAATTGCCTGCATGAATTCTAGTGTGTACCTTGCTCTTTTTTCAGCATATTCAGCAATGTTTTTCTCCATTACTGTGTTGGCTTTGAAGGTTTAATTAATAAACATGGTAAAATCAATGTAGTAAAGAGTGACTATCTCTTGTCAACTGTGTCAAATCAGAAAACATGGAACCATTTGCCATAGTTTTACTCATATGGTTCATTACACAGAGTTCCAAATAAGCAGTGCTCATAGAACTTTCTGTTATAATGGAAATGACCTCTATTTGCACTGCTCAATATTGTAGGACAGCCACATCAGCGCTTATGTGGCCAATCTGACTGAGGGACGTAATTTTAAATTTTCTTTAAACTTAATTACTTTCAACACATTCAAATAGCCACAGGTGACTAGCAGTTATATTGAAGATCATGGAACTAAACTAAAATCTTCCTGAGGGATGAGCTCTTGTCCATCCCTGAATCTCCCATCTATTTGTTGCCTAGTAGGTGCCTAAAATATGCTGAACACACTGTGACAGTGAATTATGGAAAAACTATCACTCACTCTTCTTGTTCCCTAGATTCTTGATCTTTGAAGTATATCACTCAGCAACATCTTGCAAGGATACTCTAACAATTGCTAATGACACAGAGTTTATAGCAAATAGAGTTGGTCTCAGAGAGTTCAGTTACTTATAAAATGCTTCTCCTTGGGTGAGTTACTAAAACTCATAATCCTGGTTTGCCCATCTGCAAAATGGAAAAAAAAAAAGTGGCTTCAGTTTTGGTAGTGCTGTTATGATGGTCAAAGAGATTGCAGAGACTTTATACTTGTCTTGTGCTTATTAAACTCAACCGCTACTAACTCTAGACCCAGAACACTCTGCCACCCAAACAGAAACTACATGAAACATTTTCACTGTGAATTGAAAGCCAGGTAAATGGAAATCATAGCAAAAGTTTCAGGTAGATGCATAATCTGGAAAAAATAAAAGGAGCCTTCTGAAATATTGGGACTGACTTAGGGTCAATGTAGTAATTTAAATGCTTAAAAGCTTAGCGAGGATTTTTCCTCCTCGATGTATTGTTTGACATATGGTTGACCAACAGAATTAAGTGCTAAAAAGTGGAATAAGTATAGGTTGGTATGAACAGAAGAATAAAGCACAATTTCTCATAACAAAATATGGCGGGGATCTGCTGAATAAACAGCTGGAAAGACAGTCAACAAGTATTGATTGAGCATCAGAATGTTCTACCAGTCTTTCAGTAAAGTGGCATAGCCTGTCCTGCAGCAAATGTCGCCAAACTTTTCCCAGCCCTACACAAGCCAAGCAATTGTGTCTCATTTCAGACGCGAGGAACAACAGTGTTTGTTATTATATACAAATTGACATGACAAAGAAATCCTATTTGCTGATATATTTGTAGAAGAAAATTTGAGAACACCTGTTGAAATGAATTAGAACACCTGGCTTGAGTCCCATAAATTCACCAGGCACTGGAGGCACGTGGAGACCAGAAGAATTAAGTGCCTGCTGTTAACTCAACGTGGGTAACCTTTTATGATGTCCTGAGCCTGACTGTGAATAATGGAATGGTTTGGCAATATTTCAGGAATAACAGCTAATAAACCAAATGAAAATCTAGTCATAAATTTTCAGGTATTTCTTTTCCTTTTTTACATGAAAGAATTTCTAATTTTATTCCTGCTACTTGTTAAATGACTACAAAATGGTGCTATAATTATCTTCAAAATGATTGAAACATGTTTACAATGGCTATTTCAGTTAAGTCATCTTTGTAATCAGAATTTAATCTCCAGTCAGAGCCAAGGTCACTCGTGTGTGGTATTAGGCATTGTTTAGACTCAGACACTAGGATTTTTGTCAGCTTTGTATATGTGTCTGACTTTTCCTTCCCCCCTGGCCAAATCAGTATATCAGATACTCATCTGATATACTCAGATACTCATCAGTATATGCAGATACTTAATGCATAGCTAGCAGAATGAAATAGAAAAGCCTTCTTAATAATGGTCACTAGTTAGATTTTTTAATTTGTTCTGAAAGGACATTCTCATCTATAAAGTTAGATGTTTCAGTAGAAACTAATAAGACTGAGTGCCATAAAATTGATACTTTCGAACTGTGGTGCTGGAGAAGCCTCTTGAGAGTCCCTTGGACAACAAGGATATCAAACCAGTCAATCCTAAAGGAAATCAACTCAATATTGATTGCAAGGACTGGTGCTGAAAAACTGAAGCTCCAGTACTTAGGCCACCTGATGCAAGGAGCCGACCCACAGGAAAAGATCCTGATGCTGGGAAAGATTGAGTGCAGGAGGAGAAGGGGAGACAGAGGACGAGATGGGTGGATGATATTACTGACTCAATGATCATGACTTGAGCAAACTCTGGGAGATGGTGAAAGACAGGGAACCTTGGCAAGCTGCCGTTCATGGAATCGCCAAGAGTCAGACGCAATTCAGCAACTCAACAACAACAACAACCTTGTGTGCTTTTGAATTGCCTGAGTGATATTTTCACTTTAAGTATCAGCCCTCTGCTCCCATCTCAGAACTTCTGAATTAATATCTGCAGCAGGAACAAGTCTCTGGAGTTTCTTTAAAGACCCTGTGGTGTAATTTTTTGCCATAGACCACCCCTATGATCTATTCCTCCTCCCGTATAACAAAGTTGTTCCCCATTATGTAAAAACTTATTTATTAACCATTGTTCTTTGTTGGCAAAATTATGCCAGACCTGCTAAACTCAGTTGTGTAATGTGAGATGTTTTCCTTTTGATCTCTTTTTAACCACATAAAATGACTAGACCAAAGTTAAATAATGATTTGTTCTTAATGTAGTTAGAGATGGTAGAGACTTCAGATCTTCATTCTGAAGGTGATAATTCAGCTATACCATAAAGAATGGGTTGTTTTTATTAAAAAATTGATTGATAAGAAGGAGACTGTCAGAAAAAAAAGAAAAACTAAAGAAGAAGTGATCAAAAATAGAGCAAGCAAATCTTATATAATGAAAACCAATTGAAAAAACTTTTAGAAGGAGAGAGTAATGAACACTGTTAAAATACTGTTAAAAGCTTCCAGAATGAGGTGTAGGACTAAAACTCTGAGAGGAGCCCTTTGATTTTGGCAAAAGAAAAATCAGAAGGGAAATAATTACAAGCTGAGGGATGGAATGTCCTAGAAGATTTTCCTCATCAAATTATTATCAGAATTCAGAAAGGAGAAGAGAGCTTGAGGTGAGTAAGATTTTGAACTCAGGGTTGTTCTAACTCTCAGTGACCAAAAAGAGAGACTGATGCCTCTGTCTGCTATTTATTAAGGGATAAACACCTATGATCATAACCAAATGTTTAAGCCATTGTCACATTCCAGGGAACAGAACAGAGAATGGACTAATTTGCTCAATAAATATTTATTGAAGACATTGTTACATGCAAAGAGCTAAAGACAGAGCAATGAAAATAAAATCCCAGTGGCTGCAGAGTGGGAAGGACTGTTGGGATAATACTGTCCTAGGCAAGATTTCTTCCTGTTGAACATGCACACATAAAAACATGGAGAACTTGTTAAAATCTAGATCCTGATTCAGTATTTCTGAGGCAAAGCCAAGTACTCTACAATTCTAATAAGCACCTATGTGATACCTATAATGTTGGGAAGATGGACTACAACTTGAGTACAAGAACAATGACAGTCTCCAGGCTTGCATCCCCTGAATCACCTTAGCAAAATGCAGATGTGTGACTCCCATTGTAGATTTTGATCTATATACTGTTCTCTCAACTCCATGGATAATTCTAAAGCTGACCCAAGTATGGTGACCACTGATGTCACCCAATCACCTCACATTACAGGGAACTAAAGAGGATTAATCGTTAGTGACAGGCTGAATCAAAATTCAGGGTTGCAAGCAGAGGAAGGAGAAGGTGGGATGAATTAAGAGAGTAGCACTGACATTTATACACTACCATTTGGAGACACAGGAAATGTGGGTTCCATCCCGAGGTCAGAATGCAAAATGATCCCCTGGAGGAAGGCAAGGTAACCCACTCCAGTATTCTCATCTGAAGAATCCTATGGACAGAAGAGCCTGGCGAGTTATAGTCCATAGGGTTGCAAAGAGCTGGACGTGACTGAAGCAGTTGAGCATGCACACATATATGCATCTGTAAATAGATAGCCACGGGCAGCAGCTGCATAGCACAGGGAACTCAGCTTGGTGCCCTGTGATGACCTGGAATGTTGGGTGGGTGGGGTGGGAGGGAGGCTCTAAAGGAAGGGGACGTGTGTATAACCACGACTGATTCACCTTGTTGTATGGCAAAAACCACACAAAACTGTAAAGCAATCATCCTCCAAGTAAAAATTAAAAAAAAAAAAATTCAGAGTTGCTGATAATTGTTGGAATGATGGAAGGTATCTAAATAATGGCATCACCTTCTCCACACCCAATTTCTGAACACAATGTAGAAGAGGGCAAACCATAACCATCTTTATTTCTGATGACAGCTAGGGTGGAAGATATAGCTTACATAGAGCATCAGATCAACTTCCTAAGATAAGCCAGAATTAGGCAGACTCAGGCAGCCAGTCACAGGCATACACAGTGCTGGACCAGGGCCAGCTTCCTCCAGGAAGGAAGCAGGGGAGGACAGGCTGAAAGAAAGCAAAGAATGTATGCTCCTGGTGGGCAGCCAATTCCCAAAGAAAAAAGGTAGAAACTAAGCAAAGCATTTCCAGGTTTGCTTTTAGAATTAACCAATGACATGATGCTACTCCTGAGAAGGAGTAAGTGATGGGGCAGAGAGGAGCCAGAAGAATCATATGTCCACGTGAAAAGCAAGTTCAGGAATGCAGGAGGCCCTTTCCCAAAGCATCAATCCATCCAGCTCTTGTCCCACCGTGCGGCCTTCCTGCCATGCACGAGGCACTAAGCCAAATGCGAAGACAACTCGAGGTAAGATTTTCGTGAATTTTACATACTAGCCCAGAACCAGGGCAATGCTTCTCAAGCATCACTCTGTACTCAGATCACCCAGGGATCAGATTCTGATTCTGGAAATCTGGGGATGGCCCTGAGATTCCAGTTCTAAGATGCTTCCAGAGTCACCATATTTTGAGTAGCAAGGGAATGGGATCCCTTATTCAAAAATTAAATTTTGTATCTGCTTCCCTGGTGGCTCAGAGCGTAAAAGCGTCTGCCTGCAATGAGAGAGACCCGGGTTTGATCCCTGGGTCGGGAAGATCCCTGGAGAAGGAAATGGCAACTCACTCCAGTATTCTTGCCTGGAAAATCCCATGGGCGGATAAGCCTGATAGACTACAGTCCATGGGGTCGCAAAGAGTTGGACACGACTGAGCGACTTCACTTTTACTTTTCACATTTGAAAAGCAAGAATATTGGTTGCTATTGTCTAGTCACTAAACTGTGTCTGATTCTTTGTGACTCCATGAACTGTGTAGCCCACCAGGCTCCTCTGTCCATGAGATTTCCAAAGCAAGAATACTGGAGTGGGTTGCCAAGCTCTCCTCCAGGGAATCTTCCCGACCCAGGAATCGAACACATGTCTCCTCCATTGGCAGATAGATTCTTTACCACTGAGTCACCTGGATTTGTTCTTATTTTCTGTTTTGTATGGTTTTGCTAACTTATACACTGTGTGTTGCCACTAGTAGCTAATTTTTACAGGCAAAGGTTCTTGTTATTAATAAGAAAAATAAGGATCTATTCATCAAATCTGTTCTTTTTCTGTAGCCAATAAAGAGTTGACAGTCATTGCGGGGGGTGGGGGGGGGGTGTGATATACTAGCCCAGAGTAACATAAGTAGATGTCAATGCATGGAATAAAAACTCTTTTCTTCTGAATCCAAGGCTAGGGTCTTTTCCACCATCCCTGTGTCATTTGCTGTTGGCAGGCTAACCTGTGAGATTGGTTTCCACGTGTATTCACATGTGCTTAACAAAGCTACACCAATCAAGTTCTCTCTCTGTTGCCCTTGAATGTCTGTAGAGCCATGATGTGATTGTTCCAAGCACCTCTGAAATATTGGTGCAACTTAATTTGGCACAATATTTCCTGTATTACTACTCAAGTCAAGGTCTTACTCCTTTTTGACATGGACAGTTTAGGGCCTTGAAATTTAACTTGGGGCCTCTCACTGCCTCTCTCTTCTTCTCTCTCTCTAGGTCTAACCCACAAAGAAATTGATCTCTGACAAATTCAGCTGTGATTAATGTGCACCAAAGATCACTGAGAACGTCCATGCCCTATGTCATCAGGGTCAAGTTTATCATAGTGTGCAGCCCCGCAGCAGATCACACACTGGTCTCTGATCTGCGGGCTTCGGCACAGGCGGGCATCATGTACAACACATCTGGGACAGTGCTTCTCAGGCTGCTGATAGGAGGCTGATAGGCCCACACAGGTCATCCTTTACTGATAACTGGAACATTGTGAGTGGCATCAGTCTTATCCAGAGGCCTTCAAAACCAACTAAACACTCACTCACCTAATCTATTTGTAAAAAGATAGTCATGCATTTAAATATTGTCTCTCCAAAATAAATAAATAAAAGACAGAAAAACTTAAAAGGAATACACATGAAGTGTTTCTTAATTTCTGTTTTAATCAGATTTTCAAGCACCCTATACACAGAATGCTTGAAAATCTGATTAAAACAAAAATTAGGAAATGCCTCATGTGCCTCATGTATACTCCTCTTAAGCTTTCCTGCATTAACTTTTTTTTTTTTTTTTAGAATGAAAACAGCTCCATTAAAGGAAGATATGTGTGTGAGAAATTGTTGGTTAAATTTAAGCATAGAGATTCTGTATGTCTTATGGTTGACATTGTTATCAATAAACCTACACTGAATACTAATAGACTTGCTGATTTTATTCTCTTTAGAACTTAATATTGAATAGGAAACCTGGTTGAGTGTTAAGAAATTCATAAGTATTTCACATGTAAGCCAGTGAAGAGTTAATGGATTTATGTAATATTTATATAACAGGGTAATTTGTTTCAATGACTTGAAACTAGGTCCATAAAATTTTAACTAAAGGCTAAGCTTTTAGAGTAATAGGCTTCGAAATAGCTATCCCAGAGTTCATGTCTCAAAGTCTGGGTTATGTTTTAAATTTATGATTTAGAATAAAAGGTGTTGGTAAAAGATAAATAAAATTATGCAGTGTACCTCATCTGTATAAAGGCATTTGTCTATTATAATTGCATCTATCTATATTCAATGATTGTATAAAGTGAATAATTTTCAGAACTTCCTGTCAGAGTCAATGATGGTATTAGATCTATTTCTGGCCCTTTCTTTCAGCTGGTTCTCAGCTTGTTAAAGGTCAAAATTTCACTATTCACCATTCCAGACCAAAATGAGTCACTGCTATTTTTTGCAAAAACCTAGTAAATAATCTTGTTTTTTAGAAACCAGATCTTTTATAATATTACTATTTTCATAAATATTTTTGTATGTCTAAACCTCCCTGGCCATCACTCTAAAAATCAGAAGTATCATGCTAGATGTTAGTGAGAGGCAGGTGGAAAAAATATATATATATGGAGAGAATCTTTCAATCTACCAGCTCTCAAGTGAATACAGACTCTGTAGCCCTCATGCTCACAGGACCACCCAGCCTCACGACTGTAGTCTCTCCCAGGGGCCTGGTCTTCTGATAAACCCAACTTCATATAGTATGTCGACCATGCCTATGTTGCTGCTGTCTCTCAAGCCAACTCTTTCCATGTATGAATTTATTTTTTCTTCTACATTTTCATTATTGGAATATCTTTTATTTCAGCCAAAACTCTCATATAAGGAAGATCATCACATTATTATTTATAATAACAAAAGGAAAAAGCACAGTAAATGTCAATAATGAGAATTTGCTGAATAAAGTGATGAAACGGGCTTCCCGGGTGGCTCAGACGGTAAAGAATTCAGCTGCAACTCAGGAGACCCCGGTTCGATCGTTGGGTTGGAAAGATCCTCTGGAGAAGGGAATGGCAACCCACTCCAGTATTCTTGCCTGGAGAATTCTATGGACAGAGAAGCCTGTTGGGCCACAGTCCATGGGGTCGCAAAGAGACATGACTGAGTGACTAACATATGCATATATCCCCTCTTTTTGAAGTCTTTCCCCACATAGGCAATTGCAGAGTTTTGAGGAGAGTCCCCTGTGCTATGCAATAGGCTCTTTTTAGTTTTCTTTCTTAGACAGCAGTCTGGGCGTACCAGCCTTAGTCTCCCAATTTGTCCCTCCCCCTCCATCCCGTAGTAACCACAAGTTTTTTTCTACACCTGTGACTCCACTTCCGTCTTGTAACTCAGTTCATTTGTACCTGTTATTTAGACTCCACGTATAACTGTTATCACATGCTATCTGTCTTACTTTACTCAGCATGACAATTTCCAGGTCCATTCATGTTGCTGCAAATGGCCTATCCTGTTCAATGTCTTCTCATAGCTAGATGGAGGATACAAATTTGGAGGTATGTCTTATTGCAGGAGAGTAAATATACATTTTATAGAAATATGATGAAAGTGAAAGTCTCTCAGTCATGCCCAACCCTTTGCAAGCCCACAGACTTTACAGTCCATGGAATTCTCCAGGTCAGAATACTGGAGTGGGTAGCATTTCCCTTCTCCAGGGGATATTCCCAACCCAGGGATTGAACCCAGGTCTCCTGTATTGTAGGCAGATTCTTTACCAGCTGAGCCACAAGGGAAGCCAAAGAACACTGGAGTGGGTAACCTACCCCTTCTCCAGTGGATCTTTCCCACCCAGGAATCAAACCGGGGTCTCCTGCATCGTAGGCAGATTCTTTACCAACTGAGCTATCAGGGAAGCCCTAATAGCAAAGGAAAATGACCAGACTGTAATTTTAAGCAAATGAAGAAAATGTGAATGCATGTGTTTCATATCTTTATGATATTGAGAAAAATATATGTGTAAGGCTTTCCTGGTGGCTCAGATAGTAAAGAATCTGCCTATGATGCAGGAGACCTGCGTTTGATCCCTGGGTCAGAAAGATCCCCTGGAGGAGAAAATGACTACCATCTCCAGTATTCTTGCCTGGGAAATCCCATGGATAGAGGAGCCTGGCGGGCTACAGTACACAGGGTTGTGAAGAGTGCGACACGACTGACCTACTAACACTTTAACAGAAAAAAAATATAAGTTATGAAAAGTCAGTGATACTTACCTCTGACGGATATGGTAACAATTACATTAATGACTTGTATGCATTTCCCAATTTCTATCTGATGAACCTACATTGTCTTCAAAAGGAGAACCAGGAAAACTTGCACTGACTTGATTGCTGTCTCTTCTGTGATATTTCCTCATCCCTATGACTGGAAACCCTCTCTTCTCTTTCTTTGTGCCTCATGGATGATCTATATTGCTTTTCTCACACTACGGTCATTTGTACACCTCTTTGCTTGAAAGTAATCTCCATGAGAACAAGGAACATGTCTCATTCAATGTTAAATCTTCTACAGCATTTTACCAAGTGCCTTACACATAGAATTCAGCAAGAATAAATAAAAATAATTTATGAATGAATTATTCACTTAGGGAATTTCCATTTGTAATATCTCATCTGGTATCTCATACACTTTAAGAAAAGCAATTGGGACAGTTTCTCTTCATCATTATATACAGAGGGAGATAAGGATGTAGCTCTCCAATATTTTCATTTTGTATAAGACAATCAATGCATTTAAGGGATAAAACAAATCAACAGACTCCATCAGTTAACTTTTCTTTCTGCCATAGCAAAACACAGATTAAAGAAATGTGTGATTATTGACACCAGTAGGAAAGGCTGTCAGCATCAACTTCTCTGTTCCTCTGCAGCAACCTCTCTACCCTGCCTCAGCATGGTTTAGACTGCAGAGTTTAGAACTGGAAAGAAAGTGAAAGTGAAAATCCCTCAGTTATGTCCGACTCTTTGTGACCCCATGGACTATACAGTCTTTGGAATTCTCTAGGCCACGGTAGCCTTTCCCTTCTCCAGGGGATCTTCCCAACCCTGGAATCAAACTGGGGTCTCCTGCATTGCAAGCAGATTCTTTACCAACTGAGCTATCAGGGAAGCCTGGGCCAGACTTTTAAAAAACAATTCTATCACAAAATTAGATCATTTGTATTAGACTTCAGTGTTGCAACTCAAGTGACCTGAAATTCCACCTATCAAAATTTGAAATTCAATTTTAAAATTTGTAGGAAAACACCATTCAGTTACTTTGAAACCTTATCCCTCCATGTCAGTCACTAGACCTGGGAGTAATGAAAAAGGGATAGAAAGTTATCTACTGAGGACCTGCGATGCACTCGTGACTTCACATACAGAATCATATTTCATTCTCATAAAATTCCTTCAGAGTTGGGTTTATTATCCCCATTTACAGATAAGGAAACTGAGAGACTCATGCAAGTTAAGTGCAAATTTCAGTCAGTTCAGTTCAGTCGCTCAGTCGTGTCCGACTCTTTGTGACCCCATGAATCGCAGCACGCCAGGCCTCTCTGTCCATCACCAACTCCCGGAGTTCACTCAAACTCATGTCCATCGAGTCGGTGATGCCATCCAGCCATCTCATCCTCTGTCGTCCCCTTCTCCTCCTGCCCCCAATCCCTCCAGCATCAGGGTCTTTTCCAGTGACTCAACTCTTCACATGAGGTGGCCAAAGTATTGGAGTTTCAGCCTCAGCATCAGTCCTTCCAATGAACACCCAGGACTGATTTCCCTTAGGATGTAAAGTTAATCCTAAGTAAAATAGTAAATGAAAAACTGTGTGTTTTGTAGATTCATATTTTAGACATATAAATGGATGGACAGAGAGACAGCAAATACATAGAACAAAGATTAGAAAAAATGTCTTCAAAGTGGAGACAGTTAACAAGTGGACATTTTAGTCCCCAGAATGGTAATTACGTGACACCATACAAGGGAAGTCAATTTGCAAAATATACCTGAATCAAATCAACACATTGTGTACTTTAAACTTAAACAATGTTATATGTCAATTTTATCTCAATAAAACTGAGGGGAAATATCTGCCTAAATCCAAAACTGAAGGGTTTATTCCCTAGAATGTGGTTTCTGAATAATGCGGCGTATTTGTCTAAGTGTGCTGTGCTGCGCTTAGTCGTTCAGTCGTGTCTGACTTTGCGTCCCCATGGAGTGTAGCCCGCCAGGCTCCTCTGTCCAAGGGATTCTCCAGGCAAGAATATTGGAGTGGGTTGCCATGCTCTCCTCCAGGGATCTTCCCAACCCAGGTATTGAACCCAGGCCTCCCGCATTGCAGGCAAATTCTTTATCATCTGAGCCACTAGGGAAGCCGAAGAATACTGGAATGGGTAGCCTATGCCTTCTCCAGGGGATCTTCCTGACCCAGGAATGGAACTAGGCTTTCCTGTTTTGCAGGTGGATTCTTTCTCAATTAGGCTACCAGGGAAGCCCAAGTATGCTACTGTATGCAAATTGCTAATATTAAAATTCATGTGTTTCACTAGAGGAGTTACTGTGACCTAGAATTGTGGTTGCCAGTTCAATGCCTTATGAGTGGGAGGTGAAATGAGTGAAGGGGGGCTCAGAGCAAGGCTCTGAGGAGTGATGGAGGGAGGGGAGGAAGTGGAGGTTCGGGGGGACTGGAGAGTTCATGCCTGATCCTGGGAGACACCTCTGTGCTGTCTCCACCTCTTCAGTATCCGGAATTGTGGGTGCAATGTTGCCTCACCTTCTGATTTTCAGAAGAAGCCAGAAATGAAGATTTTTCTGATATATGATATCAGTTATATGTGGAATCTAAAATGTGACACAAATGAACTTATCTCTGAAGCAGAAACAGAATCACAAACATATGGTTGCCCAGCAAGGAGGAGAGGAGGGAAGGACTTGGAGGAAGTTTGGGATTAGCAGATGCAACTATTACACAGAGGGTGAATGAACAACAAGGTCCTACTGTATAGCACATGGAACTATATTTAATATCCTATGATCAGTTATAATAGAAAAAACTGAAAAAGAATATATATATGTATGCATGTGTCTGTGTAACTGAATCACTTTGTTGTACAGTAAAAATTAAACATTGAAAATTAAATATTCAATAAAATTAAAAAATAGAAACAAAAAAAATTTTTGTCATAAAATATTATTCAATTTTGGAAACCAATTCAAAATATTTTGAAACACTATGGAAAAAAGTGAAAATGTTAGTTGCTCAGTCATGTCTGACTCTATGTGAACCCATGACTATATACAGCCCACCAGGCTCCTCTGTCCACAGAATTCTCCAGGCAAGAATGCTGGAGTAGTTAGCCATACCCTTCTCCAGGGATCAAACCTGGGTCTCCCTCATTGCTGGCAGATTCCTTATAATCTGAGCCACCAGGGAAGCCATTATTTAACTTATATTCAGAGTACATCATGAGAAATGCCTGACTGGATGACTCACAAACTGAAATCAAGATTGCTGGGAGAAATATCAACAATCTCAGATATGCAGATGATACCAATTTAATGACAGAAAGCAAAGAGGAACTAAAGAGCCTCTTGGTGAAAGAGAAAGAGAAAGAGTTTTAAGCTGGCTTAAAACTCAACATTCAAAAAGCTAAGATCATGGCATCCGGTCCCATCACTTCAAGGCAAATAGATGGGGAAAAGTGGAAACAGTGACAGATTTTATTTTCTTGGGCTCCAAAACCACTGCAGACAATAACTGCAGCCATGAAATTAAAAGATGCTTGCTCCTTGAAAAAAAAGCTATGACCAACCTAAACAGCATAGTAAAAAGCAGAAACATCACTTTGCCAACAAAGGTCCATGTAGTCAAAACTATGGTTTTTCCAGGAGTCATGTATGGTTATGAGAGTTGGACCATAAAGAAGGCTGAGCACTGAAGAATTTATGGTTTCAAATTGTGGTGCTGGAGAACACTTTTTAGAGTCCTTGGACTGCAAGGAGATCAAACCAGTCAATCCTAAAGCCAATCAACCCTAAATATTCATTGGAAGGACTGATGCTGAAGCTGAAACTCCAATATTTTGGCCACCTGATACAAAGAGTTGACTCATTGGAAAACACCCTGATGCTGGGAAAGATTGAGGCAGGAGGAGAAGGAGACAAAAGAGGATGAGCTAGTTGGATGGCCTCACCAACTCAATGGACAGGAGTTTGAGCAAACTCTGGGAGACAGTGAAGGACAGGGAAGCCTGGCATGCTGCTGTCCATAGGCTCACAAAGAGTCGGATACAACTTAGCCACTTAACAACAACTCCATCTCTTAAGGTTTAAGAAATAAAACTTCATCAGGGTCTTCTTTTAAATTTTGTTTTTAGATTTCTTTACATATTGTTTTATCATATCTAATCCACTGAAAATCAAAAAAATCATGATTCCCAAGATTACTAAATACTAAAAAGAAACTAATACTTCTTTGTATGCATTGGATTGCATTTTTAAAAAAATGTTGGAGTAATTCTATTTAGAAAATTTGCTAAAATATTGGAGTCCATATTTAACTTTTGGCTGTCTTCTCAGAATGTTCATACCTTACCAAAACAGAGTATATTTTTCCAAACTAACGAAGTATCATGGTTACAATACTTTTACCTAAACTAGAGACCTTAATTTGGAATTTACATTTTTTTTTTCACTAATGCCTTTTATATGTTCCAGGATCCAATTTATTTTATTTTTTAAAGTTTTTATTGGAGTACAGTTGCTTTACTGCATTTAATGCTACATCAGTTTCTACTGTAGGGCCCAGTAAATCACTTACATGTATTCATATAGCCCCTCTTTTTTAGACATCCTTTCCATTTAGGTCCCCACAGAGCATTCAGTAGAGTTCCCTGTGCTATACAGTAGGTCTCATTAGTTATCTATTTTACACAAAGTATCAATAGTGTATATATATCAATCCCAATTTTGGATACCATGTTGTTTTGTAGAGAGTTAGTTTTAATGAAGCAGTTGATTGTGCAATCTACATCAGCATAGGATCCTAAAAATAAAGTTTCACAATTATTTCTACTTTATGCCTGAGATGACAGTCATCATCACTCAAGAGTAGCATTTACAATAATAGGGTGTGTGTGGCTGCCTGAAGCAATGACCCCTCCCTTCTTCCAGGCACAGTGATTCTGGGCAGGTAAGACCATCGCCCTTCCTCTGAGCAAAGCAGTTAGCTCAGCTGTACACAAGTTCTCAGGAAGTCATGGACTTTACTGTAAAGTATTTTAAATTATGGATCACAGCTTAGAAGATAAGTAATGTACAGGATCTCACTCTAGAAGGAAGTCATAATTCTTTGACATTTAAAAACACATACACATTTTAAGAACTAATCTTATATCTTCTGCCCCGTGGAAATATAGATTATTAGGGCACTATATTAGCCACAAACTTTTGTATTATGTGTCTGATGTCCTTAAGAATTTAACCAAAATTTTACAGAAAGCAAAGCAAAGCAAAAGGGCTTCCCCGGTGGCTCAGGTATAAAGAATTCGCCTGCAAAGCAGGAAACAGGGGTTCAATTTTTGGTCAGGAAGATCCCCTGGAGAAGGAAATGACACCCCACTCTAGCATTTGTCCTAAAAACTCCCATGGACAGAGAAGCCTGGTAGGCTACAATCCATGGGGACACAATAGAGTCAGATATGACTTAGTGACTCAACAATAACAACAACAGCAAAGCAAAACAAACAAAACAAAAACTTCCTTCCAAAAGTCTTGAAAACAAACCAAAAGCCAGTTCAGTGGTTAGGTACAGTTGGAAAGCATTTGCTTAAAACATAGGCTCACCCAAAATTTAATATAAAATTTATGTGTACCATATGTCTGAATATTGGAATATGGCTTGAAATGTTTCCCAAATGTAAATTAACTGGAGAACACTCTTTTTTGATAAAAGCATATTAACTTCTCAAAAGAATACAGCTTAAGGAATGTTGAAAACATATTTACTCATTGAATCAAAGTGGATAGAAATTTAGAAGTCTTTAGTTCAAATTTCTATTTTTAAAGCAATCCTTACAGAAGTTTCATCAGCTTCTACTTCCAAAGACATGTAAAAATGTGCTATTCTACTCCCAGGAAACTCTAGTTATAATAAACTTTAGTTTTTATTCTGTGCCTGAATTGCCCTGCTTTTAACACCCTTCAAAGTTACATCCATCCCAAGTTCCTCCTACAAAGTGACACAGGACCTTCCATTTGGTGACCAAAGCTTTCTTTGAGGTCAGTTCTTCTCTGGGGGTTCACATAGTAAAGAAACTGTGCAATACAAGAGACCCAGGTTCGATTCCTGGGTCAGGAAAATCCCCTAGAGAAGGGAATAGCTACCTACTCCAGTATTCTTGCCTAGAGAATTCCACAGACAGAGAGGCCTGGCGGGCTACAGTCCATGGGATTGCAAAGGATCAGATGTGACTGAGTGACTAATATTTTCACTACTGTTACTTCTGAATTACGAGTTCGCTGGTCAGCTGTCAAGGACTTTGAGTGTTAAAAAGAATTCCTTCCTGGGGGCTTCTAGCCAAGTCCCTACCGGTACTGACTATGGCCTTAGTCACACTCTTGCTTTCATTGATGGCTTTTTAATGAGGGTGGAAAGATGAGGTAAGGAGACGCCCTGAGCATGAGAGTGTGGGCAGGTAGAGCCGGTCTGACAGCTAGCTCACTGATTCTGCACTGAGGGAAGAAAATCTCTGCCCTGCCCATGTCTGATGGAATTACAGATTTAGCAAGACAGTTGAGAAGTCTTTTCAAAGCTTTATCTTTGAAAAAGCCCCCTGCTGTTCACCAAGGGAAAGCCCACAGAAAAATGCTGATAACCTGTGTTGCCAGAATGGTCATCTGCCACAGGGTATCAGATTGGGACAGTCAAGTGCTGGGCTGATCAAGCAAAATGATCAAGCATTTTGAGAACATATTTATAGAGAAAGAGAGAGAATTTCCTTACTTTCCATAGACTTGGAATGCCCTTCTGAGCCTGAAATATATTTTTAAATGTTATGCTTTCATAATACTTCAAAAATATCAAAATTATAGTTTATTCCTTATTAGAGTTTATTCCTTAGTCTGAGAAACAATTTCCATTGAAAATTAACATTTTTTTATTCAGTGTTAATCTCACTTTAGAAAGATTTCTTTTTGTAACAAGATAGAAATTAGAAAAAGACACAGCACATGTATAAAAGCATGTGTCATACACTATAAGTAGATGTGATTGAAGTACAATTTATTTAGAATGTAGACCATTTTAAAAACACAAATGCTTAAGACATAGAAAATATGGAATAACACTATGGGATATGTTCCTAGGGATACTGTGAAGTTATTACTGAATTGTGTAACTCTGGAGTGGGAGTGATACCAACCAGCATTCTAGGCCTCCTTAATCAATAGAAGTTGATCAGAGGCCACACAAGAAATTCAGGCAAGGCTTTATTGGGGCTCCTGCTGCAGCAGGGGGCAGTGAAAACAAATCACACTTCCCCTTGCTAGCTTGGTCCCCAGTGGGGGAAATGAGCTTGTTCTTTATACGGGGTGATAATAAGGGTGTGTCCAGGGGCTGGGCTGGAGGGGTGGCTTAGGAGTGTTCCACCCACTCCTCTGGCGGTATTTATGTGCAGGACAGGCATGCACAGTACCCTGCTTTTGCACCCGACATCCTATTTTTGCTCCCTGCTTGCTGGGGTCCAGCCTTGGCAGGATCCAAGGGGATACCCTCAGGATGAACGGCGTCAGTGAGAGAGACGTGAGACCAGCCTTGATAGGGCCAAGTCTGCGAGGGAGAGAGAGAGAAAGAGAGAGAGAGAGAGAGTGACCAGATGGGGGTGCAGCAGGGTCTGGCAGAGTCTGGCAATGCTTTGCTCTTTACCGTGGCTTTTATACCCTAAATTAGTACATTTCTAAGGGGAAGATAGTTTAACATTACATCAGCTTGTTCTTCAGGAAACCGGGGTGTTTTCTGCATGCTTCTTTGTTTATGAGGGTCTTGTACATTATCTTCTGGCCTTGGGGCCTATTGACATTTTATGACCTAGGTGAATGCAAAGCTGTTTTCCGTAATCTATTCTTTAATGAACACAAAGGTCAGTCCTTTTGCAGAAGTTATCAGTTAAATTTATCTAAAAGGTTTACCACACTAAGACTCTGCAGCTCCAGTGAGGCAGCCCCTGTTTAGCATTCCTGGTTAAAATTAACAATTCTAAACTCTTATTTTTCTAAATCTTTAACTATAACCGCTTTTAGAATAATATTTTATGTTCTCTAATAGGGCTTCCTCACCCCCGAAGGGTTCTGTACCTATTAGGGCCTTTTGTGTGATCAGGTTCTTTATGCTGTTTATGATTAAGGTGTTGTGAGCAGTCCTGTGCATTAGTACGCATTTGCCAAGCAGGCTAGAATGCCAGCAAAGGGGTCTAAATTGAAACACTCCTTTCATCCTGGATAATCTTATAGGATACCACCGTCCAGTGGACATATTAATTAAAGTTCTAAGTTGATTCTGTTTGGAAAGAGATCGGGGAAGGCCTTCTACCCGTGTCACAGAAATTAGGGAGTAGTCTAATATAGCAAGCATCAGTAAGACAGAGATCATCTTTAAGGTAAGTGCCGGGGCAGCTTTTCGAAATCCCTGAAGTCCTGATCTGCCTTGCTTGTCAGGTCTCCTCACGACCTTGTCATGGGTGGGATCTTGTGTGCTGGCTCCTGGCACCTGCTCTTCCACACTTTTTCAGTTTGGATTCTTTTTGTTCTTTTTGTATCTTTTTGTCCATTTTTTGTCCCAATTCTGCATGCATAGGGTTATTTTTAGTCCCTTAGAGTTTCCTTGTATCTTGTTGTCCAGGTGAAAGCATTGCAGAACTGCAGCAAAGGGTCCCAGATCCTAGGCTGTCTCAGGAGGAGCCTCAGAAGAGCAAGATAGGGCCAGAAAGGGGCAAAGGCCCGTGTCTTCCTCAATCAACTCCCTTGAGCGCAAAGCAGACAGGAATGCCTCCCTCTGCCCTGTGTGTGTACCTACCCTCCACCCCGACAACCCCTCCCTCCGACCCGCTCAGGCTGTCCGCCCTTCTGTAACTTCTTCACCCCTTCCAAATTCCCTTTGATGCTTATTGTAACTGTTGTGTTTTATACAAATGTGAGTCAGGTTCAGAAAACAAGCAACATCAGCCATCTACCCCAAGTCTACACCTGTGTACAACCCAGCAGTGATATCTGGAGTCCAGGCATTAATGAAAGGACCAACAGTTTCCAGCTGCAGCTGGGGCTGAGATCACCTTTGAACTTTGTACCTAGCCTTCCAGGATGCCTTGTCCAATCTCATCTCTTCAGTCAGTTGTTCTAAACCCTTTCCGGCTCTTGAAATCCGGGACCTGATATCTAGCTGCTTGCCCTAAGAAGCTGATTAAATCTTTTCACAAAGGAAATAAAGAACATTAACAGTGTTTTCTCTCTGCATTCCTCCTTGCAATACCCACACTCATCCTTGCCTTGTCAAAGGACACAGATGCTGCTTCTTTCAGGGGACTGCCCTCTGGCCCCTCGATAGCACCTTCTCATCTACTCTTTCTATGATCTCTTGTCCTTACTGTCCTCTCTCCAATGAACATCTCCTCAAGTTTGTCACATCCTGAAGGTAAAGAAAACTTCCTCATCATTGCTTCTCTCTCAAAACCACTGTTTCATCTGTGTGCCTTTGAAACAATGTCCCTTTATTGTTCTGTCCCCACTGTCCTTGCACCTTCACCCAATGTGCTCTGCAGCCCACGGCCATCCAGTTTGCACCCTCAACACTTCACTTAATCTACTGTCACCAGAACAGTAATGCCCCCAATGGTCTTCTCACTTTTACCCCGATTTCATAGCAACTGACCTATTTGAACTTCTTTTCAATGAGAAACATCTCTTCTCTTGCTGTCCACAAAGCCATTTCCACCAACATCCCCTTTTGACATGCCTGTATACTAGACATTGCTGTCTGCTCCAGCCTTGCGGTCCTTTAATTTGGGGATTCCCCATCATTGCTTGCTTGCTTTCTTGTACATTTGCAATGAATCTTTTGGAAGTGAGCTCATCTCTTCCTATGGCTTAGTTAGAAGTGTTCAGCTGCAAGAGAAAAAAGCAGCAACATTCTACAGGGGTTTGATTAAATAGGTGTTGACTTCCTTTAGTGCAGCAAGATTAAATCCGATTGGTAGTTGCTGGTGTTGTTCAAAACTTCAAGGTGTCAAGGAAATTCCTCTTTCTTTTCTAATGTTAGGCAGTATGGCTAGTGCAGCTTGGCCGACCTTTCCACAGTACAAAACCGAGAAGAATAAAGAAGCAAAAGTAGAAAAGAGGGCAAAACCTTAAGCCTGAGGGCAAAGATTTTCCCATAAATCTCCATTAGACTTCCCTTATGTCTCACTAGGAATTCTGGGAAAGTGGCACTGGACAAAGATGTAGAAAAGGGTATTGAGTGAATCAACCTGCAGTACATAGCAGGTCCTATAGATACGAATGAGTTCCATTCCCAGAGTACATTCACAAGCCCAATTTGCTTGGAAGCTCAACAGAGTTAGCCTATGTACCCAACTACCACAATCGCCTATATAATACTGTGCTGTAATAGATTTATAATACTTTTCACACAAACAATACATAAGCAAATAAACACAAAAACAAAATACTTTTAATCTTACAGTAAAGTACCTTGGAAAGTATAGTAGTGCAGTACAGCTGCTGGCATACTGGATCTGGCATCGAGTGAGTAGGCAAGAAGAGTTATTGATTGGAGGAGGTGGGGTATGGTAGGGCTGAAGGATCGTCAGCAACAGGAGATGGAGAGCAAGCTACCAACTTCACTCACGCCTGATGCTGAAGGAATACACATTAACATATTTGAAATTTTGCAACTTGAATGTTCACATGTAGGGGACTCACTGCATTTAATAATTTCATCATCCTTAAGACTTCAATGGAAGTGACACTTACTGTGTAAAATATTACCTGATTAGCCCTGTGGATATTGGTCTATGGAGGCAGGTCTTAGCTCTGTGCATGTAGAGCATGTGTCATATTACACTGTAATTCTTTATCTTGTAGGTGCCCATTGTCATGGTCTTTACCCTCATATCTCCCAATTAAATCACGATCTTCTCAATAGCAACCAACATTAGACCCATTAGTGGATCTATGACCCTCAGTGCCTGGCACAACAAAAACCATGTATATAGTTTCAATAGTATACAGTATATTGAAAGTAAAATTGAATACTGGATGTTAAGTATCTGAGTTCTAAATACAGCTATTTATTATTACTACCTTGATTGTTCAGTCCAATAAACTGGAAAACTCTTAAAGAGATGGGAATACCAGACCACCTGACCTGCCTCTTGAGAAACCTGTATGCAGGTCAGGAAGCAGCAGTTAGAACTAGACATGGAATAACAGACTGGTTCCAAATAGGAAAAGGAGTACATCAAGGCTGTGTATTGTCACCCTGCTTATTTAACTTATATGCAGAGTACATCATGAGAAATGCTGGGCTGGAGGAAGCACAAGCTGGAACCAAGATTGCTGGGAGAAATATCAGTATCCTCAGATATGCAGATGACACCACCCATTTGGCAGAAAGTGAAGAAGAACTAAAGAGCCTCTTGATGAAAGTGAAAGAGGAGAGTGAAAAAGTTAGCTTAAAGCTCAACATTCAGAAAACTAAGATCATGCCATCTGGTTCCATCACTTCATGGCAAATAGATGGGGAAACAGTGGAACAGTGGCTGACTTTATTTTTTTGGGCTCCAAAATCACTGCAGATGATGACTGCAGCCATGAAATTAAAAGACGCTTACTCCTTGGAAGGAGAGTTATGACCAACCTAGATAGCATATTAAAAAGAAGAGATGTTACTTTGCCAACAAAGGTCCGTCTAGTCAAGGCTATGGTTTTTCCAATAGTCATGTATGGATCTGAAATTTGGACTATAAAGAAAGCTGAGTGCCGAAGACTTGATGCTTTGGAACTGTGGTGTTGGAGAAGACTCTTGAGAGTCCCTTGAACTGCAAGGAGATCCAACCAGTCCATCCTAAAGGAGATCAGTCCTGGGTGTTCATTGGAAGGACTGATGCTGAAGCTGAAACTCCAATACTTTGGCCACCTCATGCTAAGAGCTGACTCATTGGAAAAGATTCTGATGATGGGAAAGATTGAAGGCAGGAGAAGAAGGGGATGACAGAGAATGATATGGTTGGATGGCATCACCGACTCGATGGACATGAGCTTGAGTAAACTCCGGGAGTTGGTGATGGACAGGAAGGCCTGGTGTGCTGCGATTCATGGGGTTGCAAGGAGTCGGACACGACTGAGCGACTGAACTGAACTGATTGTTCAGAGCTAGACAATGTGATTTGACACTATAGTTCACTATTGGCCCTTCTGAACCCTCAGTTCAGCGCTGATGTGATATTTTGGCAGGTTCCAGTATTTATTTTTTCTGTCCATTTTGTATCTGACTTCTCTTTTTCTGTTCTCATCACAGCTGCTCTTTTCTTTCTTGGATCCATGTACTCTTTCCAGCCTGTAGGAATCACACAGCAAATCTGGCGTGACATAAGAGCCATCACATCTATTGCTTCTCTACTACTTTTGTTTGATTGGAATATGGGTTTCTGAATGTTTCTGCTATAACTAAATGTTTGGAGGGGCTTCTGTGGTAACTCAGCTGGTAAAGAGTCCTCCTGCAAGGCAGGAGACAGGGAAATGACTGAGCATTTCTAGAAAGAAAAGGAGGAAGAAAGGAATAGATATCTTTAACCAGAGATTTGCAAATGTGATATTCCTTTAATCCTATAGTCCATGTGATTTATGTTTCTGTATTCAGCCTGCCAAATGCGTCTCTTTGGAGCATTGTCATTGTAATAATGGGAACTGTCATCTAACGTCTTAAAACATGTGTACCTATGTTCCATCTCTTTTAATATCAACATGACTTGAAAGGAAAGTCTCAGGTACTTCACTCTCTGCTTTAGGCTTCTGTTCAATCTAATATCTTATTCAGGAATATTCAATGCACTTGTCTTTTTATTAGCGCAGTGTTGTTAAAATGAGTAACTATTTAGAATATTCATTTAAAACTATTTGTAAAGCTCAAAATCTTCTAGAGAAATAAAATAGTAGTAAAGTGTATTGTCAAAAGTTACATGAATAAAGCATTAAAATAAGTTATTTATATTAATAATCACATACTCTGCTTGTTCAGCTTCTTGAGAAAACCCTGACTAATCCAGCGTCTCAACATGAAATTGTACAGGATCCTCTTTGTAAACAAGAAGTCTTGAATTTTCTATTGGGCTGACATATCCATGGAACCCTTTCCCACAAGGACTGACAAGGTTGTTATCATCTCATCGTTTAAGTCTCTCCCCAAATATCATCTCCTTCAAACTGCCATTTCAGGTTATCTTCAAATATTCCCCCCTACACCAGTTGTGCTCTATTTCATTATTCTGTTATATTTTCTTTGTAAGACCTATCCGAATGCAATCAAAGGAGAAAGAAAAACACGCTATGTCTGTTTTGAAACTTCCTTCTCTTTTGCCAACCTCACCACAGGGTCTGTAAACACTTGCTTTCCCAGACTTTCTTACAGCTTGACCAAGTCCCTGTGACTCACTTCTGTTCATGAAGGGCAAGAGTGCTGAGGGTTCCTGAGAAAGGTATTTAATTTCCTGTTAAAAGGAAAAGTAACACAAAACGAGTTTTCTTGATCTCAGATGAGATACCAGGAGCTGCTCCATCCATTTTAAAAAACTTGAGGGTAAACAAAGCATAAAAACTAAAAACAATCACATTAAGAACAATGGTTTAAAAAGAGAAAAAGTACTGGGTACCTGTTTTGTTACCTGACCCTACCTGATTGCTGCTTTTCTCTGAATTCTTTGCTCTATAAACACTGGCCACTTTTGCAGTTTAATTCATTGCTGTCTGGGTATTCTGTTATGTGTGGCCAAAGGTAATTATCAAAGAAATGTGAAGCGATCTTATTTATTCATTTACTTACTTGATCCTTGTTTCTAGTCTACTGTTTAAAATACAAACTGTGTTAAAATGAAGATCGTGTTTATTTCCATGTGGGTTCCTCTATTTTTGTAGTAGGGTCTGGTGCATAGGTAACATTCAGTGAATGTATGTTGAATCCATGGATGACAAGTGAATGTAAATGATTAACTTAATGCTGCTTTACATATCCTTGGAGCACAAATGGGGTGATCAGTGTGGATGTCGGAGCTGGGATATTGTAAGAATCCACACACTGGGTGTGCTAGGAACTCATCTCTTAAAAGTAAAAATCTTAACCTGTCTATTCTATTAAATGATTTCTATTTTGCCAGAAAGAAAGCTATTTTTCCAGACCTATCATTTAAAAAATCTTAGAACTACCTGAGTTTTGACCAAAGAGCCACTATCTATTAAGTTGGGAGTATGATAGATTTTTTTCTAGCACTTAGGCATGTTAATTTTAGTGATTTCATAGTTCTACATATTAGTGGAAATTCTTTCATTTAAATTTGTTGTTGTTTAGTGACTAGGTCGTGTCTGACTCTTTCTGACTCTATGAATTATAACTCACTAGCCTCCTCTGTTCATGGGATTTCCCAGTCAAGAATGTTAGAGTGGGTTGCCATTTCCTTCTCCAGGGGATCAACCCTACCCGGGGATCAAACTTGCATCTCCTGCATTGGTAGGCGGATTCTCTACTGCTGAGCCACCTGAGAAGCCCTTTCACTTAGACTAATGCTGTTCAATAGAAATATTATGTGAATCATATATATAATTTTACACTGAAAAAATGAAAAGAGGGAACTTTGTACTATATTTTATTTGACCCAATATATTCAAAATATCATTTTATCATGTTGTATTAGTAAACATGTGATCAACAGAATATCATTCAAGTTGTTGTATAACCCAGGAAGATCTGTGCAGTACTCTGTGATGGCCTAGAGGGGAAGGATCGGGGTGGGAGGGAGGCCCAAGAAGAAGGGTAATATATGTATACTTACGTCTGATTCATGTTGTTTAGTGGCAGAAACCAACACAATATGGTAAAGCAATTATCCTCTAGGTAAAAATAATTTTTTTTAAGAAAGCATATTTAGCAATGTTTGGACTCAGTGATTTAGCATGCATTTTGCACTACAGTACAACTGAACTAGTCATATTTCAAGTCACAGGTAGCTAGTGGCTTCCATATTGAACAACGCTGATTAAGATGAATTCATTCCACAAGAGAAAACTCATTCTATTAAGCCCTCCTGACACACTTTTAGGTTAAACAAGCATATAAATGCAGTTGGCCCTGTGTTAAGTACTAACGGCACACCCATAGGTAAGCCATCCTTACTCCCCCCTACCCCCGGCCCCAAAGGGGTGCACCGCATCGACAAATGCATCACCAAAAACGTCATTATAAAGATCACGTGTAAGATTGTAACGGACGTGTTCATAGGACACTGGAGGAGCACTTGGGTTGGGGGGGCTCTAGTTAGGAGGGAGGCGGTTAGGACAGGCTCTTGGAGGCTGAGATGCCCAGACTTAGCCTTAGGACTGAGGAAAGCTTACCTTGCTGAAGGAAAGGGATTCCAGGCCAGGCATCGTCACTGAGAATCAAATAAAGAGCAGGTTCTAAACGTTGAGAGGAAGTGAATGTTGAGAGGTAAAGGCTGGCTGCAGAGACGGACAGAGGCCAGGTCATGGGAGACTTTGGAAAGTTGAACGTTCATTCCACAAAATGTTTCCCTGCCTCCCACTTCCATCTTCTATGTTATTACACAGAATGGTTCTAACCGCTGTTTCACTGGAAAAGGCTACCATTCTCAATACTCACTACCCTATTTCTCCCATCCCTGCCACTCTGGTCCTGTAAAAAATGCAGACCCAGGCCCCTAACTTGTTCTCATTCTCACTGTCTAAGTTGACTGTCCTTCCTCTCTACTTATTCTATGTTTCTGGCTGTTTCTATGATGACAGATTTAAATCTCTGTATTCACCCCTGACCCTTTGTCTGCAACATCAGACACGGGGAAAATATAATTAAAAACAAAATCTTCTTCTAGCCCAGAAAACCTCTTAGCAAAGGTGGAAGACAAAGAAACAAATTTTCTTACTGACTAAGCACTAAACCTTAAATGTGATATGTGTTACAGGCAATCACCTAAGAGATGGCAGAGACAAAAATAAATATCACCCTTTTATTGTTTTTCCCTTTACAAAATTTTATTGGAGTATAGTTGATTTACAGTGTTGCATTACTTTCAGGTATACGGCAAAGTGGTTTAGTTACACGCACACACATGTATATATATGTATATGTCAAGATACATACATACATACATATATATATATATTTATATACACACACACACACACACACACACACACACACACATATTCCTTTTCTGATTCTTTTCTGTTATAGGTTGCAGGTTATTACTAGATATTGAATATAGCTTCCTGGGCTATCCAATAGGTCCTTCTTGGTTATCTATTCCATACATAGTATGTGTATCTGTTAATCCCAAGCTCCCAATTTATTCCTCCCCCCCATTTCTCTTTTGATAATCATAAATTTGGTAAATCTCACCCTATTACATAGCCAAGCAGATGCAACCCATCACATACATACTATTAAGATAATCTGTAACCAGTTCTCAAGTAAGAGGACTTGAGATCCACCTGTCACACACAATTCATCCTAACTTTACCAGGGTATTGGGGTGACCCTTGTGGGAGGTAGTTAGCATGAACCATCTCTCTTAATGACAGGATGCAGTTTTGCAGCTCAGAGCAAGTCAGAGCTCACCAAGTTGTAAGTTAGGCTCCTTCCTTCCCAATAGAAACTAGGGGGTGGGATGCTGCCCCCCTTAATGTTTGCATTTCAAAAGCTTGCAGGTTCAAGAGAAGGACATTTGGGGGTCATAAAGATGAGAAAAGATGTATATCATTTTCAAAAGAATTTATATACATTTGGACAGATGAGAAAGTATTTACAAGCTTTCTAAGGTAAATGAGAATTAAGTTTCATATTTTTAATTTGTATTTGTCCTTACACATGCTTTCTCCATGGTATCACTTCTTGGTTATTTCACCATCTCCTCAAATTAAATATATGCATCTTTTATTTTTATTTTTTCTGATTTTATTCATTTTTTTAAATTGAAGGGTAATTGTTTTATAGAATTTTGTTTTCTGCCAAATATCAACATGAATCATCCATGGGTATACATATATACCCTTCCTCTTGATATTTTTATTTCTAAATCAAGTTTAATTTCATATCTCCTGTCCAAACTGATGTCTTCATTTCTTCCAATGCTTTTATTTCCCAGTACCCAAGCTTTCTTTCAATCTGCCACTAAATTGTCAGCTGTCCTCTCCAATTTTTTCACTTTTTTATTACTACAGCCCCCTCCCCACTTCACACCTCGACTATGGACTGGGTGTTTCACTGACATTTCATTTTACTCTCTACGCTTCTGCTCCCCTAACTGATCTTCACGATCATCTAGCCTTTCTTGCTCAAAATCTGCCATGGTTTTTTAAGAGCAATAAGAAAAAGGTCATCACTACTTTGATGCTATCTTATTCAGCTAACTTGGGCTTTCTGCATATTTCATACCAAATAAGTCCTCGGCTCAAGGCCAGGTCTTCCCTTCTACTAGTCAACCACACCAAGCTTGTGAACTTCAGGTTTTTAATCCAAACGCACTCTCTTTCCTCATGTTCTTTTCTCTTCACTTCTCTAAACACCCACTCTATCTATCCAGCACTGCCATGACAGCATCTATCCTGATTTATTCTAATTAACCTGCTTATGTTTTCCACTTCTAATCATGTTCCATACAATGTGATGCCTGAGACATCATTCCATTGTCTCGGGTCCATCTGGGTTCTACAAAGCTCTCTGCAAAGCTTACCTTAGCTCATTTTATAACCTTTAAAAGAAGACTAGAAAAATAAGTATTCTGCATTTTAGTGTGTTATGTTTCCATATCAAACTAATACAAACAGGCTTTCCAAAGCTCTATATTATAAATAATATACCTCATGGACTGTTTAAGTTCACAAAATTGAATGGCTATTTTTATGGAATTGCCTCCATTAACTTTCTAATAAATCACTTGTAATCCTGATATGCCTACTTAAAAATTATTTTCTTGATTTTAGTATTTACATCAGGCGAAAAAACTCTTCATTAACTCTGCAAACAGTTACTTATCCTAGTCAATAGTAAAGACAAATTCCCTTCCTGGACTTTGCGATTTAATCTAAAATATTGAACTTCTTAATTCTTTGGAAACCCATATAAAGAAAGTATTTCTTCTTTCTATAATGCACTGAGAATGTAAAATATTCTTCAGTTTACATAGAGGAACATAGTGTCTTAAATATTCATGCAGTTTAAGTAAAATAATGAGTAAATGAATGTTTTAGCTTAAACCACATTACAATACCATATATAGAAAAGGCAAGGGGCATGTATCAATATTACTCTTCTAATTGTACTTTGTGGAGAAGGAAATGGCAACCAACTCCAGTGTTCTTGCCTAGAGAATACTGTGGACAGAGGAGCCTGGTGGGCTGCCGTCTATGGGATCACACAGAGTCGGACACAACTGAAGCGACTTAGCAGTAGCAGCAGCAGTAGCAGTAATTGTCATTTTACTAGTAAAGTATCTGGTATAAAATGTGTTAAATTATTTCTTATTTGAATGAGTAAAAACTGATTGATTTTTAAGATTCAGCTTCTCAACACAGACCTCCCTTTACCAACCATCCAAACCCACAGTCATCTCTTCTTAATACCATAACATTTATATTTGGCATTTGCTATCATTCTGTATTATAGAGGTGCTAAATCAATGAACGGCAAAATAAGTGCAGAAATTCCCCATTTAAAAAACTAAACAAAATCCTTGTCTATTTTTCACTCTGATTATGGCAGTTCAAGGTTTTAAAGCCAAGCCAACTTTCAATGTCAAAGGAATAAGATGACTTGTCATATTCTAAACTGCCGATGAGTCCAGCTGCTTCAAGCAGCTGTTAAGAGAAGCTTCAGAAAGGTTCATTTCTGACAGATTTGTGTGAATTTCTTCCTCGGGAATTGAAAATGCTCCAATCAAGACCGGAGTTTAAAAGGTAGCTGAATAAATGTCAAAGCTCAGCCTTGAAGAAACAAGAAAGCAAGAGAAGTCAGAACCGCTCTTGTCAGTCTGCAGTGCGTTTCATGTGATAATCACTGTGGCTGCCTTGTGGAGATGCTTATCTTACCCTTTAAGTGGAGATACACCCCACAAGCAAAAAATTGTTAGGAGAGCAAGTGGGTTTAGACAGCACATGAAATTCTATGCCAACAGTCCCCAGAGAGGGCATTGTTCTGTAAGAACATGTTCAGTTTGTTTCTCGTTTGGTCTGTGAGTATATTCTTTGTCTTAGGGATTTAAAATTAATTGAATATCAGAAGCACTTTCCAATGTAAGGAAACAACATCTAAAAAAGATACAAAATAAGCCATATACAGCACTCACTTATGTTTTCAAAACTTGTAATAAATGTTTCTGAAAGGAAGATAACTCACTATGATGTAAAACTGAAGAGTAAATTTTTCAATAGCTTTGAATGGATTCAGTGCCAGTTATAAGCTGAAGCAAAGCCTTCCCCATGAGCACAGGAAAATACTCATTTAATCTGAGTCACTCAAGACCACCTGTCAGGGATGCCATAAAGAGACTCATTTGAATGATAATGCACAGAAAAGCCATGGAAGGTAATCAGCAGGTATACTGTGGAAAACTAGAGTGAATTTACAATCTCTTACAGTTTTACAAGGAAACAGCAATGACTTAAAGTGGCTAGGCAAAATGACATTCCCCATCAAAGTGCTTGAGAGCTTTTAAACATTCACACTGTGCCAGACTTCAGTTCAATGATGTAAAAAATATATAATATTTATTGCTTCTTTTATATATTGAGGGCCAGTCATGCTGGTCAGTGGGGAAATAAAGCACAAGTAACATATCAACATACAGCAGGAAGAGGGAACAAGAATAAGGAAGATTTGAAACGCCACATGATGATGTATGGAATATGAAATGACCCATGAATGCATGGGGGTGGATTCTGTGTTCTTTGAGAAACAAGAGTACAGATGGGGACTTCCCTGGTGGTTCGGTGATTAGGACTTTGTCTTCCAATGCAGGGGCTTCCCTTGTGGCTCAGCTGGTAAAGAATCCACCTGCAGCGCTGGAGATCCAGGTTTGATCCCTGGGTTGGGAAGATCCCCTGGAGAAGGGAAAGGTTACCCACCCCAGTATTCTGGCCTGGAGAATTCCCTGGACTGCATAGTCCATGGGGTTGCAAAGGGTTGGACATGACTGAGCGACTTTCACTTCCACTTTCCATTGCAGAGGGTATAGATTCAATCGTTGGCAAGATAAGATCCCAAATACCTCACAGCCAAAAAAAAACCAAAATGTAAAACAGAAGCAACGTTGTAACAAGTCCAATAAAGATTTTAGAAATGGCCCACATCCAAAAAAAAAAATCTTTAAAAAGAAAAGAGATGGCAATTGACCTAGTTAAGCCTTATAGAATGACTAAGATTTTGAGAGATGAAAAAATGAGATAACTATTCCAGGGAGAGATAAAATAGGACAAAAAGCACAGAGCACTGAAGTACGTGAATCAGAAAGATGTGTTTTTGGTGGATGACAGGAGCAGAGAGAAGTAAGAATAGTGCTGGGAGGTGAGGCTGAAAGGCAGTTCGGGGCAGATTGACCATTGAAATTTAATTAAGCAATTGTCAGACAACGCAGGAGGTTTGGAATAGAAATATAGTTTGAATGTGGTTAGGTCCTTCTGATTTGCAGGTACAGATGAAATTGTATTAGCATCAAAACTCAAACTTAGGTCTCTGGCATCTCTTCTTGAGTAACTTCAGGATCATCACCCTAACTGGTCTGTAAAGAGTTCTGGAGTCCAGAGGACGTGTCCAGAAAATTGGACAGATACAGGTAAAACACTAAGATTAGAATACTTCCTTACACCATGTGCAAAAGTTAACTAAAAATGGATTAAAGACTTAAATTCTTATAATCAGAGTGGGATTTCGACCAAGCCATTCTTATCTTAAATGATGTACTATGTATTATGAAAAGGATTTAGCTACATTGTATTTACAAATTGGGATTAAAAATAGAAAAATAGAAAAAAAAACTTTCCTTTGTGAATGATTAAAAATTTAACCAATAATTTTAACAACTTTGGAAAAGATACATTTCCTTGGGATTTTGCCTCTATCTCTGGATGGAGCATTAAGCCCTCAGATCATGTCTGAAACAAAGCAAGGTTCTGAGCCAGGGGTCAGCAGCAGACTCTTCTACAAAGGCCAATAAGTAAATAGTTTTAGGTTTTATGGACCACAGAGTCTTTATCACAACTAGCCAGTGTTGCTGTTGAGGGTAAAAATAGTCATAAACAGTACATTACTTTGCTTAGAGTCTTTCCAGTTGATTGTTAAACATTTTTAAAGGAATCCAACAGCTCTATTTTCCTTTTTGTACCCTTATAATTCACAGTTGCATTTTTCACTACCTCGCTGAAGCTCTCAGACATGAGACTGGATCATAAAGGGAAACAGAATCTTCTTTAACTGAAACCACAAGAGTGTTGGAGTCACTGAACTTCTGGGAATCCATCAACCTGTGGTTATTCTCAAGGCCACCTTGGTTATGTCAGCAATATCTTCCTAAAGGTCATTAATGATCACAGGAAATTCAGGTCATTACAAATGAATGAAAAGGCCACAGAGAACTAGAAACACAGTGGTGAGAGTTACTGCCTGCCTCCCAAATATAGTCACCTCTTTGTCGCCACTGCCTAGACCTTTCTGATATCAGAGACTAAGGTCTCTGTAAATAGGGTCCTGGAAATGAACTAATACTCTTTAAGAAATGTTAAGTTCAGAGGAAAACTGGGATGTAGATATTGTATACGTACTTGAAGTCTGAGGCTTCTTTTTAGTTTTTATATTCTCTTTTAAAATTGAAGGATAATGTAGACATGTAAATCCATGGTTGATTCATGTCAATGTACGACAAAACCCACTACAATATTGTAAAGTAATTAGCCTGCAACTAATAAAAATAAATGAAAAAAAAAAATTGAAGGATAGCTGATTTTCAGTTCAGCTCAGTTGCTCAGTCATGTCCAACTCTTTCTGACCCCGTGGACTTCCTGTTCATCACCTTCCCTGTTTGTCACCAACTCCCGGAGCCTATGCAAACTCATGTCCATTGTGACGGTGATGCCATACAAACTTCTCATCTTCTGTCGTCCCTTTCTCCTCCTGCCTTCAATCTTTCCCAGCATCAGGGTCTTTTCAAGTGAATCATTTCTTCGCATCAGGGGGCCAAAGTATTGGAGTTTCAGCTTCACCATCAGTTCTTCCAATGAATATTCAGGATTAATTTCTTTTAGGATGGACTGGTTGGATCTCTTTGCAGTCCAAAGGACTCTCAAGAGTGTTCTCCAACACCACAGTTCAAAAGCCTCAATTCTCCCCATTGGTTCTCTGTGTCTGTGAGTCTATTTCTGTTTCACAGATAGGTTCATCTGTGTCATATTTTAGATTCCTCACATGGAGTCTTTTTTTATGAGATAAATTTCTAGTGTATTTCTAGTCCTTGCTAAAAGTATCTCTCAAAATGCAATTTATACCTCAAAGCGAATGTAGAGCCGAGACACTACAGGTGATCTAGTCTAACCAACCCACTGTCCATGTGAGTAAACTGAGTCTTGGGCCTGCTAAGGGACCCAAAAATTTCCTGAACCTCCCCATAGTTAAGTGAAGGAAGACTCTTTAATACTCAGTTAAACGTTGCTAGTATTGATTTTTTTTTTTTTTTGGCACTTCATTGTGATGCCTGTGATTGAAGCAATACAAAGAAAGACTGAGATTCTTCAGGATGATTCACGCCCTTCAGTGTTAAGTACTGTCCTAGAGTTGGGGACACAGTAGCAGGTAGAATAAAGTCCCTTCCCCGAGGACCGTACACAGACATATACACCAACATGGTGCCCACCACATGCCAGGCATGCTGTGTTGTAAGTCACTTAATTCTCAGCAAAAAGAGCTACGCAGAGACACTTTCCCAGTTTGAAAGAAAGCAAACCATACATTGACATGAATCAGCCATGAATTTACATGTGTTCCCCATCCTGAACCCCGCCTCCCACCTACCTCCCCATCCCACTACAATATTGTAAAGTAATTAGCCTCCAACTAATAAAAATTTTTTAAAAAAGAAAAAAGAAAGAAAACAAACCAAAGAAACGGAAAAAGTCATTCTAAAATGGAAAATATATGATTTCTGAAAGGAAGTATATAAAATGATTGGCTTTGCAAAGAAACTTCGAAATCTGTAGCCCTGCACCTTTTAAACTCAATGCTTTAAGAGTTGAGGGGGATGGGGGAACTTGAGGTTTTCATTTTGGCATTCTTCCTTTGATTATCCTCAGAAGTTCCAAGCTTAATCTTTCCTCAAAAAATTCACCACTGCCCTGTAATAAAGTTTGTGAAGTTTTTAACAACAAAAATTACTCATTCATCAAAAGTGCATGTTTTACTAATCATACTAATTTTACACATGACTAATTTTAAGAAACCTAGGATGATGGATTTGGGGAAACTTCTTATTTCATTGCAGCAGGCTATTCTCTACCTAGGAGGGAAGAGATGCTTGTTAGCACTCTGTATTATTTCTCCAAATACCCAATGATATTGCTGATCATTCTTAAATTTATACACATACCATCTTCTCTCTCAAAAAGCATGATTGGAAATTATAATAAAAATCTATCTGAGATGGTGAGGAATTTTCTACAATTTCCAAAACAACTGAAATGCAAGTTTCTCCTCCCATCTTTTAAAGTAGATCTGGTTTCTCCAACAAAAGGATAAATTTGCTAAATAGTCATCATGCTCTTCGGGCCTGATGTTAGCTTCAATGCTGGTGAAAAGCTGCAAGAGGCCAAATGTATGTAGAGTATCTAGATTTCTTGGTAAAATATTGTACAATTCTATTTATGATGTTTATATATAGGTTTGTACAGCATTCAATTGACAACTTTTTACCAAGTCAAAGGACAAACACAACAGTACTTGAGGGAATACTAGAATTTCTATATTAGTGTTTCAGTGAATAAAGTATTTCTGAAAGAATTTAAGCACTGCATGAATTTGAAATGCCATAATAAATGGACTTCTGTCAGAGTAGCAGTTTAAGCTAATTAGAGGTTTTAGCAATAGACTCCCCTCTTATACTCTGAACTCAGCCTCCAGACTGATAATCAGATCAGACTATTATATCAATAGACTTGTTATGAATAATTGTTATTTTTGAGAAGCAAAAGAACTTAAAGCAAATCCAAACAAAACTCACCCATTTCTGAGAATGAACCTCTTCAGTCAGCTCAGGAAACAACAGCCATCTAACCATTTAAATAAACTCCTTCCTGCATCCTTCCTCGCTGTAATTTTTTTTAAACTGTTAAGGACTTGTCTCACCCAGTTTTGTGAGACAAAACTAACCCTGAAAACTAAGAGATGATAGCAGCAGTTTAACAATTTTAAATATATTTAATATATATTCCAACACTTTCAGAAATGGAAATACATTAAAATAGAAAAAGTAAGAAATATTGACTCTTGTCAGCAAGCCACTTCCATTCGAGGTGACCCACAGATGTGCCTAGCGACCCATTTCTCTGTCTGGCCACTTTGCAAGGTTTCATATATTTGCTGCTCACAAACACTTTTTGAAGCTGCAGGGTGGAATTGTTCTTTTTGCTGTTGTTTGTTTTTATTATTGCTGTTTCTACACTGTTCTTCTTTCTTTTTCTGCTAATTAATTCAATTTTTTTTTTCCTGTTTCTCTACTTGCCATTTTTTTTCTCCTATTTCTCTACAAAGTTAAATTTTGACCCTCCTTTATTTTCCCTTTTTCTTGAAGAAGTCATGCAATTTCACCTATCTTTTAAAATAAAAGGTAATTTTAAGCGTTGGAGTGGACTGATTTTGCAACATATATAGAGTTCAAATGTAGCATGGATATATTAATCAACAAAATTCATTTGCAGATATTTCTCCAACCATCCACACATCTTCCTGCTAAGGTAGGGTTTGAGAGGATTATTTATTTATAGCAGCCATTTCTGGCCACAGGAAAATGGAAAGTTGCTTTGATGTTCTTGTCCATGGATTGTCCTCTGAAGCACCAATTTTCTAATTCTTTTGGGCAATATTTACTCTTAGATCTCTCCAGATCATAGCAAGCCTCACAGGATGACTCTCATCCAAGATGAGTATTGTCTTACTGTTAAACGTTGTTGGTAAAGTGGTATTGCCCTTTGATGTCTGGAGTCTTCTTTGGCTGCTACTATTTTAATAAATCATCACATTTCTACTCTCTTCCTCTTGGAATCAACCTCTTTCCCTCATTTTTCATCCAATTATTTATTGATCTATTGACAAAATTTCCATTGCTGTTGATTGCTGTTGAACTGTGCACAATGGCCATTTTAACTTATCAGTATAGTAAATAGTCACTGTTACAATGTCTTTTAAAACTTATTATTAATATTTTGTCACCATAACAGGGCTTTCCTAATAGCTTCATTGATAAAGAATCTGGCTGCAATGCAGGAGACCCTAGTTCAAATCCTGGGTCTGGAAGATCATTGGAGAAGGGCTAGGCTACCCACTCCAGTATTTTGGACTTCCCTTGTGGCTCAGCTGGTAAAGAATCCGCTGCAATGCAGGAGACCTGGGTTTGATCCCTGGTTGGGAAGATCCCCTGGAAAAGGGAAAGGCTACCCATTCCAGTATTCTGGCCTAGAGAATTCCATGAACTGTATAGTCCATGTGGTTGCAGAGTCGGACACCATTGAGTGACTTTTACTTTCACCAAAACAGATCTATCTGTGCTAGCTTCTATAATCGTTCCTATACTGTGAATGACTTAAAAATTCTACATGCTTGAGTCTAACTTGTTTCCTATCTTACATCTAAATTTTCATCAGTCTCCTAGATATTTTGTTTTCTTTTTTGAAAAGAAAATCGTGTTCTTGGACATTTGAGTTTCTTTATTTCTAGATTCTTTATCTTTTGCCCAACTTTCTGTCTTACAAATGCATATTTTTATCTGCTGGGGGTTTTAGTGGATGTCTTAAGGCACCATTGTCAACTCTATGTCACTCTGTCCAAAAAGGAATTCTTTTCCCCAAAAACCAGTAGATCCAACTTACTTTCCATTTCCATGATTGGTACATTCATTTTTATGCCTTCCTGCAGTTCAGGATACTCCTTGCTAATATCACTCAGCTGGCCATAAATTGTCTTTCTTTACTGGTATTAAACATTTACCATTGATAGTTACTGCCTGCAATGGTCAAACAAAATAATTATCTTCATAAAAGTTCTGTGACTATTATCAAGCTTAGTCATATCTGACTCTTTGAAATCCCATCGACTGTACCTGCCAGGCTCCTCTGTTCATGAGATCCTCCAGGCAAGAATACTGGGTTGGGTAGCCATCTCTTTCTGCAGGGGATCTTCCTGACCCAGGGATTAAACCCAGTTCTCATGCATTACAGGCAGATTCTTTACCATCTGAGACACTAAGGAAGCCTGTGCAAAAGTTTTATATTATTATAAATATACTTAATTTTTATAGACATTATTCATAGATGCTAGGTTTCTCCAGCTAGAAGTGTATTCTAAACATAGTAACCTAAAATAGAAGTGTCTTCCCAAGAATATCTGATTAAACATCACACACAAACACTTATAAATAGTTATTGGTTGTGTGAATAGCTCAAGTTGAAGTGTAGGATAAATAAAGAGAAATTTTTATTTTTGAGAAAATTTCCATTCAAATGGTAAAAGGACCATTTGATTTCTTTTTTCAAATTGATTTTTATTGGATTATAGTTGCACCACAAACTGTAGCTGTGTGATTTTCAGCTGTACAGCAAGGTGAATCAGTCATGCATATACATCTCCCTCCTATTTTTGGATTTCCTTCCCGTTAAGTCCCCACGGAGCCCTGAGCAGAGCGCCCTGGCTCTGCAATAGGCCCTCGTTAGTAACCGATTCATACCGAGGGCTGTCTGCCAGCCCCAATCTCTCCGTCCACTCCACCCCTTCCCCCTTCGTAGCCCATGTTAGCTCTCTACATCCGCGTCTCTATTTCTGCTTTGCAGATAATACCACCTATATCATTTTAACAGATTCCACATATGTGCATTAATATAAGATGTCTGTCTTTCTCTTTCTGCCTTACCTCACTGTGTATGACAGCCTTTACGTCCGTCCGTGTCTCTGCAGATAACCCAGTTTCACTCCTTCTAAAGGATGAGTAGTACCCCCATTGCAGGGTGCACCACGTCTGTGTACAGTCCTCTGTCGGCGGACAAGTCCGCTCTAAACTGCCATCTCCTTTTATTCAAAGCTGAAGACAATTTTACCTTTTAATATTTATTTACTTATTATTTATTTGGCTGCATTGGGTGTCAGTTGCAGCACGTGGGATCTTCGCTGCTGCAAGCTGGCTTCTCTCTAGCTGTGGTGCTTAGGCGTAGTTGCCCCAAGGCATGCCCTGGCATGTGGGATCTTGGCTTCCTGGTCAGGAACTGAACTGTGTCCCCTGAATTGGAAGGCAGATTCTTAATCACTGGGCCATCAGGGAAGTCCCAAGACAGTGTTAAAAGCTTAAAAGAGCTCTGCCATCTCCTTTTGTCTGTTAGGTGGTCTCTAAGTAATTAATATCAAACAGTTCTGTAATTCATTAACATAAACACATAAGGCTTTTTTAATGCTACCTATTCTCCTCAGAATTGTCTCTTGAATCATTTTATTAGTAGGATTTCCTCATTTATTTCTTGTAATTTAATTGACTAAATTGCCTTTAGTGGAACTCAATATAGAAATACATTATATGGAATAATTTGAACAGCAATTTCCATGAATGAACTTCTAGTGTCAATGATGAAATAAATTCTATATGCTGGATACTGAAGGAAGTATTCCTACAGAATAAACATGTAATTTACTGTAAGTAAATTGTTATTGTAAAGAAAAAATATATTAAATAAACTGAAGGTATATATTAAATAAACTTCAGGGTTTATCTAGACATTTCAAAATTCATGTTTAGAAAAAATAAACCACAAAAATATGCTTTTGAAGTCGATCTACCCTTTATTTACTCTTGGGATCTAAAAGTGTTCATCACAAGCCATAGGAATTAGTGGTAAAGCACAAACCCAGGACACTCCAAAAACAATTAGTTCCTTCCCAGCAATATTAATCTCTGTGAGCAAGGTGTAATGATTACATGCACGGAATTAACTGAGCTAGAGAATTGTGTCTTCTAGGTCATTTGTGGGAAACAATGACAGTTTTTCTATGACATCAAAATAAAAGCTGAGTAATGATTTAATTGTAAAAGAGTGATTGATGATTCTCAGAGTCCTTCTTGGGTTTTAGGAAGGCAGACACATATACTGTATGGTGGCTGAAGAGCTGGGCTACAATCTTGGTTGCCTGTCTAACCCTTAGTTAACACTTTCACTTGTTAGAACAAAGACAATGACTAAATCATGTTTAGACACCTGCTAAGAAACAGTAAGAAACCAGCATTTGAATGTCCTCTTAGATACTATGAACTGCTTTGACATATGTGATCTCATCTGAACTGCCCTATGAGCAACTGAAATAAAACTGAGGACATGATGCTTTATGGAGATGAGATCTCTTTTCCAAAGTCACACGGATAGTGTGAAAACGTCAATATTCCTGACCCGTGACTGAAAATTCCGTTTCTTCTAATAACCTCTGCTTCCTAAAGTGAGTGCACATTTAGCAAGGATCATTGATATTCTCTTGACCCAGCTACTCAAATCGTTTCTATAATTCATTGCTTGCTGCAGCTTCCCTGTAATTTGCATATTTTAGCTAATCAGATTTTAACTAGACTATGCACTGATTTGTGCTCATGATTCTTAAACATTTTTCTTCACTTCAGCACCCCAGTCATTCTGTGTCTTTTGAATACCTTACTTCGATATCGTTTACTTCTAATTAGATGGATATCAACAGTTGGAGCACTTATCTTGAATACAGCTTCAACCTTTTTCTTTGTCCACAGCCAATAGCATTGACTGATGATACAAATTTTTCCGGCATACTAATTGCTATCCTAATTTGGCATTTCCACCCAACTTCAATTACACAGGTTTAGACACTATCGATTAATTTATGATCTTAGAATAACAATGTTGCAGTCACGGTTGATTTGGACAATATGAGATATAGAGGCATTTTGGAATGAGTACCTATTTCTAATTCAGGATTTTTATTCCATGTCTTCTGAGGAGGTGTTTAATCATGTGTTTAATCAATTAAAATGCTATCTTATTCTGTTGATTTTGTTCTTGCCTTGTGTTCTTTAATATCAGAGCCTTTTTCATTTAGTGGTATTACACTTTAAATTAAACTTATTCAGAGGGAATTAGTTTTCATGTCAAAGAAACTTTTTTTCTTTTTTTAATGTTCTTGATCTCCTGAGGTCAGATACTCTGAATACTAATATCATTCTGTTGGAAAAACTGTGTGAATGTTTAACGGATGCATTTTACTTCCTGTAAACAAAATGGCACGGTGTAGACTTGACTCACTAAATAGTTACATGCATATATTCATAAAAGTTGAATTTTTAGAAGAAGTTTGATTAGAAATGTCTTAGAGTTCTTTCAAACTGGGACTTTCTTATTCTCACTTCATATTTGACTATTGCACTATTGATTGTCCTGCTTTGCAGAAAGTTTTCACTTTTGACTCAGTTTCAAAGGATGTCTTAACAAAATAAGCCACTTAGTATACACAAGTATATAATACCAATATTTATTAGCGAATTATCTAGCTTACTTTCAATATACTAACATTAAAAGAGAAGAGAAATAGAAACAGCAGAGGATACATCACCAAATTGAGTTTTGACCAACATCAAGACTTCGGTGCTGAAGTCCTGTGTCACAGCACACCTGGAGTTCCAACTGGGAAAAGATCTCAGTCAGCAGCTCTGCACAGGGGCTCCCACTTAAAATCTCAGGACCCAGACTGATATCCTCATCAAGCTATGAGCACGTTTCAGCTCTAGCTTCATGTTAATGCTGTTACTTTAATCATGTAAAACTTGGAATGTTGCTAAGCCCGGGGCTTAGTTGACCAGATCCCCTCCAGGGGCTCAACAATCTCAAGATTCATCCCCTCTCTGATCTATGGTGCAGCAAGTCTTGCGCTCAAGCAGGCAGTCAGGGCACTCACAGTCAGGGCGGTGTCCAGACAGGTTAGAAACAAGCTCAGAGGCCTGCTCTGCTTTGTCTCTGAAACCTAGACAAGACTATCTATCTAATTTCCCTTTGTTCTTCAGTTGCTCTATCATGTTCAACTCTTCACAACCCCACGGATGGCAGCAGGCCAGGCTTCCCTGTCCTTCATCATCTCCCAGCGTTTGTTCAAACTCATGTCCACTGAGTTGGTGATGCCATCCATTTCATCTTCTGTCGTCCCCTTCTCCTCCTGCCTTCAGTCTTTCCCAGCATAAGGGTCTTTGCCAGTGAGTCGGCTCTTCACACCAGGTGGCCAAAGTATTGGGGCTTTAGCTTCAGTATCAGTCCTTCCAATGAATATTCCTGGTTGATTTTCTTTAGGATTTAATTTCCCTGACATGGATGAAATATATTCCCAACAGAACACTGCTCAGACACATTAACTATCCCCAGGGACCTATAATATCAATATGAGAATGTCTTCCAACCTTTTAAATTTGATCCTAGGAAAATTGAGTCATAGCAATGTTGGATAAGTTGGTCAAATGCTCCCATTAGTTGGCATCAGAATCAGACTTAGGACCTAGATCTCCTTCCACCCATTTTGTCTTTTTGCTTATTCCTTATTTTGCCAATCATTAAGTATCCAGTCTACCTCTGACTTAGAAGGTGTTTTGTGTGTTGGAAAAGAAGTAAAGTGTGAAGTATTGATATTGCCTTATTAATAGAGGAATTATGGTTATAAAAAGAGAATTGTCCAGTAAGCACCAATTCAACAGATCTCTTGCTCTACCATCCTCAGCAAAGCTGTTTCACAAAGGGAAAGCAGAAGTAGTGTGATGGAACCCTGTGGCTGAGTGAGTAGATGCCCATGTGGCCATGGGAAGTCTGTGTACCAGTGGACTTGGATCTCAGACTGGCATGTTTGACTCAATACTGCTTGATAAGAGACCAGAATTAACCTTGACTAACTTAGACAGGGGGCTTCCCAGGTGCGCTAGTGGTAAAGAGCCTGCCTGCCAATGCAGGAGACATAAGAGATGCGGGTTTGATCCTGGGTGGGGAAGATCCCTTGGAAGAGGGCATGACAACCCACTCCAGTAGTCTTACTGGAGAATCCCATGGACAGTGGAGCCTGGTGCGCTACAGTCCATGGGGTGGCAAAGAGTCGGACACGACTGAACTGACTTAGACCCATGGATGCACAACCTAGATCAATGCATCTTAGCAGAGGCAGAAGAACTCTCAGGAGGCATTTAGAGAATCTGAAGCAGCTTCTAAAAAGCTGTTATAACGGTTAGGGAGAATGAAAGGCATACAGTGGATGAAAGTAGGGGCAGTGAAAGACGCTAGGAGTCACACAGGGAGTGTGCTGTGCTGTGCTTAGTCGTGACCGACTCTTTGCAACCCCATGGACTGGAGCCCACTAGGCTCCTCTGTCCACGGGGATTCTCAGGCAAGAATACTAGAGTGGGTTGCCATGTCCTCCTCCGGGGGATCTTCCAAACCCAGGGATCTAACCCAGGTCTCCCACATTGCAGGCAGATTCTTTACCAGCTAAGCCACCAGGGAAGGTCAAGGATACTGATGTGGGTAGCCTATCCCTTCTCCAGGGGATCTTTCTGACCCAGGAATTGAATCGTGGGCTCCTGAATTGAAGGCAGATTCTTTATCTGCTGAGCTACCAGGGAACTCCCTACACAGAGAACAGTTTTGCATAAAAAAAGAATTCCTTTGTGTTCCATGAGACATTCAAATGTACTGGTAGACCCTCAGGTAGAAAGTCCTATGTGATTGAAATTGGTTCATTATCACTGATCCTTACATTATATTTTGCTTTAAGTTCCATCCACAGTTCTGCTTTTATTATTCCTGTACTTCTTGTATGGAATGGCTTCTGATTTTCTGATGTCTCTTCAATTTGAGCTTGATTATTATATAGAAATTTGCTGATTTAGTGACTTGAATATGTTTCTAGTAGAGTTGTGACTAAATATATATTGAAACCCACATGATATTATTTGCATTACGTTATTTTAATTTATACTTTGTATTACAATTAAAGTACTATATTACATAGGTGAATAGGTGATTCTCATCTTAGGATAACACAGACAGCATTACAAATGGTGGCTCTGAGATTGTTACAGTTGAGACCCATTGTCTTACATCAATTAATGCCAACTGCTTCGCACAAGGCAGTTAAGAATTGGAGAGGTGTGTATTTACTTTCTAAATACTAGTCCAATGCAGTGCATTTTAAATTATTCCTCAGTGTATGTTATTGCATATTAAAGCAGTATGCAAGCTTTTTAATTTTTTAACTGAAGGGTAATTGCTTTACAGACTTCTCTTGTTTTCTGTCAAACCTCAACATGAATCAGCCATAGGTATACATATATCCCCTCCATTTTGAAACTCCCTCCCATCTCCCTCCCCATCCCACCCCTCTGGGTAGATACAGAGCCCCTGTTTGAGTTTCCTGAGCCATACAGCAAATTCCCATTGGCTATATATTTTACATATAGTAATGTAAGTTTCCATGTTACTCTTTCCACACACCTCACTCCCTCCTCCCCTCTCCCCATATCCACAAGTCTATTCTCTATGTCTGTTTCTCCATTGCCACCCTGTAAATAAATTCTTCAGTACCATTTTTCTAGATTCCATGAATATGCATTAGAATATGGTGTTTATCTTTCTCTTTCTGACTCACTTCACTCTGTATAATAGGTTCATCCATTTCATTAGAACTGACTCAAATGCATTGCTTTTCATGGCTGAGTAATATTCCATTGTGTGTATGTACCACTGCTTCTTTATCCATTCATCTGTCAATGGACATCTAGGTTGCTTTTATGTTCTAGCTATTGTAAACAGTGCTGCAATGAATAATAGGATATATGTGTCTTTTTCAATTTTGGTTTCCTCATGGTATATGCCTAGGAGTGGTATTGCTGGGTCATATGGTACTTTTATTCCTAGTTTTTTAAGGAAGCTCCATACCATCTTCCATAGACGTTGTATCAATTTATATTCCCACCAACAGTGCAAGAGCGTTCCCTTTCCTCCACACTTTCTCCAGCATTTGTTGTTTCTAGACTTTTTGATGATGGTCAATCTGACTGGTGTGAGGTGATATCTCATTGTAGTTTTGATTTTGCATTTCTCTAATAATGAGCGATGTTGAGCATCTTTTCATGTGCTTGTTAGCCATCTGTATGTCTTCTTTGGAGAAATGTCTGCTTAGGTCTTTTCCCCACTTTTTGATTGGGTTGTTTTTCTGGCATTGAGTTTTAAGAGCTACTTGTATATTTTGGAAATTAATCCTTTGTCAGCTGTTTCATTTGCTATTATTTTCTCCCATTCTGAGGGTTGTCTTTTCACCTTGCTTATAGTTTCCTTTGCTGCACAAAAACTTTTAAGTTTAATCAGGCCCCACCTGTTTACTTTTGTTTTTATTTTCGTTACTCTAGGAGGTGGGTCATAGAGGATCTGGCTTTGATTTATGTTATTGAATGTTCTGCCTATGTTTTCCTCTAAGAGTTTTCTAGTTTCTGGTGTTACACTTAGGTCTTTAATCCATTTTGAGTTTATATTTAGGTATGATGTTAGGAGGTGTTCTAATTTCATTCTTTTACATGTAGCTGTCCAGTTTTCCCAGCACCATTTATTGAAGAGACTGTCTTTGCCCCATTGTATATTCTTGCCTCCTTTGTCAAAAGTAAGGTACCCATAGGTGCATGGGATTATTTCTGGGCTTTCTATCTTGTTCCATTTGTCTATATTTCTATTTTTAGGTCAGCACCATACTGTCTTGTTGACTGTAGCTTTGTAGGATAATCTGAAGTCAGGAAGGTTGATTCCTCCAGCTCCATTCTTCTTTCTCAAGACTGTTTTGACTATTCAGGGTCTTTTGTGTTTCCATGTGAATTATGAATTTTTTTATTCTAGTTCTCTGAAAAATGCCATTGGTAATTTGACAGGGATCACATTGAATCTGTAGATTGTGTTTGATAGTATAGTCATTTTCACAGTATTGATTCCTCTTACCGAGGAACATGGAATAGCTCTTCACCTGTTTATGTCACCTTTAATTTCTTTCATCAGTGTCTTATAATTATCTGTGTACAGATCTTTTGTCCCCTTAGGCAAGTTTCTTCCTAGATAATTAATTCTTTTTGTTGCAATGGTGAATGGGATTGATTCCTTAAATCCTTTTTCTGATTTTTTATTGTTAGTATATAAAATGCAAATGATTTCTGTGTATTGATTTTGTATCCTGCAACTTTGCTAAATTCACTTATTAGCTCTAGTAATTCTTTGATACTATCTTTAGGGTTTTCTATGTACAGTATCATGCCACCTGTAAACAATGAGAAATTTACTTCTTCCTTTCTGATCTGGAGTCCTTTTATTTTGTTTTCTTCTCTGATTGCTGTAGCTAGGACTTCCAGATCTATGTTGGATAATAGTGGTGAAAGTGGACACCCTTGTCTTGTTCCTGATCTTAGGGGGAATGCTTTCAGATTTTCACCATTAAGAATAATGTTTGCTGTTAGTTTACCATATATGACCTTTATGATGTTGAGGAAAGTTTTGTCTATGTCCATTTTTTGAAGAGTTTTAATTATAAATGGGTGCTGATTTTGTCGAAGTCCTTTTCTGCATCTATTGAGATGTCCCTATGGTTTTTATCTTTCAATTTGTTAATATGATGTATCACATTGATTGATTTTTGTGTATTGAAGAATCCTCACATCCCTGGAATAAACCCAACTTGATCATGGTGTATGAGCTTTTTCATTCTGTTTGCTAAAATTTTGTTGAGGATTTTTACATCTATGTACATCAGTGATATTGGCCTGTAGTTTTCTTTTTGTGTGTGTGTTGTCTTTGTCTGGTTTTGGTATCAGGGTGATGGTGGCCTTGTAGAATAATTTGGGAAGTGTTCCTCACTCTGTGATTTTTTTTGAAATACTTTTAGAAGGATAGGCATTAGTTCTTCTCTAAATGTTCGATAGAATTCTCCTATGAAGCCATCTGGTCCTGCACTTTTGTTTTTTGGGAGATTTTTGATCACAGCTTCATTTTCAGTGCTTATAATTGGATTGTTCATAATTTCTATTTCTTCCTGGTTCAGTCTTGGGAGATTGAACTTTTCTAAGAGTCTGTCCATTTCTTGCAGGTATCCATTTTGTTGCCATAGAGTTGTTCATAATAGTCTCTTATACTCCTTTGTATTTCTGCATTGTCTCTTGCAACCTCTCCTTTTTTATTTGTAATTTTTTTGATTTGATTCTTCTCTCTTTTTCTCTTGATATGTATGGCCAGATGTTTGTCAATTTTATCTTCTCAAAGAACCAGCTTTTAGCTTCATTGAGCTTTATTATTGTTTTTTTAATTTCTTTTTCACTTATTTCTGCTTAGATGTTTATGATTTCTTTCCTTCTACTAATTTTGGGGTTTATTTGTTCTTCTTTTCCCACTTATTTTAGATGTAAAGTTACGTTGTCTATTTGATGATTTTTCTGTTTCTTGAGGTAGGATTGTATTGCTATAATCTTCCCTCTTAAAACTGCTTTTGCTGCACCCCATAGGTTTTGAGTTGCTCTGTTTTCATTGTCACTTATTTCTGGAAATGTTTTGATTTCCCTTTTGATTTCTTCAGTAACCTGTTGGTTATTTAGAAATGTATTGTTTAATCTCCATGTATTTGTGCTTTTACATTTTTTTTCTAGTAATATATGTCTAGTCTCATAGTGTTGTGGTCAGAGAAGTTGCTTGATATGATTTCAATTTTCTTAAAATTTACTTAGCTTTGAGTTGTGACTGAAGATGTAGTCTATCCTAGAGAATGTTCCATGTGCACTTGAGAAGAAAGTGTATTCTTCTGCATTTGGATGGAATGTCCTGAAGATATCAATGATATCCATCTCATCTAAAGTATCATTTAAGACATGTTTCCTTATTAATTTTCTGTTTTGATGATCTGTCCATTGGTGTGAGAGGAGTGTTAAAGTCTCCTACTATTATTTTGTTACTTTCAATTTCTCCTTTTTTGTCTGTTAGTGTTTGTCTTATGTATTGAGGTGCTCCTGTGTTGGATGCATAGATATTTACAATTGTTATGTCTTTTTTGATTGATCCCTTGATCATTATGTAGTATCCTTACTTATCTCTTGTAATATTCTTTATTTTAAAGTCTATTTTGTCTGATATGAGGATTGCTACTCCAGCAATTTTTTGCTTCCTTTTGCATGGGATATACTTTTCCATCCTCTCACTTTCAGTCTATATGTGTCTTTAGGTCTGAAGTGGGTTTCTTGTAGATAGCATATATGTGGGAAGTGGGTTTCTTGTAGATAGCATATATGTGGGTCTTGTTTTTGTATCCATTCAGCTAATCTGTGTCTTTTGGTTATAGTGTTTAATCTGTTTGCATTTAAAGTTATTACTGATATATATGTTCCTATTGTCATTTTCTTAATTGTTTGGGGTTCATTTTGTAGATCTTTTTCTTCTCTTGTATTTCTTGACTATATAAGTTCCTTTAACAATTGTTGTAAAGCTGGTTTGGTGGTACTGAATTCTCTTAACTTTTGTTTTTCTGAAAAGCTTTTGATTTCTCCATCCATTTTGAATGAGCTCCTTGCCATGTACGGCAATCTTTGCTGTAGATTTTTCCCTCTTAGTACTTTAAATATTTCCTTCCATTCCCTTCCAGCTTGCAGGGTTTTTGCTGAAAGATCAGCTGTTAAACATATGGGGTTTCCCTTGTATGTTACTTGTTGCTTCTCCCTTGCTGATTTTAATATCTTCTTTGTGTTTAGTCTTAGTTAGTTTGATTAGTACGTGTCTTGGCATGTTTCTCCTTGGATTTATCCTGTATGGGATTCTTTGTGCCTCTTGGACTTGATTAACTATTTCCTTTACCATGTTGGGGAAATTTTCAACTATCCCTTCAAAATTTTTCTCATACCCTTTCTTTTTTTCTTCTTCTTCTGGGACCCCTATAATTTGAATGTTGGTGCATTTGATATTGTCCCAGAGGTCTCTGAGACTATCTTCAGCTCTTTTGATTCTTTTTAGTTTTTTCTGCTCTTCAGAAGTAATTTCCACCATTTTATCTTTCATTCACTGATTTGGTCTTCAGCTTCAGATATTCTATTTATTCCTTCTTGAGTATTTTTAATTTCAGTAATCCTGTTGTTTGTCTCTGTATGTTTATTCTTTAATTCTTCTAGGTCTTTGTTAATTGATTCTTGCATTTTCTCCATTTTGTTTTCAAGGTATTTAATCATCTTTACTGTTATTATTCTGAATTATTTTTCAGATAGTTTGCCTATTTTCTGTTCATGTATTTGAGCTTCTGTGTTTCTAGTTTGTTCTTTCATTTGCACAGTATTTTTCTGCCTTTTGGTTATTACTTTTTTAGCTTATTGTGTTTGAGGTGTCCTTTTCCCAGGCTTCGAGGTTGAATTCTTTTTTCCTTTTGGTTTCTGCCCTCCTAAGTTTGGTTCAATGGCTTGAGTAAGCTTCATATAGGGTGAGATTTGGTGTGAGTTTTGTTTGTTTGTTTGTTTTTCTACTGATGAGTGTGACTGAGTGAGGTGGGAATCCTGTTTGCTGATGATTGGGTTTTTTATTTTTGCTTTGTTTGTTGTTTAGATGAGGGATTCTGCACAAGGCACTACTGTGGTTGGGTGATGCCTGGTCTTGTATTCAGGTGGTTTCCTTTGTGTGAGTTCTCACTATTTAACACTCACTAGGGTTAGTTCTCTGGTGGTCTAGGGTCCTGGAGTCAGTGCTCCCACTCCAAAGCCTCAGGGCTTGATCTTCAGTGAAGAAGTACAGATGCTGAAAACACTGGTTATGCCTGGAAAGTTGCCATGTCTTCATCCCAGGAGCACCTTCCTGTTGATGGCAAGCAGTAGAGGGGCCCAGAGCAGCTGCTACCAGACTGTTTGTATTCTGATGAGTTCTTGGGTGCTAGTTCTTGTCATGCTTCACATCTCGAGGTATATTAAAGCATGGCATTTCCTTGCACAGAATTTCATCCAATAGCAGTTTCTGCAGTAAGACAAGGAAGACTGAAGGAGACTTGGTAGCAGAACAGAACAGAGCAAGGTAAGCAGGTTGAAAGTGAGAAATGCAGGGAAATTTTAACATTTAAGCCTAGGCTGGGTTTAGTTTTCAAATCTCCCCAGCCAGCCCGTGACGGTGTCACTGTATGCAAACTTCGACTACTTTCAGGATTCGAATTATTTTCTAAAGACTATGTCCTGCTAATGAAATGTGTGTGTGTGTGTGTGTGTGTGCGCGCGCGTGCGCGTGCATGTGTGTGTGTGTATACGTATTATCTATTTAGGGATATGTATATATTTAAAGTCACTGGAAAACATACATAGCTGGTGCTAGAGGTAAAGAACCTGTCTGCCAATGCAGGAGATCTAAGTGACACAGGTTCAATCCCTGGGTCAGGAAGATCATCTGGAGGAGGGCATGGTAATCCACTCCAGTATTCTTGCCTGGAGAACCCCATGGACAGAGGAGCCTACAAATCCATAGGGTCACAAAGAACCAAACATGACTAAAGTGACTTAGCACAGAAAACATGCATACAGGTGCACATATACTTGCAACTAAACAGAAGAAGATAACCAGGAGGTAAGGAAACTCAGATATCCTTAGTTATATTACAAATTTAGTAATTAGCCTCCAACTAATAAAAATAAGTGAAAAAAAATAAAAATTAAAAAAAAAAGAAAAAAGAAGGAAAAAAAAAAAAAAAAACCCAAAGGCAGTTTAGCCTAAAGAAGGAAAGATTTGAGGGTTGCAAGATTTCTATTTTCAAGCATTCTCATCAAGAGTGAGATGAAGTAAAGTAGGCTCTCCTACTTTACTCCAGAGCCAGAAAGGAAGCATGTTATAGTGAACAACAATTCAGTTCAGTATAAGGAAGAAATTCCCAGCACTCAACACTGCCCCCTGAGCAAAATGTATCCACTCTTACTTTGAATAAATAGATTGATCTTGCACACTAGCTGATAGGAAGGCCATGGAAGAGAATTCTACATGAGTCAAATGGGTAAATTAGAGTTATTTCCAAGTCTCTGCTCCTAGGTAGCAACTTTGGAAGTTTTATCTGCAGTTTGTATCAATGATTTAGCACAACTTTCTCTCAATAGAATCACATTCAATCCAGCCAGGCTTACCTTCAATAACTATTGGGTATGAATTGTCACTGGTCTCTCTGATAGCAAATGACTGCTATGGACCTGGAGAGGGTACCACACAATGAATCTCATCTCCTGCATCCCTTGGGAGTCAGAAGTGGGAAAAGGCAAAGCTCTTGCTACTTCTCTTTTGGGAAATTTTTGAGGCCACATTCAATTTCTCTCTTACAAATCTGCATTAGATGTTCACAATCAGTGTCGTTTCCATGAATGATGGATATGTTATTTCTCTGTTTCCTTTAAGGAGAAGCATTAGTACCTAGAAACAGCAGAGTGCAAGAAAGGAAAGAAAAACATTTCTGCCACTCCATTCAAAATGTCAACTCATATTGAAGGCAACATGCCACTTAGGGAAAAAAAAAATGTGTGTGTGTATTTGTTAATACTAGGGGCTTTTAATGGGGCCCCAAATCTTTTCTCTTCTCCACAGGGAGCATATCATATGGTTTTCCAAGAGAGCAATCCAGAATTAATATTTCAATCTTCCTCAGGAGGGCAGAATTTATAACATCATTGATAAAATAATAAGTAAGTATCTTAATGGCATAAGTTTTTTTCCCTCTTATTTTGAACTTATAGAGCACGTCTCTAAAGACTTTTATGAATGCCTTAAACTTCTACTACTTGAGACATCAGTTAGAAAGAAAAATAATACTCCTTTGCTTACTTGAAGAAAATTACCAATTGTCTGCTCATAAGAATCTCAATAACCACTTTTAATGCTAAAATTTTCACAGTAAGGGTAACAGCTATATTGAGTTTTTAATTTTAATGTATTTCTAGAAAGTGGCATAGAGCATTTCCCTTCTGGTTTCTGAGAAATGCATATTCCATGCATAATTAATTGGTATAAAAGAAGCTTAATAACTGATATTCACCACTACCAACTTTCTCATCTCTTCCAAATATGTCCAGTCTGAAATTAAAATCTACAGATGACTGAGATCAGGGCAATGATGAATGCTCCATGAAGGCCTGGCACATAGTAGGTATGACACATATAGACATACACACAGTGAATGAATGACTCTTGCTTCTCTCGTGTCTTAGTTTAGCTAGAAGGGACTCTAAAGATCTCAAGAGCATATGAAAAGTTACCAATCCCTGGACTGAGCCTCCACTCAGATCCTGGCCTGTCAGTGACAAACCAATCAGACATCTTTTGTTACTTTGATGGTGTTCTTTTTTTTTTTTTTTTTTTTTAATTTCAGGAGCTGCATGGACTGAAGACTGTCCACATGGCCAAGAAAAAGAGAGGAGTGGATCTTTTTAGGGACCATCCTCTCTCCTATCCTGCTACCAAAGTTCCCCTGTTTCAGGCAACTGCTGTCCCTAGTCTCACTTCTCAGAGACCACTTGTCAATAGACCCCCACACCTGCCTTTTCCAATCTACTTCCAAATGGCCACTTCACCAGTCAGAACTCTAGTCCAGTCCTCCACGGTACCAGTAGAAATATGAAATTCTCTCCCTATCCACATGTCATCCAGAGCCTGGGTTCTATCTATGCTTCCTCCTTCCTTCAAATACACTTCACAAAAGCAACAAGAGTGTAAGTATTATATGACACAGAAATGTCTGGTTTTGTTTTATGAGCCTTCTACCTGCTGTGGTTAATCACCTTGTGTCTATGGGAGATCTCAGTAGCTAATAATTACTTTCATGTATGCCATCCAATATCATGTTGTATTCACTGACTGTTCTAATTTGTATTTTTTTGAGAAAACTTTAATGGAGTTGGGAAAAATTTCAAAGCTCAAACTTCATATTTTACATAACCACAGGTGAAAAGTTCTTTCAAGTCATCACACCTTCATTTCAAATCACAACCTTAATTTCTTAAGCCAGCAAAAGTTGACTACAGATGAGTTCTTCATTCCATCTAGCATCTAGCAAAAGATCTAACACACAATAAGTACTAAATATAAAGTTTGGAAACAATTAAGCTGAACAAATCCCTGCCCATTTTCTGCTCTGTAAATTGGAGATTGAAGAAAAATAACACATTCCCCTAGTTCATGGCTCAGGGCATCCCCGGGGGCTCCATGGTAAGGAGCCCTCCTGCCATGTCAGGAGACTCGGGTTTGATCCCTAAGTCAGGAAGATCCCCTGGAGGAGGACATGGCAACCCACTCCAGTATTCTTGCCTGGAGAATCCCAAGGGCAGAGGAGCCTGGCAGGCTACAGTCCTTGGGGTCACAAACAGCCAGACACAACTGAAGCAACTTAGCATGCATGCAACCCCAGGGCACAGCAAGTGTATCATGCACTCCTTTCCTCTGGACGTACCACGTTCTGATGCCTCTGCACCTCTGCTCATCCTGTGACTAGGATTTGAAGAAATGTGTCTCCATTCACCCAGTGAAACTTCCCCACTCAAATATTACTCCTGTGGCAGGCACTCTCCTAATTTCTCCTGCTCCTCCAGGCTCCCTTTCTGCTTTATCCACACTCCCTTTGTTCATGTTACTGTCACAATATGGGTTGCTTGTTGGTCCAATTACAAGCATTTGTATAATAACATTATGACATCACTGAGAACAGGGACTATGTCTTATTAGGTTTCATAGCCCTTAAATGCCTCACACAGCCAAAGCTATTTTTTTGAGTCAGTGAATAAATCAGTAAACTACTTGCAGGCTGGTGTGCTGCAGTCCATGTGGTCATTCTTCCAAGTGGTGCCTGCGTACTCACATTTTGTCTCTTAGTATGTCCTGTAGCTGTTGTTGTGCAGTTGCTCAGCCAGATCTGACTCTTTGTGACCCCATGAACTGCAGCATGTCAGGCCTCCCTGTCCTTCACTGTCTCTGAGTTGCTTCCAGCTTCCCTGGTGACTCAGCTGGTAAAGAATCCGCCTGCAATGCGGGAGACCTGGGTTCGATCCCTGGGTTGGAAAGATCCCCTGGAGAAAGGAAAGACTACCCATTCCAGTATTCTGGCCTGGTACTGTATAGCCCAGGGGGTCACAAAGAGTTGAACACAACTGAGTGACTTTCACTTTCATGTATATTTTACTAAAAGGCTGCCTTGGTTCAAAACTGGTTTTGATCTAAATAAATTATGAAAACTCTTGAGTTTTGAGAATTGTTTTAAAGTAATGAGAACTGGTACATAATATACTTCCAAATGAACACAGGGAAAGTTCACTTCTGGGCTACTTTTTATTATGTCTCCTTTTCAGTAATCTTGAGAAAACTGGTTCTCTCTTAGCCTTGGTTATTACAATTTAAAATGGGAGGATTAGGGTAGATCAGGAATCACAAGCTCAAATGTCTTCAGAGGACAGGTTATATGAGTGAAGCAGCCAGCTGCCTGTGGCACTGTCAATAAAAATATGCCACCTGCCATATCAGTAAGCAAAGGATGTTGCAGCTGTCAAGCCATCACATTAGAACCATCCTGACAGTGAGGCCTGAGGAAGCTCAGGATGCCTAACACCAAGCAGACAGTCACTGCAGCCACACCTCATGGTGAGGAGATGGGATGAGATGCTGGAGCCTGATGGCTGAGGTGCTTTATTTCAGGGAGCCTAGACTCCTACATAGTATCTTTTCATACATAGAAAAATGCTAAATTGGTTAACTTGAGTTGTCTGGCTTGCTTTAACAGTAATCTTCTGATGTTCTGCCTCCCAGGTCTTTGTTGCAAAACCTCCGTGTATCCTGGCTCCTCCCTTACCTCTTAGGAGCAACATCTGGAGAAATCTGAGAGGCTGTGTCCCAGGCTTAAGTCTTCAGTTTTGTCTGCTAAATAAATAGAATTCTCAGCTTTTATACTGTACATTTCTCTCAGTCAACAGAACCACGGTAAGAGCTGGCAGGCTGGGGTAGATTGGAACTCTTCAGCCTGTCCAGAGGCATCCACATTCAAGAGAACATCAGTGTCCTCTGAGATCAAATAGCACATCTGTGGACAGGTTCCCTGACCTCCTGCTGCCTAAGGTGGGGAACTTTCCCTGTATCTCTCCTCACCTTGTTTTCTTCAATACTGCTCTCAAATGCTGCACATGATGCTTGTACATCACATTAAGTTATCATCCTTTGAAGCAGTATCCTATCTGCTTATCCTGCCTTCATTATTTTCCTGCTGAAATCAGTATGTCTTTCCTTCCTCACTCATTTTTTTCTTTCCAGTTGGATTAAACACTTAGAGGTTCCTTTTATGACAAAGTGAAGTCTCTCAGTCATGTCTGACTCTTTTCAACCCCATAGCCTACCAGGTTCCTCTGTCCATGCGATGTTCCAGGCACGAGTACTGGAGTGGGTTGCCATTTCCTTCTCCAGGAGATCTTTCCGACCCAGGGATCGAACCCAGGTCTCCCGCCTTGTAGGCAGACGCTTTACTGTCTGAGCCACCAGGGAAGTCCATGACAAAAGAAAGAGTTGAAACTATCCAAAGAATTCCAAAATGGGTCGAAGCAAATTCAAAGGAAAAAAATAATTGAGCCCAGGATTATGAAATCACTTTTCTTCCCTTTTGCTCAGTGGATATGTTGGGCCGTTAAAAGTAAGCTTTGATAAGAATCCCTCTATTCTGCAATACCATGAAAATAATAAAGCATTCCATCCCACACACTGCAGATCCATCCCTCCCTGAAAGCATTCTTGTCTGCCACTTTCCCTTCAATATTCATAGTGTTCTATTGTGGGCTGGGGAGGTGCTATTTCAGAGCTCATTGGGATTTGTCTTCTTTCCATCAGATTTTTGACACTTTGGGAAGCAAATTTTAGTTATGATGGCCTTACAAAACCCAAGCATCAAGTATGTTTCTTTTCTCTTGCTTTCTTACCACTGTTTCTCTCCAACACACCGAATTCTGCCTTAAATTTGCTTCATATGTGAAGCGAGGAGGAAGAGGCACTTCAGAATTAAATCATCTAGCACGTCTCTGCAAAACATTTTCCCCCACAGTGTGCATTTCTTTCTACACTGTAGGAAGTTTGTTGATGTCTGAATTTTGCTCAAGCTTTTGGACCTGTTTATATGCAACTGATGATGAAGTTAAGCTATGCAAATCCTTTTCCTTTGTGATGAATACTGAATTTTCTTCTCTATGTGGCATCTAGCTAAGGAGAAGGACAGAGTCATTCCATGTTTGAGGGAGAGAACAGGCAGAGGTCTGATGATTGTGAAAGAAATGATATAATTTGACTGAAGACATAAAATTACTCTGACTCTCCTCCTTTCCCAATCCCTCATGTTCACCAGTCAACAAAAATTAAAGTTTGTGCTTCATACTTGTGGGTTTAGTTATTCACTCGTGAATTCATGGGCTAACATAGTTCTTGGTATTAAGAAAGATCCAGTAAGAAACTTAAGACTGTCTCAGATTAGCATCAGTAAAACACCTAGCACAGTATGTTTGTGTGTGTGTGTGTGTGTGTGTGTGTGTGTGTGTGTGTGTGTGTGTGTGTCTACTCAGTCGTGTCTGACTCTTTGGACTTTTCCTGCCAGACTCCTCTGTCCATGGGATTTTCCAGGCAAGAATACTAGAGTGGTTACCATTTCCTGCTCCAGGGGATATTCCCAATCCAGGGATTGAATTCTCAACCCCTGGGTCTCCTGCCTTGCAGGTCAATTCTTTACCCACTGATCCATCTGGGAAACCTATAAATATATACATATTTATTCATTTATTTGACTGTACCAGGTCTTACTTGTGGCATGTGGCTCCAGTTCCCTGACCAGGGATGGAACTCCTGTCCCCTGAATTGGGAGTGTGGATTCTTAGCTACAGGACCACAAGGGAAGAGCCCCAAAAGTTCGCTAGTTCAATTCAGTTGTGTCCAAATCTGTGACCCTGTTTACCACAGTCCTCTAGGCTCCTCTGTCCAGGGGATTCTCCAAAAAGAATACTGGAGTGGCTTGCCATGCCCTTGCCCCTGGAGAATCCAGGGGATCTTCCAGACCCAGGTCAAATTCATGTATTTCGAATTTCCTGCATTGGCAGGTGAGTTCTTTACCACTAGCATCACCACTTGCTGTTGCTCAGTTGTCAAATCATGTCCAACTCTTTGCAACCCCATGGACTACAGCATGCCAGGTTCCCCTGTCTCCCAGAGTTTGCTCAAACTCAATGGATATTTAGGACTGATTTCCTTAAGAATTGACTGGTTGGATCTCCTTGCTGTCCAAGGGACTCTCAAGTGTCATCTCTAGCACCACAATTCGAAAACATCAATTCTTCAGCACTCATCTTTCTTTCAATTCAATTCAGTTCAGTCGCTCAGTTGTGTCTGACTCTTTGCTACTCCGCGGACTATAGCATGCCAGGCTTTTCTGTCCATCTCCAACTCGTGAAGCTTGCTCAAGCTCATGTCCATCGAGTCAGTGATGCCATCCAACCGTCATCCTCAGTGATCCCCTTCTCCTCCTGCCTTCAATCTTTCCCAGCATCAGGGTCTTTTCCAATGAGTCAGCTCTTTGCATCAGGTGGCCAAAGTATTGGAATTTCAGCTTCAGCATCAGTCCTTCCAATGAATATTCAGGACTCATTTCCTTTAGGATTGACTGGTTTGATCTCCTTGCAGTCCAAGGGACTCTCAAGAGTCTTCTTTAACACTGCACTTCAAAAGCATCAATTATTTGGTGCTCAGCTTTCTTTATAGTCCAACTCTCACATCCATACATGACCACTGGAGAAACCATAGCCTTGACTAGACAGACCTTTGTCAGCAAAGTAATGTTTCTGCTTTTTAATATGCTGTCTGGATGTCCTTTTTTATGGTCCACCTTTCACATCTGTACATGACTACTGGAAAAGCCATAGCTTTGACTATATGCACCTTTATTGGCAAAATGATGTCTCTGCTTTTTAATATGCTGTTTAGGTTTGTCATAGCTTTCCTTCCAAAGAGCGAGTATCTTTAATTTCAATGCTGCAGTCACCATCCATAGTGATTTTGGAGCCTTAGAAAATAAAATCTGTCACTGTTTCCACTTTTCCCCCATCTACTTGTCATGAAATGACGGGGTCAGATGCCATGATATTAGTTTTTTGAATGTTGAGTTTTAAACAAGCTTTGCCACCCTCCTCTTTCACCCTCATCAAGAGGCTCTTTATTTCCTCTTCACTTTCTGCCATTAGAAGAGTATCATCTGCTTATCTGTGGTTGTTGATATTTCTCCTGGCGATCTCAGTTCCACTTTGTGAACTCTGGTCTGGCAGAGATGAAAATAATTTTGCGTCCTGAGGTATATGTGCCTTATTCATGTCTCTGGATTGCTCCCTGCCTCCTGCCCAAGCCTGGGGTTTCTTTCCACCCTTTGCTCCCTGGAATCCTGAGTCTGATGAGGTGATTTTTGCTTTTCTTGCCTAAACATAGTGCTTCAAGCATTAGTTGTAATACTTAAACATTTTTAAAATACACTTTAGCACAGGAACTGCAAAAGAGACTCTTCCATACTTTGGAATGAGGGCGCAATTTCAGGAGATCACCAAGATGTGCAGAGGAGGATGAAAAAAAAATAAAGTGGAAAAAAATTTAGAAGTCATGTTGGTTCATATATTTACTCTGAGTCCAGAGAGCATATACTTAGGAATGTTCACCTGACATAAGCTCTGCAGCTAAGTGGTGCCTGTTTCTGACTCTGTACAGTCCCAAGCCAGGTCCATGTGGAGATGGGAAAGGCAGCTGTCCACACAGTGAAATCCGAATGGTCCTCCTGCCAGTCTCTCACTGTGCTCAGAGCACCAGCCACTGTAATCACTCATCTGAGATGGGGCACTGTGTCCTCAAGAAACCTTTGCTAATAAGAAAAGGGAGTGACTTGTTTATTCATTGCAGCTCTATCTTAATTAGGGATACGTATTCTGGATGCAGAATACTTCTGATTTGCATAAACTAGTTTATTGTAAAGTAACTGAGACATCTCTCAATGCAAGAAGAGGAACAACCAGGATCAGAGAGGGGGTACACTTCAGAGGAAAGTTATCAGAAACAGAAAACTTTAAAAACGTTCTCTCTCCCTCCCTCTCCATCCCCCTCCTGGGATCGCATAGTCTCTGTTGCGCCTCTTTGCAATGCTGCGTTTCTCTCTGTCCATGTTTCTCTAGGAATATGGCCACCATGCGATGTCAGCATCTGCTCTTGAGTTCAGATCCCCTCACTCCAGGTGAACAGGCCAGAAGGAACCACACCAACTCTGTCTAAACTGAGTTTTGGAGAGATTGAATCTCATTGGCTCAGCATTAGTCCTGTGTCTACCGTTTCCTCAGCTGAAAATGCACAGGAGTGCAAGATCAGTCCCTACATGTGCCCAGCAGCCCATGTAGGCAGGTTTTTTTTTTTTTTTTTTTTTTTTAAGTTGAATTATAGTTGTTTTGTAATGTTGTACTAGTTTCATATGTACAGGGCAGAGATTTAGTTACATATATCTATATACATATATACATATTCTTTTTCAGATTCTTTTCCTATATAGACTATTTTACTGTATTGAGTAGAGTTCCTTGTGCTATACAGTAGGGTTTTTTTTTTAATTATCTATTTTATATACAGTAGTCCGTATGTGTCAATCCAAGCTTCCTAATTTAACCTTCCCCTACCCACCTTTCCCTCTTGGTAACCACAAGTTGGTTTTCGGTGTCTGTGAGTCTCTGTTTTGAAAATAAGTTCATTTGTGCTGTTTTTGCTTTTATAATATGTTCCATATATAAGCAATATCATATGATACTTGTCTTCATCTGTTTCACTTATTTCATGTTAGGATCAGTTCAGTTGCTCAGTCATCTCCAACTCTTTTGACCCCAGGGACTGCAGCACACCAGGCTTCCACCATCTATCACCAACACACAGAGCTTGCTCAAATTCATGTTCATCATGATGCCATGATGTCATGAGTCAGTGATGGCATCCAATCACGTCATCCTCTGTTGCCTCCTTCTACTCCTGCCTTCAGTCTTTCCTAGCATCAGGGTCTTTTCCAATGAGTCAGCTCGTCACATCAGGTGGCCAAAGTAATGGAGTTTCAGCTTCAGCATCAGTCCTGCCAAAGAATATTCAGGACTGATTTCCTTTAGGATGGACTGGTTGGATCTCCCTGCAGTCCAAGGGACCCTCAAGAGTCTTCTCCAACACCACCGTTCAAAAGCATCAGTTCTTCAGTGCTCAGCTATCTTTATAGTACAACTCTCACATCCGTACATGACTACTGGAAAAACCATAGCTTTGACTAGAAGGACCTTTGTTGGCAAAGTAATGTCTCTGCTTTTTAATATGCTGTCTAGGTTGGTCATAGTTTTTCTTTAAAGGAGCAAGTGTCTTTTAATTTCATGGTTGCAGTCACCTACCAACTGCAGTGATTTGGGAGCCCAAGAAAACAAAGTCTGTCACTGTTTCCATTGTTTCCCCATCTATTTGCCATGAAGTGATGGATATTTGGAAAACTCAACAGTGGCCACAGGACTGGAAAAGATCTGCTTTTATTATAATCTCAAAGAAAGGCAATACCAAAAAATGTTCAAACTATTGCACAATTGTACTCATCTCTTATGCTAACAAAATAAAGCTCAAAATTCTCCAAGCAAGGCTTCAACAGTACATGAACTTCCAGATGTTCAAGCTGGATTTAGAAAAGGCAGAGGAACCAGAGATCAAATTGTCAACATCTGTTGGATCATAGAAAAAGCAAGAGAGTTTCAGAAAAACATCTACTTCTGCTTTATTGACTATGCCAAAGCTTTTGACTGTGTTGATCAGAAACTGTGGAAAACTCTTAAAGAGATGGGATTACCAGACCACCTTACCTGTCTCCTGAGAAAATTGTATACAGGTCAAGAAGCAACAGTTAGAACTAGACATAGAACAATGGACTGGTTTCAAATTCGGAAAAGGCTGTATTAAGGTTGTATATTGTCACCCTGTTTATTTAACTTCTATGTGAAGTATATCATGTGAAATGCTGGACTGGATGAAGCACAAGCTGGAATCAAGATTGACATGAAAAATATCAAGAACCGCAGATATGCAGATGACACCACCCTTATGGCAGAAAGTGAAAAGGAACTAAAGAGCCTCTTGATGAAAGTGAAGAGGAGAGTGAAAAAGCTGACTTAAAACTCAACATCCATAAGATGAACATCATTGCATCTGGTCTCGTCCCTTCCTGGCAAAGGGATGAGGAAAAAATGGACACAGTTACAGATTTCATTTTCTTGGGCTCTAGTATCACTGAAGATGATAATGGCAGCCATGAAATTAAAAGACGCTTGCTCCTTGGAAGAAAAGCTATGACAAACCTAGACAGCATATTAAAGAGCAGAGACATCACTTTGTCCACAAAAGTCCATATTAGACAAAGCTTTAGTTTTTCTAGTAATCAAGTATGGATGTGATCGTCAGACCATAAAGATGGCTGAGTGCCAACAAATTGATTCTTCTGAACTGTGGTGCTGGAGAAGACTCTTGAGAGTGCCTTGGACAGCAGGAGAGCAAACCAGTCAACCTTAAAAGAAACCAACCCTGAATATTCATTGGAAGGGCTAATGCTGAAGCTGAAGCTCCAGTACTTAGGGCACCTGATGGGAAGAGCTGACTCATTGGAAAAGACCTTAATGCTGGGAAAGACTGAGGGAAAGGGGGAAAGGGGGTGATAGAGGATGAGATGGCTGGATGGCATCACTGACTCGATGGATATGAATTTGTGCAAACTTCGATTGCTAGTGAAGGACAGGGCAGGCTGCCTACTGCCGTCCTTGGGGTTGCAGAGTTGGACATGACTTAGCAGCTGAAAAACAGTGCAGTATTACAGGGAAAGTGCCATAGTCCCAGATAAGGAGAATAGTCTGTGAACAAATTCAGAAGCATGTGCAACTTGAGAAGCAACCTGTAAGAGGGCTGGACAGGAAACCAGGTAATTTGTAGTCCGGTCTCCACCATATAGTTCATGGGATATTCAACAAGGGCCGTGGGTCACTCACTTATAAAATACCTGTCCTCTTTTAGTCACAGTGCTGCCATAGGAATTAAAAACACACTGTCAGGGAATTTCCTGTCCGTTTGGTAGTTAAGATTCTGAGCTCACACCACCAAGGGCCTGAGTTCAATCCCTGGTCAGGGAATGTAGGCCCTACACACTGCGTAGCATGGTGAAAAAAATAGTGCATGTGAAAACATCTTATAAATCAGAAACTACTGTGCTAAAGGTTGTCCCCAAGTCAAATAGGTTCAGTATTCAGTAAAATGTTGCTACCTCACCTAGCACTGAGGCTTAAAATTGTCATGTCAAGTTAACTCCATGTAAGATCTCTAGCTCTCTCTAGCTTTAAAAGAAAATTTGTATAAACTCAATGTAGAATGTTATAGAACACGTAAAATAGTAATAATTACATGTAATCAGATCAATTATTTTACATATGATTTATCCTGGACTTGTTATAAAGAGCTTATAGGATTCACCTAGCACTAAACTCTGTATTTTTCCATGTTTCCATGTAACCTGCCTATTAATAATAACTAGAAAACATTGTATAGTCTTGTGCCATATGATTAAGCCATTTCCCCAATTAACTAACCTTTATTGATTGATTATTTTGTGTGAAACCTGAGTTAAATGTTTTATTTGTATTTCTTTAATCCTCACTAAAGTCTTATTAGGTCAATTATACATTAAAATATATTGCTAGATTATATCTATTATATCCATCAATTATATATTATATGTCCATTTTATGGATTACCAAATTGAGGCTTTATAAAATTAACTTTCCTAGGATCACACAGGTAGAAAACAACAGAGCTAGAGTTCAAATTAATGCCAGTTTGGATTCAAATTGTTTTTAATTTTATTTCAAATATTTCTATAATAAGTGACTTTTCATGTAGTTCTTCATTCTTTCTGATTGTGATAAATAGCTTTCTAATATAAATTCCTAGAGATGAACTGACTGGCTTAAAAAAGTGCATTACTTTGTGTCTCTCGCTGCATATTGCTACACTATACTCAAATTAAAATTTATTTTAGTTCATGATCTGCACAACTTTTTATTGGCCTTGATTTTATAAGCTGAAGGCAAGTATTTAATTCAGCTTTTCTAAGAGGAAGCAAGAGGGAAGCAAGAGAAGGAATACTGGCATATTTTAACTAATGTTAAATATGGCATCAATCTATAGCAAATGTCTTTATCTCTGGACATTCTTGAATTTTGATGTTCCTTTTCAGTTAGATTCTAATGTTTAACCATTTTACTTTGTGAAATTATCTTTCTGCCATTTTTTAAATTTCTTTTACCCTGATTAAAGATTTGGGGGGATGGAATTAGAGAGCAGCAGATTCTCTTTTCTAAAGTAATTCTAATCTAATTAGTGTGTGTGTGTGTGTGTTAGTCGCTCAGCTGTGTCCAAATCTTTGAGACCCCATGTGAAGGACTGTAGCCTGCCAGGCTTCTCTGTGCATGGAATTCTCTAGGCAAGAATACTGGGGTGGGTAGCCGTTCCCTTCTCCAGGGAATCTTCCTAACCTAGGGAGTGAACCCAGGTCTCAGGCATTGCAGACAATTTTTTTTTTTTTCTTTTTCACTATCAAAGCTATCAGGGAAGCCCCTCATCTAGTGAGAAGAGCATTTATAGACCTATTCTATGGAAAACTACTTTTCATGGAAAGCTCTGTGAAGAAGGGATTCATTTTCAGAGTTTTGCAGTTTTGCAAAATGTACCCTCTTTTAGAGTCAATGGACAATTAGCATCTGATAGCCTCAAAGAAAGCCTTTAATAGATATAGTGCAACTTATTCAATGCAGAGTTTCTCAAATATATCTGACCATGAAACTCATTTTCAAGAGTGTTGTCTGACACTAGTGTGACCTGCAGCTACAGCCCATTGACTTTAAAAGATAGCTATTTTATATAATCCCTTTCCACCATGTAGCAGAAACTGCTGAGAAATCTGGGAACATTTATTCAATTACACACGTCATCCTAATTTCTTTGGGCATTACTAACCAATGGGTCAAACCAGGGCACATTAATGGAAGTAACTCAGATTTCCATTTCCACTGATGCGTTGATTCTACTATATGAAACAGGACCTATTCATGATGTGTCCATGTAAACATGTGTGAGTTCACCAGTGTGCATGTGTGTTTATGTGCACACACTCATTCAATTTTGGGGGAAACAGGTGGGCAGTTTTTTGGAGGTATTTTACATGTATTCACAAATAAGCCCACTTCCACCGATGTCTTGCTGCTAATATAGCACCCGTGGTTACTAACACCAGCCCATGTGGAGCCAAGGTCTCTCCTCCTGCCCCATGTCAACTTCACAGGGCACTAATCCCTTGTTATAAATCTAGGAGGTGAGCAGAAATGCCTCCCCTGATTTTGGGAACTCTCCAATAAAATACTTACTGAGCTTGTCTATTTTAAGAGGTTTTAGTGGCATAGCACTTGTATTTATAATTCTGTGCCTTGAATCACTGCTCCCTCTGGCCACTAAAATTCCAGGGTCTGCTCATAATAAACAGCTTCTTCATCCAGGATGAGTTATCTCCCTCTTGCAAATGCCTCCTCACTCTTGCAAATGTTTTTCTGTCTGACCAGTGGTTCTCCTACCACTGTTGGTGGTTAAACTGGAGTTGACACACGATGTGATATTTTACAGAGGATGTTGAAACTTTCATTCAAATAACTTTCTGCCGGAGCACTATGCTACTTCTCCATTTTCTGGCCCCATACCTAGCCAGTGCACAAATTTTAGGCTTAAGCTGAAACCACAAATCCGAAAACATGTGATTAAAATGATGGTACGCCCTGCCCATAATAGAATGATTCACCTCCATCCAGATCAGGACTCTGTCCTGTGCCAGCTCATGATTACAAACTCTCTTTAAAGCCGATGTCCGATTCTAAGATAATCTGACTCCGACTGAACTCTCTTGTATTCATCTGACATCTCTTGTTTCAGTTCTCTTTCACTTTCTATCTGAATTCTGTCTTTTCCTTCATCAGATTGCAAACCCAGTCTGAAAAACTCAATACGTTGGTCTGCTGAACTCTCTCTGAATTGCCCATTCTAACTCACACCCTGTCCAGTGGTCTAGGCTTTCTGCTTATCTCACAGAAAGAAATCAAGTGATTATAACTCTGCATTTGTCTTATTCTACTTTAATTTATCTGACTTCTCATAGCATCTCTCCCTCTACACTTCCTGCGTGTACTTGATTTTTATGGAATGTCTCCAGCTGTATATCTCCATGTTACCGAATGGAATTCACTTTCATCCTTAACAACTCAGTCCTTGCTGCATGCAGAAGACTTGAAGACTAACATCTTCAATTTTAACCTTTGTCCCATGTGCCAGGACTTGGAAACTTACTCCCCATTGAGTATCTCTAGATGGATGCCTGGTACCCAAAACCCAGTATGTCCAAGAGCCACTCTTGACTCTCCTTCCACACCTCTCATTAACCCTCCATTTCTAAATCTTAAAGCCTCAGGCATTTTTGAATCTTCCCCTTTGACTTATCCTCCACATGCTATCAGCTTCTAAGACTCATTGACTTTACCTCCGTTTCCTGCTAAGGTCATGGTTTAATCTTCCTTGTATCTAGGACTAAGGCTCTTCCCTAAGCGGTCACCTGCCATCAGGGTAGCGTCGTCCTTTATACAAGCCACCTTACATATTACTGTTGACCAACTTTCTGTAACAGCAGTACTTCTTTGACTATGAAGTCCAAACTTAGCCTCTAATAAGCTATGCTATACACCAACATACTTTTCCAAATGTACTCGGAAATCCTTGTGTTTAAAGGATACAATCCAAATGACCTATTGTTGTGCCCATAGATACCAAGTTTTCAGCCTTGATGACTTTACTCATGATGGTCCTCTGTATTGGAAAGTCCCTCTTCCTTCCAGACCATGTTATCATGTCCAAAGTAAATTTCTTGATTATTCTTGCTATTTAAAGTAATGCATTCCTTATTATAACATTTCCTTATAGTTTTCTCCTCAGACACTACCCTTCAGTGCAGCGTTCCATCATGCAACTATTCAGGAAAAATCATTGCTTCAGTTCACCTCACCTGGCAACCTCATGAAAACTCCCCTTTGGGCCCCTATTCCTTCTACCTTGTGTTATAAGTGTGGTTGTGTGTTTTCCCTTCTAGAGGTTATGCTGTTTGAAGATTACATAAACCTTATTTATCTTTGTTTTCTTCACTATACTTAATAAATTATTCATACTGTCCTGTATGATAGCTACTAATTTTTTAATATGTTGAAATTAATATTCTAAAGAGTGGCGTGGTTCTAGAAACATCATTATTTATTGATTAAACAAGTGTGAGTTTTTGCTATCACAAAGTGTCTGCTATGGAGATTGGATTAATGTTGCTTTAAGGATAAAGCTTGGCGTAACACATTCAATTATCTGAATCTGTTGGATGTGATTAAAGAATAAGTATTGGCCCTGTCAAATTGTTTTACAAATTAAATTACTTTCATGAGGGCCAAAGAATAAGATGAACTGAAGAGCAGGGTTTAGCAAATAGGATGCTGTATTCTTCTAAAGTACCTCTATAACCAAGTGAATTAAAGGATAGAGTGTCAAATACAGGGCTCTACTGAAACTTCTGATAAGCCGAATAGGAGTTGTAATGTTAATTGCAAATACCCAGTGGCCTAGTCAGAGAAAAAGTCCCAAAAAAAGAGAAAACATAAAACAAAATGTAACTGTGAGCTCATCTTTTTCAATGCAGGATTTAATACTACATGCTTATAACCAACAGTCTTTAGAAATAGATGTAGAATGACACAAATTTAAAGAAATAATAAATAATACCTCCTTGTGCTGTGGTTAGTCACTCAGTTGTGTCTGACTCTGCAACCCCATGGACTGCAGTCCGCCAAGCTCCTCTGTCCATGGGGCTTCTCCAGGCAAGAATACTGGAGTGGGTTGCCATGACCTTCTCCAGGGGATCTTCCGGCAGGTCTCCCACATTGCAGGCAGGTTCTTTACCAGCTGAGCTTCCCAGGAAGTGAAGACATGAGTGAGAGGTGTGCAAATGCCCTGTTATCAGAAGACAGTAAGACCATGTACCTGAAGCTGTGTGAGGAATGAGAGAGTAGAAAGATAGTGAGGAGATAGATCATATAATTTCCTTGTTGAAGGCCAGGGTAATGACTTTGAGTTTTATTTTAAGTATGATGGGAAAGGATTACAAAATTTTAACTGGGAAAGGGAACCAATCTGTTTCATATTATAAAAGGTTCGCTGTGGCTACAATGTGAAAAATAAGCTGCAGAGACTGGGGGGATACACAAGTGGAAACAAAGGAACTGGCTTTAGTCTTGCAGTCTAGACAAGATGGAAAAATAGTGGTGGACATGATGAGAGGTGATCAGATTCTGCACGCAGGTTGAGAGCAGTCGACAAGACCCTTTGGCCCTTCCTCCCTCTCTTCTGGAACTCCACTGGTGCAATCACTGTTTCTCCCGGTAATATCCCACAGCCTCTCTTCACCTTTTCATCTTTTTTGCTTTGTTTTCCTCTGATGGGGTAATTTCAAGTGAACTGTCTTCAGATTCACAAATTCTTTGTTTTGCTTTTTTCATGTCTACTATTATGCTCTCTTGGAGAAGGAAAAGGCAACCATCTCCAGTATTCTTTCCTGGAAAATTCCATGGACAGAGAAGCCTGGTGGGTTAGAGTCCACGGGGTCACAAAGAGTTGGACATGACTAAGCATTGTGTTTTTCATTTCATTAATAATAATCTTCAGCTCCAGCATTTCTGTTTGGTTATTTTGATCATTTCCATCTTTCTGTTACACTTCTCATTTTGTGCATGTATTGTCTTTTTAAATTCATTTAATTGTCTTTCAGTGTTTTCTTGCAGCTCACTGAGATGTCTTAAAATAACCATTTTGATGTCTTTTTCAGGCAAATTGCAGATCTACATGTCTCTGGGTTCGTTCCTGGAAAATCATTGTATTGTATTATGTTTCCTTGGCTTTTCAAATTCCCTGACGTCTTGTATTGCTATTCACTCACTTGTAGAAGTAACCACTCCTTCATCTTTAGTGATGGGTTTCAGATGAGGAATAACTTCTGTCAGTCCAGTCAGACTTTTTTAGACTCTCTCAGAACCTTGTCTCTGGGTAGAGACAAGTTCTGGACTTTCTTGCTCCTTCTGCTGGGGGAATTTGAAGCTTGTGTGCCTTCTCTTGATCTTGTAAAGCCAGGTTGTTTTCTCTAGTGCTCAATGTTCAAATGTGTGCTTTTCCTTCTAAGCCCACAGCCAGGCTGGTGTTCTGGGTGCTCTCACCATCTACGAAGTCTCACACTTGCCCCTCAGAAGTATGCACAGGAGGCCAGTCACATGGGGTGTGTGTGTGTTTATGTATGTGTGTGTGTATCATATAACATGTCCGGGATGCCCTTGAGGCAGTTGGGGCGATCCCTCAACATGGTGTCCCAGCGTTTTGAGGGCAGGCTTCCTGATGTTTCCACAAAGTGTTTTGTAGAATCTGCATCCTTTTGAAGCCCTTCAGAAGGCCCGGCTGCTGTTTTCCCAGCCACTGCCTGCTTCCTAGTCACACACACCTTAGTATTCTGAATAAGGCCATAAAGATGCGGGCATCTTGCTATATCACTCCTCTATATGCTTATGAGCTTTTATGCTCACAAATTTATTGGGCCAAAATAAAATTAAGAACATCAACTCATGGAAAGACATTAGTAAGAGAGCAAAAAAGCAACTAGCAGAGTGGAAGGAAATATTTGCAATGCATATATTGGCCAAAGTGCTTTTATTTAAAATTTATAATTAATAAAGAAAAGGAATACAAAGTAAGAGGACGAGGGAGGGCTTAGACTCAAAGAAGTACTTAAAAAAAAAGGCTACTAGCATTGTGGTACTGTGGTGAGCATAGCTGCTTTCCAAAAAGAGGTTATTAAAATATCTCAGTTCAGTTCAATCACTCAGTTGTGTCTGACTCTTTGCCACCCCATGGGCTGCAGCACGCCAGGCTTCCCTGTCCTTCACCATCTCCCAGAGTTTTCTCAAACTCATGTCCAATGAGTCGGTGTTGCCATTAAACCATGTCATTCTCTGTCCTCCCTTTCTCCTCCTGCCTTCAATCTTTCCCAGCATCAGGGTCTTTTCCAATGAGTCAGCTCTTCACACCAGGTGGCCAAAGTATTGGAGTTTCAGCTTCAACATCAGTCCTTCCAATGAACACCCAGGACTGGTTTCCTTTAGGATGGACTGGTTGGATCTCCTTGCAGTCCAAGGGACTCTCAAGAGTCTTTTCCAACACCACACTTCAAAAGCATCAATTCTTTTGTGCTCAGCTTTCTTCACAGTCCAACTCTCACATCCATACATGACCACTGGAAAAACCACGGCTTTGACTAGATGGACCTTTGTTGGCAAAGTAATGTCTCTGCTTTTTAATATACTGTCTAGGTTGTTCATAGCTTTTCTTCTAAGGGGCAAGCGTCTTTTAATTTCATGGCTATAGTCACCATCTGCAGTGATTTTGGAGCCTAAGTCTCTGACTGTTTCCATTGTTTCCCCATCTATTTGCATGAGGTGATGTGACTGGATGCCATGATCTTAGTTTTTGAATGTTGACTTTCAAGCCAGCTTTTTCACTCTCCTCTTTCACTTTCATCAAGAGACTCTTCAGTTCCTCTTTACTTTCTGCCATAAGGGTGGTATCGTCTGCATATCTGCATCAACATCATTAATCAGGAAAAGGCAAATAAAAACCCACATTAAGCTGATACTTTGTTTTCATACATGTTAACACATTCTGGGGTCTCTGCTTGGTTCACTAGACCAGCAAGACCCCTCCACTCAAATTCCAGAGTGAGGACTCCTCTACTCCTTTCCTTCAGACACTACCCATAGATTCACTTTCTCTGAAAGCTGTTTTATAATTTCTCAGCTGCTGATGGTTCCCCATTCCTCCTTTTTGTGGGTTTTATTAGGAGGCAATTATTTTAAAATAACTATTTGATAAAACATTGAACAAGAAATTGTGACTTTTTTGTTTTGTTTTGATTGCTTAAATTTTTATTTCACATTGGAATGTATTCGCTTAACCACATGGTGTTCGTTCCAGGCGTACAGCAAAGTGATCCAGTTACACGTATGTACTCAGTCGCCCAGTCATATCTGACTCTTTCTGACCCCATTGACTGTAGCCGACCAGACTCCTCTGTCCATGGAATGTTCCAGGCAAGAATACTGGAGTGGACTGTCCAAGTTACACATATACATGTATCTATTCTTTTTGAACAAACTCCCGGAGACAGTGAAGAACAAGGAAGCCTGGCATGCTGCAGTTCATGAGGTCGCAAAGAGTTGGACATGACTTAGTGACTGAACATCATTTTTCAAGTTCTTTTCCCATTTAGGTTATTAAGGAATATTGAGCAGAGTTCCCTGTGCTATATAGTAGGTCCTTGTTGGTTATGTACTTTAGATACTATAGTGTATATATGTCAATCTTAACCTTCCAATCTATCCCTCCTCTATGACATCTTTTTTTACATCCTTTTTTTTTTTTCTGGTCTCTTAAATTGCATATGTATTTAATTTTTCTTTCTTTTTATAAAATATAAACTTTTTTTCTGATTAAGTCATTAGCTTTCTTAAGAGATGTTCCCATTTTTGTTAATTCCTACATGATTTAGAATTTCAGCTTTCACTATCTTTCTGTTGGAGAGTTTTATTAGGTTGACTCATATAGATTACCATTTTGTAGGTCAAAATGATAATGTCAGTCAAAATGTCTGGCAAAATGAAGGCAGTGTAATTTCTTGCTCTTCAGCAGTTTCATAGGATTCAACTTATATTGGATGTTTCCAAGCTGTTCAATTTTTTGAGTATTTTTGTTAACTTCTGGTTTGTTTGTTTTTTTAAGTTTGTTAGACAATATAACTTAAAATGTATGATTTTTGGTGTACAATAAGTTTTTGAAAGTCACGTGCAGGTATGTGCTCAGTCACTTCAGTTGTGGCTGACTCTGTGAGACCCTATGGAACCCTACAGGCTCCTCTGTCCCTGGGACTCTCCAGGCAAGAATACTGGAGTGGCTTGCCATGCAAATGGAGATTCCCATTCTCCAGGGAATCTTCCTGACCCATGGATCAAACCCATGTCTCTGTATCTCCTGCATTGCAGGCAAATTCTTTACCACTGAGACACCAGGTAATCCCATAGGCAAGTATATAAAAGCTTTTAAATAGGTGCTGAATGAATGTATCCCTTTGGAGGGAACACAGTAATGTGTGTGTAAGTGTCGTGTGTGTGTGTGTGTGTGCACACGCACATGTGTGACCTGTAGTTATTCAATATCTTTATATGAGCATCTGGAAATTATGATCTACTTTACAGATTCCTACCAGTAGAAAACTAGCTTTATTTTTGGACTGTTGAGTGCTTAAAAAATAAAATTTGAAAAACTCTAAAGCAAGATGTGGACTCTCCATTTCAATCACAACATATACAATTTGTTGCCATCTTATTGCTAACCTAATCCACAAATTATATTATCTGCTAAGATCCTGCAGTCCCTTGAGTTTTATTCTGTAGTTTATAGCTTTTCTCTTGTGACTGGCACCTTTTAAAATATTTTTGTCTTGCTAGATAGTTCTTCCATTATTCCCTCAAACCACTAAAGCAACTATCTTCACTTCCTATCCCTGTACAAAATTTTATAATTCAAATATCATACATCTTTGGTTACATAAAGCCCTTTTTATGCTCTAATTGCATCCTCTTGAGAGCCTTCATTTCTCTTTTGTTCAAACTTTCTGTCTTTTCACTTATTTGGCCTCAATGGGAACCTCCTATTATTATTAAACAGCCTCTTTCTCTGCTTTTACTGAGTCTTTTTAAAATTAATCTCTTCCCTTCTCACGAATTTAGGTGCCCCCACATCCTCAAAGGCCAGGATGTGGGGGGCTCTTAAGGCAGCCCAAGAGACACCACAGTCCCTGTCCTGTGAGGTGATGGGCATGTCTCCTGATGACACGGGACTCCTTGCACTGAAGACGGTGTGGCGCTTTAGTCTTAATTAAAAACTCTTGAAGAGGAGTGTCTTCTTTCAAACACGTGGAATATTATGTAGCCCACTAGGAGCAATTGTTTCCTGGGCATCCGGCACTAGGAGGACCACCCAGCCTCCTCCAAGACTTGACTTCTCAGGAGAGACGGCACAGCCCTCTCCTCTCACAAATGATGTCAGGCTGGTAGTATGATTTCTTAGCCTTCACCTCAGGCTCTGTTACCTCCATAAATAATAAAAATCAGTTGTGGTAGCAAAGTGATTTCCTCCAGACTCATTTTAGAGTGTTATTTTATTTGTTGAGGTGCCCAGCAAGAAGGTGAGAAAAAAAAGTCTGGGATGTGAATTCAAATCATCACCCTTTCTGAAAAACCAGCCACTCTTTTTCAGTCATGTTCAATAAGTTTTTTCTTGTCTTATAGGGGTGAATATCTTCTAGCATCCCCTAGTCTTCTCATCTTGTACAGTATTGCTGTAGAATCCCAGTACTTCCCACCCCATCATCTATAGGATTCTCTAATGAAGCCCCAAACTATTTTCTATAACTCCAATCTCCCTTCTAATCGCTAGCCTTATATTTACAGCTATGCTTCAGGAATCTTCTCCTGGAGGTTTCATTAATTCAACAGTTTGATATAATAAACATCAAATTCATCACCATTTCCCATATTTGTTCCATAGTCCATAAGGAATTCATCAAATCATGTCAACATTTTCTAGGTTTCAATCAAGCTAGAAGTTGAAAACAATTCTTGTCTCCTTTTCCCCGAGCTGCAGTGTGGATCTCACATCTGGATTCTCTGAATGCGTTGGTTTCCCCGTTTCTATGGCTACCAGCTATTATGGAACCCCTTGGTCTCTGTCAGCCACTATAGTAAGATATTCCTAATGGGGATCTTTCTCCCCAGATTTTCTGATTACAGTCCATTTATCAGCATGCTACTTACTTTCAAACTGTCCCATTCCAAGAATTTTCCTTCAAAAATAAAATGAGATTCCCATAGTAAACCTAAACACTTCAATGGCTATATTTTGATAGAATAAAACTTCTGGTCCTAGAAACCCATCCTTAATATATATTTAAAGGTCCACCTCCAATCACTCCTTTAACACAGAGACATCTCGTGCCATAGCTATGCTATGACATTCACTCTTCTTTCAAACATACAATGTGTTATGAAATGGAGCATGACCTCCATAGGGTCCTTGACCTCCAAGTCCTCAGCTTGCATTTTGTCTGTGGAAAAACCTTAGCCAAAGAATAAGTTTAATCAGAGAAGTGAGAAATATAGAAACAAAGGAAAACATTCAAAGGACACCAAATAATAATAATAATAATAATAATGTAATCATTAAGCAAAGTCAAGGATCTTGAGTGCAAGGATCTTGAGGGCTGTAGATAATATCCTGAGCCATATCCCAAGAATTGTCTTATAGATACTGAAACCAGGTGGAAGAAGTCAACTACACAATAACCAGATTGTGGACATGACATAAGCAACCACAGATCTGAGAACTGGCCTCAAAGAAACAGGAACAAACCAACCTTGGAACTGAAGATTAACTGTACTTAAAACAATCAGGATGACGCTGGTCAGATTGCCACCTGACCAGTTTCAAGACGGCTGTCAGAGCTGACTGTTGCATCTGCATACAGCCCCCCTCCTCTCCATCCGTAAAAGGTCTTGCTCACTGGTGTTTGGGGTTGGGGGAGCGGTGCCTCAGCCTTTGGACAGATGTCCACCCTCCCCCACTGTAGCCAGCATCTGAAATAAAGCAAAATTGCCTTTCTACCAACCTGTCTTTTTCCTTACTTTTAGCGCCGAGCCATTGGACCTGATTTCAGTAATACTTTACACCCTCACACCCAGGCTCTTGTGTCTTCATTTACTTACCTATGATGCTCTTCTCACCTTTTCTACTCATTCTGCATGTTCTTTAAGACCGAGCTCCAAGATTAGCTTCTTTGAAATCTTCTCTGATTTTGCTGAAAATTACCCCTTCTTTCATCATCTCAAAGCATTTTGAGATACCATACTAGGTACCAGTTATTTCAAGTTTATTTGTCTCATTGGATAAGTTCTGGAAAGGCTATGTTTTGTCTTTTATCACTAACGTAGTAAGTTATTAAATAAATCCATTCAATAAATTAAGACCCACACTATTCTGCTTGTTAGGAATTTTTTGATTATGGGGAAAGAAAAACAAATTAGTTTAAACAAAAAGAGGGAAATATTGACTGACAAAATCAAATCAAGAAAAGATGAAGCAGTTTATTCCTTTCTTCCTCTCTGTTTCATTCTGTATGGGGATTCTGTCAAGTTGTTTGTGCCCGTGGGTCTGGAATCTTACCACAAACGTCACTACAATTTTACCCTCACGTCATAAAGAGAATGGGATTGTTTCCCTCGAGCTCATTAGAAAATACAAGCCAAAACTCCAAGTGACCCAGTTTTAATACGGACACAGCCAGAGACCAGAGGGCTGAAGACAGACTAGTCTCTTCCTAACAAAAATCACAGGGACAGAAAATTAAAGAAACAGTTCCCCAAATCGACTGCATTTCTAGCATGAGAAAGAGTAAAGGTTTCCCTCCATTACACCTCATTATGTGGAAATAGCGAGCACCCAGTGGAAGTGAAACTGTTAGTCACTCAGTCTGTCCACCCCATGGACTGTAGCCCACTAGGCGCCGCTGCCCATTGGCTCCGCTGCCCTTGGAATTCTCCAAAGCAAGGATACTGGAGTGGGTTGCCATTCCCTTCTACAAGGGATCTTCCCGACCCAGGGATCAAACCTGGGTCTCCAGTATTGCAGGCAGATCCTTTACCATCTGAGGCACCAGGGAAGCCATGCAGTGATTGGTTCAAAAAGTGAGTATTAGCCCTTGCCATTAACACTGGTCTTGCAAGAGCTTGAGTTTTCTGTAGCCTAAAGATTTTCCTCTTTTTAAGTATGAAAACATTTTATTTACATCCATGTTTTTTTGCCTCATGAATAGCCTGATTAATTCTAGTGTAAGAGAACCAAATAAAATGTTCAGTTTTTCTATTACTCCATTGTTAGGGTGTAGAGAGATGGATATTTCATGAACATAAACTTCTTTTTCTCATTTATCCTTAAAGGAACATTGCTAGGGAAATTAAAAATTGGTATCTATGGAGAAATAATGAGGGCTTTTTTTAGTGTAACAGAACTTTAGAAATATGTTAATGTCTGAGATTTCAGTTAAATAGTTAAGCAAAAATCAAAGCTTCTGATTGAGTGTACATGCATTATTGATTACACCTACATCTTCTTTTAATCAAATATTCTAAGAGAATCACACAGCACTTCAAATACTGATTGGCCCATAATTTAATGCTTCTGCTTGTAGCATCAAATATAACCTTAATTTTAAAATGTCGTACAAATTATATATTTGAAATTTCAAAGTGCTTGTAGCTAAGTAAATGCTATCTTTTCTACCAAAGAAGATTGGAACAGAGAACCTAAAGAATTCACTGTGAAATGTATGCTCTTGCTTTAGAAAAAGAGTTACCTCCTAAATGTTCTTGATTAAGAAAATATTAGATTTTGCCTTGCATTGCCTGAATATGCAGATTCTGGGGAGTCATGCATCTTATTTGCATTGACTAAGTGTCTATGCAACAGAATTTCATTTGGCTTCACGAAACAGAAAAACAGCTTGAAGTATTTAGCCAAGTGTGTGCGTGTGTGCGTGTGTACTTAAGTTTCTAAGCAACAAGAAATCCATGAGAGACTGATCCAAGCTTACTCCAAGGCGCTCTCTGACACTGTGTCTTATTCCCACCTTTACCAAGCAGCTTTCCTCTGCATGGTTCCAAAACGACTACGTAACCTCTGGAAAGAAGGCGGTAGTGATAAAAATAAAGACATGACACCCACTTCAGAGACAAAAAACTTCCAGAGATCCTCAACAGATATCTGCTTATATTTCATTAGCTGAAATTTTGTTAACATACCCACTGTTAGATGCAAAGATGACTTTAAAATATCATTTTAGGCTGGACTCATACGATCAGAGATCTCTTAATTTTAAGAAAAAGAAGGGGCATCAAGAGTGAATAATAACAAAACTTTCAGTGTCCATCACAGCCTACTATGGGTTAGTGATTAGGTTCATCATCAAAGGGAACTGAAGGAAAAAAAATTAAAACCTACCAAAGCTATTTATAATCGTGCTTCAAGAAATCCACAGGGTTCGTATTTCTCTAATAGAGGAAAAAAATATGATCAAATACAAGTCAATCAAAATTTTCTTTCTATCTGAAATAGCCTGACACACAAATGAATCTTCAAGAAATCTGCAATTTATGTGACTTAGGCTCCCTCTCTTTCTGCTAGTCTGGGCAATTCCTAACTTCTCAGTGTCTGTTTCCTTATCTGTAGAATGAGGATGATATCCCTCTGTTGTGTTGTAGATGAAGTTAATTAAGAGATATATGTAAAGTGATTAGCTAGGAAGCAGCAATTATTGAGTATTAGATAATGACCCTCTTGCACTGCTGGTGAGAATGCAAACTAGTACAGCCACTATGGAGAACAGTGTGGAGATTCCTTAAAAAACTGGAAATAGAACTGCCATACAACCCAGCAATCCCACTGCTGGGCATACACACCGAGGAAACCAGATCTGAAAGAGACACGTGCACCCCAATGTTCATCGCAGCACTGTTTACGATAGCTAGGACATGGAAGCAACCTAGATATCCGTCAGCAGACGAATGGATAAGGAAGTTGGGGTATATATACACAATGGAGTATTACTCAGATATAAAAAAGAACACATTTGAGTCAGTTCTAATGAGGTGGATGAAATTGGAGCCCGTTATACAGAGTGAAGTAAGCCAGAAAGACAAACACCAATACAGTATACTAATGCATATATAAGGAATTTAGAAAGATGGTAACAACAACCCTATATGCAAGATAGCAAAAAAGACACAGATGTAAAGAACAGACTTTTGGGCTCTGTGGGAGGAGGCGAGGATGGGACAGTGTGAGAGAATGTCACTGAAGCATGTTTATCACCATATGTAAAATATGTAAGATAGATGACCAGTGCAAGTCTGATGCATGAAGCAAGGCAGCCAGAGCTGGTGCTCTGGGACAACCCAGAGGGATGGCTTGGGGAGGGAGGTGGGAGGGGGGTTCAGGATGGTGGGACACATGTACACCCATGGCTGATTCATGTCACTGTATGGCAAAAACCACTGCAATATTGTAAAGTAATTAGCCTCCAATTATAATAAATTAATTTTTAAAAAGAGTATTAGATAACCATAATGAGATGGAAATAGCTAACACCAGATTTGGCATTTTGGGGATCTGTATTGGTGTCACAGTATCACAAGAACCTAGTTTCTTACTACTGTGTGTGTCAGTGACAGTCCAGCTACTGCATGAGATCTAACCCACTTAAGAGGAGGGATTCCCAAAACAGCAACGAGGCAATACCAGGGAATGCCTAAAGCTGATGTTGGTGGAAATGTTAGCAAATGCATTTCCTTGCTGAGAGGTGAAATCGTTGATTCCCTCAGCAGCTTGAAAGAGTCTCTGAATCTCATTTAACATGTAGCAAAGTTCCTATCAAAAGAACTTTATAGTGAAGAAAGTTAACTAATTACATAATTACTCACTTGGCTCTCAGCATTTTAATTTTTTTCTTAACAAAGTCTCAACCAAATCTTCATGGCCAACTCGTGATATAAAACTCCCAAAGAATCTGACTTATTTTCCTGCAATGTTATGTCTTAAGTTCCCTACATACAAGCCTTCAAGTTGCAGTCTTTCAAAGATGTGAACGTCAGTTGTGAGTGAAACTGCAGCTTGTCCCCCATCTCCTATCGCTAGTGGTCCTTCCCCCCACCACCTCCCACCTCCTCTCCCTGCTCCAGTCAGGAACGCTTCTTGCCTGTTCACTCCACCCCAGCCCCTTGTGGGCCAGCTGTTGGGCTGCACCACTGTACTTTTCAAGGTAATGCAGTATAAGATTAAAAATGTTTGTTTTGTGTGTGTGTGTGTTTGCTCATTTTTAATATATTATGTGTGTGCAAATTATCATAAACCAATCACAGAGCAGTACTATATAGCTGACTGTGTTATTTGGATACCTAGGCTACATTTGTTGGACTTTCAAACAAATCGGAATTGGAACTCGTTCATACGTAGGGGACTTAGTGTACTCTTTATTTTTTTATTGCTTTATTTCTCTGAGCATTTAAAATAATTTTGTTAAGCCTATCTTCCTTCTGTTCTGGTGTTCAAATCCTCCCATTTGTTACACTGCATAGCTCCCTGTTATAAAGCTTTGTGTCCTTGAATCTTGCATAGATTTTGTGAGTTCATCATGCTTTACACTAGACTCTGTGCTGTGGAGACATTGTCCCACTTCATCTCTCCAGGGCAGACCCCTAGTTCATTGATTCTAGCCATTCTTTAATTACTAACTTGAGGATGCTCACATCACATGAGGAGTATGAAAATTTATTCCATGTATATATACAAAGAGGCATGAGTATCTCGTTGGTAGGGTGGACAACCTCTAGGCAGATTTTCAAGACGTTAAGAGTGGGAGCCCTTTCTAATTTGCTGGATCTCCCTAGGTGCTGCTAATGGTCCAGAACCTGCCTGCCAATGCAGGGAACCTCAGAGACATAGGTTCCATCCCTGGGTCGGGAAGATTGCCTGGAGGAGAACATGGCAACCCACTCCAGTATTCTGACCTGGAAAATCCATGGGCAGAGGAGCCTGGCGGGCCACAGTCCATGGGTTTGCAAAGAGTCAGGCACAACTGAAGCAACTTAGCACATACACTATGTAGATTAGTTCTTTCCTAAGTAGGATCTGCTTATTTTCTCTTCCTCTTTAGGACTATCAGCTCCTTTGAGGCTGATCTTGGCTGATTTAGCTCTTTTAGCGTAGCCATTGACCAATAGTAGTCCACTATGAAATTAATGAATAAATAAGGAAGCGTGAAGCCCATGGGCTTGCGTGTTCTGTGTCCTACTGCTTTTGTACCTGGGAGTATATTTATCTCCTGTGTGACAAACCCAGCCTTAGCTTTGTGAGTGTGGACAATCCAGGCCTTGTGATGCTCCACTAGAGAAGAGACTTTTACACAGAAAAGAGAAATTGCTCTTTCTTTGTGAGTAAGAGTTGGAGATGCTATCTTCTTAAGCAGAGCAGAACAACATCCTGGACTTACTGAGACCTACTATTGAACTTCTAGTGGGAAGAACACAGTGCTCACCTGCTCTCAGGTCAGAGCAAGAGAGGAGAAGAAGCCTGTCCCTGACAAACTGATGCTGACTTCTTGCTCCCATTCATGGTGTATCTTTGAGATTCATTCATCTCTAAGAATATCATGTCCTGGAAGGCCTTTCTCCCTTCACAAAAAGCACCTTAACAGCCAATTTTACAAAGACGCTTCTTCCTGGTCAGGTCATTTTGTCAGTTTTATACTAAAATCCAGTCTGATGTTGCCTATTCAACGATGCACAATGTATTTTCTCTTTTGAAACATTTTAGGATTCATTTCCTAAAAAGTGATCATTAGAGATTTTAAATATAATGAATGCATTTACTTGCAGACTTGTTTTCATACTAAGTGTAAGTTTTATTTAAAGATTAAGGCTATATTTTTCATTGCTTTATTTTTATCAAAACATAAGCACAAAATAATTTTTAAAATGTACAAAGATATAAATAATAATGATACAATGATCACCTGAATATCCACTATCCTGTTTAAGAAAATAAAGAATATAACTAACTTTGAAGTTATTATTATCAGCTTTTGTGTCATATCTGGATTCCTTCCCAATTACATTTTTTCTTGACTGGAGTTATCATCATGAAATTCAGTGTCTGCTATTTTCTTCTTCTTTTTTCTGCCTTGTTACATGGCAGGTAGGATCTTGCCTGACCAAGGATCAAAACCAAACCTGTGCATCCTGCAATGGGAGCATGGAATCTTAACCACTGAACTGCCAGGGAAGTCCTCCTTTTTCTTTATACTTGTATTCATTTGTATGGGCTCCTAGTTATTTACTTGTATTGTATAGTGTGTAATATGTGCATTGCATTATTCAAATACAAATAAATATCTGTAATATGTTTGTACATGCATGCTAAATTGCTTCAGTCCTGTCTAACTGTTTGCAACTCTGTGAACTGAAGCCCACCAGGTTCCTTTGTGCATGGAATTCTCCAGGAAAGAATACTGGAGTGGGTTGTGATGCCCTCCTCTAGAGGATCTTCCCAACCCAAGAACTGAACCCATGTCTCTTGTACTGGCAGATGGATTCTTTATCACTAGCACCATTGGGATATATGTTTAATTTGTATATATTCTTCTGCAACTTTTTGTTTGCTCTGCAGTATGAGCATGCACTTCATTTAAGTTGTTGTAAGTGGTTACAATTAATTCATTTCAGTGGGATAAAGTATTTTGCTGTCTGATTTTTTTTAACCTTTGTTATACATTGAGTTTTTTCCTGTGTTTTGCTTTCACAAATAGTGCTTCTATGAATATTTTCCCCCAATATATGTGCTCAGTGCATATGTGAAGAAACTTCTCTATTCTAGAGATTTTCAAGAGACATGCATATTAGATTATAGTTATTATTGTCTTCCAGTCACTCAGTCATGTCTGACTCTGTGAGCCCACAGACTACAGCACACCAGACTTATCTGTCTTCCACTGTTTCCCTGAGTTTGCTCAAACTCATATCCATTAAGTTGATGATGCCATCCAACCATCTCATCCTTTGCTCCCCCCTTCTCCTTCTGCCCTCAAAATGTGCTACAAAATATTGGCTGACTCTATCCTGAGGCTCCCCGGGGAGGTCTGGTTTGGTTGGCACCCTGGGCAGATTTCTTCAAACACTAGCTTCTCTCTTTCTCCCTAGATTGTGGTCCCAGTCCTCGGATGCTCTCTGTTTCATCATAAAGTCCTCTGTCACCTGGACATCTACTATAAAAGCTGACTGGAGAGTGAGCCTTTGTCATCATAGACAAAGGGTCCTAGGAGCTGCTTGGAGTTCAGCTCCAGGTGTCCAAGGAGCACAGCCTACAGGCTAGATGAAATTTAGTGAAACCTGGGGAGTTGGGGATTCTAGGTAGTGTCCTTGAGTCCGTCTTCAGATACATCAGATAATCCTATTCATTTATGGTTGATGTGCCCTTTTATTAACAAAAAGACTTGTTACTATTGTCTTTTTGAAAACTGGTGCTCCTGCATTATTTTGAAATAATAAAATTAAAAAATAGAACTAGTACTTTATGCATATGATTTATTTTCAGGAATTATCTCACACAGTTATGGAGAAGTTCCAAGATCTGCATTCAGCAACCTGGAGAAGCAGGAGAGCTGGTGGTGTACTTTGAGTCCAATTTGAAGGCCTGAGAACCAAGTAAATTAAGGTGCAAGTTCCAGTCTAAAAGCTGGCACACTCAAGACCCGAGGAGAGATGATGTTTCAGCTTGAGTCTGAAGGTTAGAAAAGATGGAAGTCCTAGCTCGAAGCAGTCAGATAGGAGGAATTCCCTCTCACTCAGGGAAGGGTCAGCCTTTTTGTTTTTTCAGGCCTTCAACTTACTGAATGGGGTCCAATCAAGTTGAGAAGGGCAACCTGCTTTCTTCAGTCTACAGATCCAAACGTTAATCTCATCCAAACACATCATCACAGGCACTGAAACAGTAGTGTTGACTACTCTCTTGGTACCCTATTGCCCGGTCAAGTGGACAAAGAAATTAACAGTGACAGCTGATATGAAAAAGATCAATTGAATTAAAAATATGTTCACATTTTTTTCCAGAATGTTCAACTTTACCATTTGAACAAAAGGAAAATGAGTGTTCTTATTTAAAATGTGGTTTCAACTATTGCACATGTTTATTGGCTTGAGAAGCTAATGTTAACTTTTATTACATATCAGCATAAACAAAGTTCTTTGTTGATACTGATTTCTGAGAATGTGAAGGATTCATTATGCAAGAGTCAGGATCAGGAACTGTACACAGTAATGGCAATTACAGGGTGGGTATAGTTACATTCATGGAAACAAAATCATTGTTACCATAAATATTCTAAAAACATTTAGGGGTTTTAGATAAATTTAATATTAAATTTATTTGAAAATACTTCTTATTTTACTTTTAAAAATATCAATTATATACCAAAAAAAAAAAAAAAAAGAATCTGATGAATTTTTTAAAAAAATCAAAGCTTCATTATAAATGCTCTCAGGATCCCTAAACTTTACATCAGTATATGTCATATGTAGGTTTTCATTGTTTATGTGTGTCATAAGTTGAAAAATGCTGGGAAGAAATGTTCTGAGTATATATTTAGGAATACAAATGTTGCTTTAGATGCCATGAGCACAACCTTTACTAGAAAATGGTTGTTTCTCAACTTACACCCAAGAAGCAAAGCACAAGTGTTCTTGTGCCTAATCCTCTCCAACACTTGACATTTTCATGGTTTTAATATCGGCAATCTTGCAGGTATGATTTTCTTCAAAAATTTTATCTTATACTGGAGTATGGCCAGTTAACAATGCTGCAATAGTTTCAGGTGGATGGCAAAAGGACCCAACCATATGTATACATGTGCATTCTTTCTCAAACTCCCCTCCCATCCAGACTGCCACGTAACATTGAGCAGCGTTCCATGTGCTATTTGGTAGGACCTTGGCTTTCCACTTTAAATATGGCAGTGTGTACATGTTCATCCCAAACTCCCTAACTAGTGGGTTTGCTTTTAATTTGTAGTTATTTAGTTACAAAGAAATTTAATCATCTTCCATATTTATTTATCATAATAGCTTCCTGTATGTGGTATCCAACCATATGTTTTGTCCAATTTAATTGCATATCACTTTTAATTTGATTTATAGGAGTTCTTTGTTTTCCCAGGTAACAATTCTCTGTACAGTATTTATATTACAACCCTCTTCACCCAGTACATTGGTTAACTTATTCTCTTTCAGTGTCTTAATAAGCAAAAGTTTTCAAATTTTAGTTTATCATTTTTCTTAGGGGTTATACCTTTATATTTTGCCTAAGATATTTTTCCTTTACCAAATTATGATTCTTTTAAGTGCCTTCTAAAAGTTTTATGGTTTGACTTTCCCACTTAGGTTTCAGCCCATCTTTAACTTATTTGGGGAAGTAGGTAGGAATCAATTTATTTTTTTTCTGATTTAAAATTCTTCATCACCAGTCCTCAGTATAGTTCTGTCATAAATGAAGTTTCTAAATATTTAGAGCACTGTTTTGAGACTCTTCAGTCTGGCTAATTTATAACCATTTGTATACTAGTTTGTATCTTTGTACACATACATTTCAGTCCTCATAGTATTAAAAATTCCAAACTTGTTAGAGTTTTTATTTCAATTGCATTGAATCTGTGGGAAGGGCTGAGATCTCCCAGCATTGTGGGGTTTGTTGTTTGTTTACTGTTGCTATTTTTTTCTTCTGCCATTGTTCTCATTCAGAGTTTTTTGATGGTTGCACTCTCAGTGCCTGCGTTATTTTTGTCTACAGCATCCACACTTTCTGTGCTTTTATTTTAATTTCTTTATTTTTTAGCATTTTTATTTATTTGACTGAGTCAGGTCTTAGTTGTGGCAAGCAGGGTCTTTAGTTGCAGCATGCAGATTCTAGGTTGCAGCACGTAGGATCTAGTTCCCTGACTGGTATTGCACCCAGGACCCCTGCACTGGGAGCATGGAGTCTTAACCGCTAGACCACCAGGAAAGTCACTTTCACCATTGGTTTCTGAATGTGTGAAGCTGATGTATCTCTCCATTATTTGCCTTTTCTAATGTCTTTTAGTAAAGTTTTTTTCATGAAGTTTTCGAAATATTTTTTTAAATTTATTCCTGTTTCATATTTTCGTGCATGCTAAGTTGCTTCAGTTTTGTTCAACTCTTTGTGGCGTACCAGATATCTCTGTCCATGGAATTCTCCAGGCAAGAATACTGGAGTGGGTCGCCATGCCCTCCTCCAGGGGGTCTTCCCAACTCAGAGATTGGGCCTCTGTCTCTTATGTCTCCTGCATTGACAGACAGGTTCTTTAGCACTAGCACTGGGAAGTCCATTTTATATTTTCATGGTACTATAAATGGTATGTTTCTGTAATTATATTTTCTATCTGTGTGATGTCAAGGTAGAAAAATTCAGTTACTTTTTGTAGAAGATATTCAGGAAACTTGTCATAGTCTTCCACAGATGCTGAAAATTCTGTAGATTCTTTGGAGCATTTTGTACGGAAAATCATATCATTCAAAATAATGTGCTATAATTATTTCCTCTAAACTGTATCATTTTGTTTGTTTCAACTATTACTTGTATACAGATGGACAGAATCTCTGATTTCTTTTAGTATTTTTCTTCTGCTTACTCCCCTTCATGATGTGTGTGTGTGTATGAGAGAGAGAGAAGTTTGCAATGACACGGTTATATTTTGAGGGACCTTATCATGTAAAACACTCGGAGGCCTATGTGAAGATGAGTTACTTGGGGAAGTGCAGGTTTATATTTGTTTCTACCACACATCTGGATTACTACAGAATTTTTTCTATTATAATTTTTAAAAAATCAAATTGAAGTATAGCTTCCCTGGTAGCTCAGTTGGTAAAGAATCCACCTGCAATGCAGGAAAGACAGGAGATTGTGGGTTCAGTCCCTGTGTTGGAAAGATTCCTCGAAGGAGGAAAGGGCAACCCACTCCAGTATTCTTGCCTGAAAAATCCCATGGACAGAGGAGCCTAGTGGGCTACAGTCCAAAAGGTTGTAACATTTTGGGTGTCTATTTTCATTTAGCTTTAGACTTTTCTGCAGATCTTACTAAATTTCCAGCTCATTTATTCATTAGAGATATTTTTTAAATACCCAGCATGTTTAGGCATCTTTTTTTCATGGGGGGGGGGGATGGTGGGGATTTGTCAGGCAGGTGGACATATAAATTAGAAACCGAAGAATAAATATCCTCAGTGCCACTCTTACCTGTCCTTTCTCACACATATTTATGTCAGGTTTAATGTAATAGTCCTAGGGTTCAGAAAAGTTCTGTACTTCAAGCACATCAATTAGTAGAATTGGCTGCTCTTTTCAGAGCAAGGAGTTAAGTTAAAGAAGCTGAGCTGTGGCAGACGTCTGAGAAGGCCTCTATGGCCCCCGACCCTTAGTGTCCATACGCTGTATCACCCCTTCCCCTGGGTGAGGACAGGACTATGAATAGGAGGTGTTTCACTCTTCCAGTTAGATCACATCATACAACAAAGTTGAGGAGAATTTTTCAGTTGAAAAGAATTTGAGTTAATCAAAATGGTGATCGTCCTGGGTGCATTTGAGCTAATTAGGTGTCCCTTAGAAGGGGATGGGTCCTTCTTGGAACAAATCATTCAAAGCCTGAGGGACACTTCCCTGATTGTCTCAGAAAAGCAAACCGCCACAGTATCTGGGAGATGCACAAAAAGGCCTGAGAGTGGCCTCTGGGTGCGGAGAGTGATCTCCGGCTCCTCTGAGCAGTGCAGACAACCTGCTGACACCAGGCTGTGGGGAGGGAGAGCACAGAATTTATTGCAGGGCGTCCAGCAGGGAGAACAGGCCGCTCACAAGGCATGTGACAGGCTGGTGCTCATTCTCAGGCTGATTGGCACCAAGGTGAAATCCCTAGCACCATAAACCTTTTGGTTTCAACTGATCTGAGGCTTATGTCCCTGTGACCAGCAGTTTTCACCTTGTGGGGGATCTGCTTCTTGGAAAAACAATTCTGGAATATGTGTATCTGTGTCTTTCTTTATCTGTATCTTCCAGTGATTCTGCTGTGTAGAGGATTAATGGTCTAGAGTATTATAGGTTGTCAGCCCAAAAGCTATTCTTTGTTTCTATATCTTCACCTTTTCTGATCATTAACTCTGCAGCCAGTCATCTGAGACTCAGGAGAGGCTGGAGAGACTCAAGCTGAAGCCTCTTGCTACAAAAGAGCAGAAAATAGGGGCTTGTATACGGTTTCAGTAGCCAGCCAGCAAGACAGTGGGACCTCAGTCATACAACCACAGGAAAGGAGCCCTGACAAAGCCTGCAGGGGATCTTTGACTGGGCATGTCTCCAAAATGAGGATGAAGCCAGCGGACACCTTGACTTGGTCTCAGGAGACGCTGGGCAGAGGACCAGCCAGGCCCAGAGACAGTGATGCAAAGCAATTGCCCTGGTACAAGCGGCTAAGCATGCAATGACTCGCTACCCAGCATTAGAGACCTGAAACCAGAACCATCACCCCGATGCGCACCGTGCAGCACTCACTGCTTTATTTATTGTCATCTCACGTAACTACTCCTTGGCCCTAAAATTAAAATCACAGGAAAAAATCTTTCTAGGTTCAGCTTTTCATCAGAATAATAGGGTTGATTTGGAAGAAAAACAGAATTACCTTTTATAAATTTAGACAAAATCTTCAAGTTAGCACAATGTCTTAGAGAAGGTTTGTTTTGTTTTATTTCTGGGGTATTATTAGCATTACAAATACAGAATACATGTTATATAGAAAATAGTGACTATAGTTTTAAAAGAAAAATGGGATAAAAATTCAGAGAAACTCATTTTTAAAGACTATAAAACTAATGAAGGCAAAATTATGGTGATGTTGTTTTATAGCATTCCCATACCTTAGAGGCATAGTCAAGGGAACATGTTAGTGACTTATTCAATACAAGAAAGAAGCACCCAGTTTCCTCATTACAAAATATCATTATTTTAGTTTATTTTCATTTTTTAATGTTATTGAAGTATAGTTGATTTACAATGTTGTATCAATTTCTTCTGTATAGCAAAGTGATTCAGTTACACGTATATATACATTCTTTTTTCAAGTCCTTTTTTATTATGATTTCTCAAGGATATTGAATATAGTTCTCCAAGGATATTGAATATACAGTAGGACCTTATTGTCTATTCATTTTATATATAATAGCTTGAATCTGCTAACCCCAAACTCCCATTCCTTCCCTTTAAATTTTCAACATCCACTGGATCATAGAGAAAGCAAGAAAATTCCAGGAAAAAAATCAGTTTTATTGACTACACTAAGGCCTTTGACTCTGTGGATCATAACAAACTGAGGTAAACTCTTAAAGAGATGGGAATACCAAACCATCTTCCCTGTCTCCTGGGAAACCTCTATGCAGGTCAAGAAGCAACAGTTAGAATCTTATATGGAAACACTGGCTGGTTCAAAACTGAGAAAGAAGTATGACAAGGTTGTTTATTATCAGCCAGTTTGTTTAACTTATATGCAGAGTACATCATACAAAATGCCAGGCTGGATGATTTACGAGCTGGAAGCAAGATTGACAGGAGAAATATCAACAACCTGAGACATGTAGATGACACCACTCTAATGGCAGAAAGCAAAGAGAAACTAAAGAACCTCTTGATGAGGATGAAAGAGGAGTGTGAAAAAGCTGGCTTAAAGTTCAGTATTAAAAATAAAAGCTAAGATCATGGTATCCAGTCCCATCACTTCACGCAAATGAAAGGTGAAAGATGGAAGCAGTGACAGATTTCCTTTTCTTGGGCTCTACAATCACTGCAGATGGTGACTGCAGCCATGAAATTAGAAGACACATACTCCTTGGAAGAAAAACTATGACAAACCTAGATGGTATATTAAAAAGCAAAGACATCACTTTTCCAACAAAGATCCATATAGTCAAGTCTTTTCAGCAGCTGTATACAGATGTGAGAGTTGGACCATAAAGAAGGCTGAGTGCCAAAGAATTGATGCCTTTGTATTCTGGTGCTGGAGAAGACTCTTGAGAGTCCCTTCAATAGCAAGGAGATCAAACCAGTCAATCTTAAGAGAAATCAACCTTGAATACTCATTGCAAGAACTGATGCTGAAGCTGAAGTTCCAATAATTTGGTCACATGATAAGAAGAGCCAACTCTTTGGAAAATGCTCTGGTACTGGGAAAGATTGAGGGCAGGAGGAAAAGTGGGTGACAGAGGATGAAATGGTTGGATGGTATCACCAATTCAACAGACATGAACTTGGGCAAACTTCAGGGGATAGTGAGGGACAGAGAGGCCGGGTGTGCTGCAGTCAGTGGGGTCGCAAAGAGTTGGACATGACTTGGAGACCAAACAACAGCAACAACATTTTGAAACTCAGTGTAGAAACCCTCAAAACTTACAAAGTGATGCAATTTTCTTTTCTTCCTAGTTGACATGAAAATGTGCATGTTAATTATAATAACTGCTTGGACAAAGAGAATTATTACCATTGTGAACTAGCAACACTTGCTATCAATAATAGGGTTTTATACCTTAGACATCTTGTAAAACTGCACTGCCCCAAAACCTATTCCTCACTACTTCCACTTCATCTGAGGGATGTGAAGAATTGGTTAATGGTGAGGGGCTGTTTGATTCCAAATGGAAGACAAACTCCAGCCAAACAGAAAAAATTTGGAATCACATTGTCTGACCAGATGAAGCAACAGCAATATATCTTAGGTAGGTTACCCAGTCATGTGTTAACCCTCAAACATGCATTAATACATAATTCCAAATTTCTGTCAATCTCAAATTACTTTAGGAAAAGTAGTGTGTTAGAACCATAACAGAATGACCTCCCTGTGCAGAGGCATTTGTTTCTTACTATTCCATAAAGTTGGATGTGTCATAAAAGGCCTGCGGCTCCAGGGCTAAGCTGAGAAAAGAAAAATGACTGCAACAATTTTTGCAGAAACAGAAGTCAGAGCCCAGAGCATCAGCACTGACGTGAGGACAAAGCTTACCACTTGCTTTTTCTATTGCAAATACGGGCAAGGGTTTTCAGTGCCTCTAGTCATCAAATGGCTGTATTTGCTCGTTAAGAGCAAACAAAACAAAAGAGAAGCCAACAAAATAAAATCAATATTCATTGCAAAACCAGCTATAATGGGAAAAGAAAATTTTCAAACATCTGATCAAAGTTACGAAGTGTTGGTATGTTAGCTAATGTCAGTGTCATTCTGATCAGAGTTCTCGTCAATTTCTCTGAACCTGACAGAATAAAATTAGAAGGTAGCTGCTCATTCTCATTCCACCCCACCCCTGCCCAGACACTCCAGTTTTATGCAGGCATTCTCTCCCTCTCTTCACCCTACCACAGGTGCTTTAAGTCAAGGAGACTTGCTGCTCACTTGCAGTCCAACCCAATCCCATGGTACTCCTAAGTACAGCAATTAACATACAAGACACAGCTCTGGTTACCTTCAAAGCATTGTAAACAAAAGACAAACCTCTTTCCTCAAATATCTCCCTGCCAGTAGCAGATACACAACTGTCCTGATAACAGCTCCAAACCTCACAGTACTGACCTGATCCACCCTAATCCAACATCTTTATCAGTTTCATCTCCTTGACCCTGAGCCCACAGCTTGATCCCTGCTTTTTGATCTGGGACCTATTATTAGTACTTTGCGTCTCCAGCATTTGATCCCTGTTATCCAGCCAACTTGTGTGCTGCTCTTGTTCTGGGTTTCCTGGATTATTTCCAGAAGGAAGGTACAACTCTAGGTCTGGTGGTTGACTAACACATGGGACAGTCTATCCTGCGTTCTCCTTAAAGAGAAAATTTAGAGATGCCTGTCTCAAAGCAGTTCCCTGTAGATTTCCATAGAGATGCTTTCCTATTAGTGGAGACGGAGAAAAGGCTATCTAGCACACCCTCTGCATCCAGAGATGCTGGTTTCACGGTGTGGGGATGAACACAGGAGAGGGTGTGAGCTCAGGGCAGGATGGAAGACATGAATTCCATCACTGCCACTTTCAAGCTGTACCCTGCTGGAGAAATCACATAGTATCTCTGAATATCAGTTTTCTTATTTATAAAAAAAAAAAAAAAAAAACTTATTTTGGAGAATCATTGTATTAGGTCAGGATTAAACATAGCACATGCATGCTAAGTCGCTTCAGTTGTGTCCAACTATTTGCAACTCCACGGACTTTGGCCTGCCAGGCTCCTCTGTCCATGGGATTCTCCAGGCAAAAATACTGGAGTGGGTTGCCATGCCCTTATCTAGGGGATCTTTCTGATCCATGGATGGAACCTGCATATCTTACATCTCCTGCATTGGCATTAAGGTTCTTACAACTTACAGCTCAGTTCACACAGCTAGAGCCATTAAGTGTAGTAGTTACCCCTTAGATTGTAGCTGGACAGTGTAGACTAAGAAACAAGGGCTTCCCCTGCGGCTCAGGGTTAATGCAGGAGATTACCAGTCACCAGGCAATGCTGGAGACATAGGTCTGATCACTTATCTGGGAAGACCTCACATGCCTCGGAGCAACTAAGCCCATGGACCACAACTACTGAGCCTGTGCTCTAGATCCAGGAGCCCAGTTCCCGAGCCCACACGCTGCGACTCCTGAAGCCCATGCGCCCTGGAGCCCGCATTCAGCAACAAAAGGAGCCTCCGCAGTGAGAAGTCGGTACACCGCAATTGGAGAGCCGTCTCCACTCGCCGCAACTAGAGGAACGATCTCTCCGCAATGAAGACCTAGCCCACCAAAAAGTGAATAATCAAAAAGAAAAAGAGTGAAAAACGAAATGAAATACAGATATACTCACAATACTGGTATTCCTACATGCCTGAAAAAATGACTTTAAGGGCAGCAAACTGTGAAAACAAGTACAATGAAATATACTCATGCACGTTGTGTTTGTTCCCTAGCAAGACAGAACAACACAGAGTTATCTGGGGAATCTGAAAATAGTTCTGAAATCCTGAAAGGATAACAGATTCTCAAAACATATATATTTCATAGTTCCTAAGATATGTCTTCTATTCCAGGTCCTATTCATAAGCTAGTTCTTTGGATCAACCTTCACCCTTACTTTACCAAAAATTTCATCAAGCTTACCTTTCTAATTTCCCACTGCATGACAGGTTCAAAAATAGCAAATTAAGTGGGAATAAGAAGCCTGGATGGAAAGAAAGAACCTGACAATTTTATTATCCAATAATTCATTCCTTGAGGGTTCAATACAGCAGATATTTTATATAGGATTTATGTTGAAAAACAAATCTTTGCCTTGCACTTTGTAAATTATATAGTGATATTTGCATATATAAAATATGTCATGATTATCATTTTATCTTGGAATTCTAAGTATAGAAAGAATGAAATATGTCAAATTTTTAAACAGGACTAACATAAGACATTTTGTTTTCTTTCTGAACAAAAAAATGTACCTTTCTGAGAGCCTGCTTTAGCCTTATGAACAATGTCTTAAGTAAGATCACATTTTCAATGTCCCTCAGAAATTTTCTCCAACAGGGAAGATGCGACTTTATTTTCCTACAAATCTTTATAAACAAAGCAAAGGAAAATACCTAGTTGGGATATCATTGAATCTTATAACTGGAATGTGTCCAAGACTGATTCTTGTTTAATTAATTCCCCAGCAACCTTGATTTCAGCTTGTGCTTCATACAGCCCTGCATTTCGCATGATGTACTCTGCATATAAGTTAAATAAGCAGGGTGACAATACATGGCCTCTACATATTCCTTTCCCAATTTGGAACCAGTCTATTTTCCCATGTCCAGTTCTAACTGTTGCTTCTTGACCTGCATACAAGTTTCTCAGGAGGCAGGTAAGGTGGTCTGCTATTCCCATCTCTTTAAGAATTTTCCACAGTTTGTTGTGATCTATATAGTCAAAGGCTTTGGTATAATCAATAAAGCAGAAGTAGATGTTTTCCTGGAACTCTCTTGCTTTTTTGATGATCTAAATGATGTTGGCAATTTGATCACTGATTTCTCTGCCTCTTCTAAATACAGCTTTAACATCTGAAAGTTCACAGTCCATGTACTGTTGAAGCCTGGCTTATAGAATTTTGAGCATTACTTTGCTAGCATGTGAGATGAGTGCAATTGTGCAGTAGTTTGAACATTCTTTGGCATCGTCCTTCTTTGGGATTGGAATGAAAACTGACCTTTTCCAGTCCTGTGGCCACTGCTGAGGTTTCCAAATTTGCTGGCATATTGAGTGCAGCAGTTTCACAACAGCATCTTTTAGGATTTGAAATAGCTCAGCTGCAATTCTATCACCTCTACTAGCTTTGTTCATAGTGATGCTTCCTAAGGCCCACTTGACTTCATATTCCAGAATGTCTAGCTCTAGGTGAGTGATCACACCATCTTGGTTATCTGGGTCATGAAGATTTTTTGTATAGTTCTTCTGTGTATTCTTGCTACCTCTTCTTAATATCTTCTGCTTCTGTTAGATTCATACCATTTCTGTCCTTTATTGTGCCCATCTTTGCATGAAATGTTTCCTTGGTATCTCTAATTTTCTTGAAGAGATCTCTAGTCTTTCCCATTCTGTTGTTTTCTTCTATTTCTTTGCATTGACCACTGAGAATGGCTTTCTTATCTCTCCTTGCTATTCTTTGAAACTCTGTGTTCAGATGGATATATCTTTCCTTTTCTTCTTTGCCTTTCACTTCTCTTCTTTTCTCAGCTATTTTTAAGACCTCTTCAGACAGCCATTTTGTCTTTTTGCATTTCTTTTTCTTAGGGAAGGTCTTAATCACTGCCTCCTGTGCAGAGTCACAAACCTGCATCCATAGTTCTTCAGGCACTCTATCAGATCTAATCCCTTGAATATATTTGTCACTTCTACTGTATAATGGTAAGGGATTTGATTTAGGTCATTTTCCCTACTTTCTTCAATTTGAGTCAATTTATTGCCAATTTATTGAATTTGTCTATAAAGAGTTCATGATCTGAGGCATAGTCAGCTCCTGGTCTTGATTTTGCTGACTGTATAGAACTTATCCATCTTTGGGTGCAAAGAATGCAATCATTCTGATTTCAGTATTGACCATCTGGTGATGTCCATGTAGAGTCTTCTCTTGTGTTGTTGGAAGAGGGTGTTTGCTATGACTAATGTGCTACCTTTGCAAAACTCTATTAATCTTTGCCTTGCTTCATTTTATACTCCAAGGCCAAATTTGTCTGTTACTCCAGGTATCTCTTGACTCTCTACTTTTGCATTCTATTCTCCTATGATGAAAAGGATATCTCTTTTTGGTGTTAGTTCTAGAAAGTTTTGTAGGTCTTCATAGATCTGTTCAACTTCAGCTACCTCAGCTTTACTGTTTGCAGCATAGACTTGGATTACTGCAATATTGAATGGTTTGCCTTGGAAATGAACCAAGATCATTCTGTCATTTTTGAGATTGCACCTTAGTACTGCATTTCAGACTCTTTTTTTGACTACGAGGGCCACTCCATTTCTTCTAAGGGATTCTTGCCCACAGTAGTAGATATAATGGTCATCTAAGTTAAATTTGCCCATTCCAGTCCATTTTAGTTCACTGATTCCTAAAATGTCAATGTTCACTCTTGCCGTCTCCTGTTTGACCACTTCTAATTTACCCTGATTCATGGACTTAACTCCCTTGTAAAAGACAACAACCCATAAAGTTCAAGAGCAAGCAGTCGAGAGCATGAAGACATGTTAAGCCTGTATAGAGAGTCCAGCCTCAATCAATAGTAAGGAAATGTAAATTAAGACAAATATGTCCTTTCTCTTCTATTTAGAGAGGCAAATAGAAAAGTTGTGGTTATGTGCTGGGTTGAGCTTCCCAGGTGGCACTAGTGTTAAAGAACCTGCCTGCCCCTGCAGGAAACTTAAGAGGTGCAGGTTTGATCCCTGGGTTGGGAAGATCCCCAGGAGGTGGGCATGGCAACCCACTCCAGTATTCTTGCATGAAGAATCCCATGGGCAGAAGAGGCTGGTGGTCTACAGTTCATAGTGTCACAGAGTCAGATGCAACTGAAGCAACTTAACACACAAGCACAGGGTTGGCAGGAGTTTGGTGAAGTCGTCTCTCATCTACTGCCACTAACCTTATTAATTGATAGTTTCCCACTGGAACATGACTTATACTACGCATAGGCATCAGGACTTAATGTTTACAGAGTTTATTTCATACATATAACTAAATTTAACCACCCATGGAGGATAGCTATTTTTTTACATCTATTTTAAAAATAATAAAGTTGAGGGACTTCCCTGGTGGTCCAGTGAGTAAGACTCCATGCTCCCAATGCAGTGGACCCAGGTTTGATTGCTGGTCAGGGAGCTAAGATCTCATATATTGCAGTTAATCCCACGTGCCACAACTACTGAGCCTGCACTCTAGAGACTGCCTGCTGCAATGAAGACTCAGTCCAGTCAAAATAAATAATAAAAATAAATAAATAAATAAAAAATAAAATTGAACCTCAGAGGTGCCATATTGTCAGGTCATACAGTCCATAAGTGGCATAGTCAGGCTAAAAAGTCATGCCTTCGGGTTTCCAGTTTAATTCATCTCCATTAATTAAAGTTGGCCTACCCTGAAAGACAAACATTTTGTACAACAAAATGTGTCACTATTTCTTACAATGAACATGAGAGATGCTGTGTTTTATTAATATGAAGACAGGTAATACACTGTTGTCATCTCTGCTTCCAATTTTGTAGAGTTGCTATGGCAAGAAAAGTATTAACTAGACAGGAATATTTTAAGTACATTTTTTCTTTTTCCTCATTAAAAATTTGAAGAAGTGTTTCTATTTTTATTTTTGTTTGTTTTAAGACTATGTTTCTAAGTCTACCAATTAGGAGTTTTGGGTTAATAATCTTTTGGTGATTTGAAAGAACAGATTCAGTGGAAATAATTCATTAATATGATAAGTGATTAGTTTAAATAAAATACATGGAAAATGTCAGTGTAATTTAGAAATAACATATTATCTGGCATTTTGCCAGCTTTGAGAGTGATAATTATGAGTTGCTGAAGCTCACTGCAATTTTCACATGGAAATAGTTCCTCTCCGATTTCATCTTGCTCCTGAAGATGTATTATGAAAACCATAATATATTGGAAGTTAGCAATTTGGAACTCATTTGATTTAACTGATAAGAAGCTTTTTCATTTCATGAAACATAACTTCACTCAGAAAGAGAAAACTGTCATGCTGTTTTAAATAGTGAACGATGGGACAGTGATGTTAATTGGCTTTTGGACTGCATTTGAATCAGTTCTTTTTCTCATTATTTTTCCATTAGATTTTGTTTGAATTACTCAAAAAACCAAGGTATATATCCTGGTGTGTAACACCATGTAACATTTTTCTTATTACTACGTTAGCATTTTTAGAAATTCTCCTTACTGTAAAAGACACAATCAAGCTATTCCAGACTGCTTGTTTGACTGATTGGCCATTAAATATTTATTCACTGCTCAATGATGATCTCCAAATGCTTAGTTTTATTGTGATAAAAGGGGAAGGATGAGTTTGGAAACTAATCCAATTTAGATCCAAATCCTGACTTCTTTGTTTAGCTGTCTCTCCTCTAGGGCAGGATCAGGAGCTAGAAAATTATGTGAACCCTGCACTCAAGTAACCTTTCTTCAGCCACCTCTTAGCTATGTGATTTGAGGTAAACAATTTAGCTTCTCTGAACTTTGGTTTTCTCACCTGTAAAATAATCGCCTACACACATGTTGTTGTTCAGTCATGGACTGCAGCACGTCAGGCCGCCCTGTCCCTCACCATCTCCTGAAGCTTGCCCAAGTTCATGTCCATCGGTGATGCAATTCAGCCTTCTCATTCTCTGACTGCCTCTTCTTATTCCACCCTCAATCTTTCCCAGCATCAGGGACTTTTTCATGAGTCAGCTGTTTGCATCAGATGACCAAACTCCTAGAGTTTCAGCTTCAATATCAGTCCTTCCAATGAGTATTCAGGATTGATTTTCCTTAAAATTGACTGGTTTGATCTCCTTGCTATCAAGGGACTCTCAGGAGTCTTCTCCAGCACCACAGTTCGATGATACCAATTCTTCGGTGCTCTGTCTTCTTTATGGTCCAGCTCTCACAACCATACGTAACCACTGGGAGAATAATAGCTTTGACTATACAGACTTTTGTGAGCAGAGTAATGTCTCTGCTTTTCAGCACACTGTCTAGGTTTTTCACAGCTTTCCTGCCAAGAAGCAATTGTCTTCTGATTTCATGTCTGCAGTCATCATCCACAGTGATTTTAGAGCCCAAGAAGAGGAAATCTGTCACTATTTTCACATTTTCCCCCTTTATTTCCATGATGTAATGGGGCTGGATGCCATGATCTTAGTTTTTTTAATATTTAGTTTTAAGCCGGCTCTTTCACTCTCGTCCTTCACACTCATTTTTTAAATGTTGAATTTTAAGCCTGCTTTTTCACTGTTCTCTTTCACCTTAACAAGAGGCTCTTTAGTTCCTCTTTGCTTTCTGCCATTAAAGTGGTATCATCCACATAACTAAGGTTGTTAATATTTCTCCTGGCAATCTTGATTCCAGCTTGAAATTCATCCAGCCCAGCATTATGTCACTCAGCATAAACAAACAGAGTGACAGCAGTCGGCCCTGTGGTACTCCTTTCTCAATCTTGAAACAATCAGCTGTTTCATACAGGGCTCTGTCACTTCTTGTCCTGCATACAGGTTTCTAAGGAGACAGGTAAGATGGTCTGGTATTTCCATATCTCTAAGAGATTTCCACAGTTGATTATAGTCCACATAGCCAAAGGCTTTGGCATAGCTGATGAAACAGAGGTAGGTGTTTTTCTGGAATTCCCTAGCTTTCTCTATGATCCAGTGAATGCTGGCAATTTGATCCCTGGTTCCTCCTCCTTTTCTAAACCCAGCTTGCACATCTGGAACTTCTTGGTTTGCATAATGCTGAAGCCTAGCATGCAAGATTTTAAGCATGATCTTACTAGCATGGGAGATGAATGTAATTGTCCAATGGCTAGCACGTTCTTTACTATTGCTCTTCTTGGGAATTGAGATGAGGATTGACCATTTCCAGTCCTGTGGCCACTGCTGAGTCTTCCAGATTTGCTGACATATTGAATGTAACACCTTGATGGCATCATCCTTTAGGGTTTTGAACAGTTCTACTGGAATTCTGTTGCATCCATTAGCTTTGATAATAGCAGTGCTTCCTAAGGCCCACTTGGCTTCGCTCTCCAGAATGTCTGGCTCTGGGTGGCTGACCACACTATCTTAGTCATCCAGTTCATTTGGATCTTTTTACACAGTTTTTTTTTGTGTGTGTGTGTGTGTATGTGTGTGTGTGTGTGTGTGTGTGTGTGTGTGTGTGTGTATTCTTTCCATCTCTTCTTGATCTCTTCAGCATCTGCTAGGTCTCTACACTTTATGTCCTTTTCTGTGCCCATCTTTGGGCAAAATGATCCCTTGGTATCTCCAGTTTCCCTGAGGAGATCTCTAGTGTCTCCCCTCTGTTGTTTTCTTCTGGTTTTATACACTGATCATTGAAGAAGGCCTTCTTGTCTCTCTGTGCTGTTCTTTGGAAATTTACGTTTAGTTGGATACACCTTTCCCTTTCTCCCTTGCTTTTCACTTCTCTTCTCCCTTTTGCTATTTGTGAGCCCTCCTCAGATAACCACTTCACCTTCTTGCTTTTCTTTTTCTTTGGAATGGTTTTGTTTGCTGTGTCCTATACAATATTACAGACCTCCATCCATAGTTCTTCAGGCACAGTGTTTACAAGTTCTAATCCCTTGAATCTATTGAGTTGGTGATGGACAGGGAGGCCCGGCGTGCTGCGCTGCATGGGGTTGCAAAGAATCGGACAGGACTGAGCAACTGAACTGAACTGATACATGAAGTCTTAAAGATGTGGAACATTGTAATAGTTAAATGAAATAACCAAGAAAACATCGAGACCAGCTCCTAGAACATAATAAATGTTGTTCATTCACTAAGTCATGTCTGACTTTTTGTGATCCCATGAACTGCAGCATGCCAGGCTTCCAGTCCTTCACTATCTCCCAGGGTTTGCTCAAACTCATGTCCATTGAGGCAGTGATGACATCCAACCATCTCATCCTCTGTCACCCCTTTCTCCTTTTGCCCTCAATCTTTCCCAGCATCAGGGTCTTTTCCAATGAGGCTCTTTGCATTAGGTAGCCAAAATACTGGAGTTTTAACTTCAGTATCAGTCTTTCCAATGAGTATTCAGGGTTGATTTCCTTTAGGATTGACTGGTTTGATCTCCTTGCAGTCCAAGGGACTCTCAAGAGTCTTTTCAGGCACCAGAATTCAAAAGAATCAATTCTTCATTACTCAGCCTTCTTTATGGTCCAACTTTCACATCTGTACCTGACTACTAGAAAAGTCATAGCTTTGAATATGTGAATCTTTGTTGGCAAAGTGCTATCTCTACTTTTTAATTTGCTGTCTAAATTTGTCATAGCTTTTCTTCCAAGGAGCAAGTGTCTTAATTTCGTGGCTGCAGTTACTGTCCACAGTGATTTTAGAGCAGAAGAAAATCAGCCACCCTGTCCACTTTTTCTCCATCTATTTGCCATGAAATAATAGAACTGGATACAATAATCTTAGTCTTTTGAATGTTGAGTTTTAAGCCCACTTTTTCACTGTTCTCTTTAACCTTCTGAAGACTCTTTAGCTCCTCTTTGCTTTCTGCCATTAAAGTGATGTCATTTGCATAGCTGAGGTTGTTGATATTTCTCCTGGAAATCTTGATTCTAGCTTGTGATTCACCCAGCCCAGCATTTTGTGTGATGTACTTTGCACAGAAGTTAAATAAACAGGGTGACGATGTACAGCCTTGACGTACTCCTTTGCCAATTTTGAACCAATCTGTTGTTCTATGTCTGATTCTAACTATTGCTTCTTGTCCTCCACAGAGCTTTCTTTGGAAACAGGTAAAGTGGTCTGGTAGTCCATCTATTTGAGAAATTTCCAGAGTTTGTCGGTATCCACACAGTCAAAGGCTTTTTCATAGTCAGTGAAGGAGTGGATTTTTTTTTTCCTTCTTTTTTTTGGAATTCCCTTGCTTTTTCTATGATCCAATGGATGTTGTCAATTTGATCTCTGCCTCCTTTGCTTTTTCTAAATCCATCTTGTGCATCTGGAAGTTCTCTGTTCATGTACTGCTGAAGCCTAGCTGGAAGGATTTTGAGCATAATCTTGTCAGCATGTGAAATGAGTGTAATTGTATGGTAATTTGAACTTCTTTGGCATTGCCCTTCTTTGGGATTGGGATGAAAACTGACCTTTTCCAGTCCTGTGGCCACTGCTGCTTTCCAAATTTGCTGACATATTGAGCGCAGCACTTTCACAGCACTCTTCCCCTTTCTCCTTTGTCTTTCACCTCTCTTCTTTTCTAAGCTATTTGCAAGGCTTCCTCAAACAACCATTTTATCTTTTTGCATTTCTTTTTCTTGGAGATGGCTTTGGTCACCATCTCCTGTACAATGTTAGGAACCTCTGCCCATAGTTCCTTAGGCACTCTGCCCATGCCCTTTCAGGATTACTCAACTGATGCAGGCTGTTTTCAGAAATGGCCACAAACAATGCTGAACCGATCTTTGCGTAAAAACCTTAGGCCACCTCTGCCCGATTGTTAGCAACTTTAGAAGATCTAATAGGTCTCTGGGTTCTCAGACTATGACTGAGGCTGAACTCCATCTTCTCCCCCTGCTGCTGCCTTCCCTTCTCTCCAGAGGGATTGGGCCTAAGGACACTGAAAGTGAAAGTTTGGTTGCTCACTTGTGTCTGACGTTTTGGGACCCCATAGGCTGTTGCCGGCCAAGCTCCTCTGTCCATGGAGTTCCCCAGGCAAGAATACTGGAAAGTGAAAGTGAAAGTGAAGTCACTCAGTCGTGTCCGACTCTTTGCGATCCCATGGACAGTAGCCTACCAGGTTCCACCGTCCGTGGGATTTTCCAGGCAAGAATACTGGAGTGGGTTGCCATTTCCTTCTCCAGGAGATCTTCCCGACCCAGGGATTGAACCCAGGTCTCCCGCATTTTAGGCAGACGCTTCACCATCTGAGCCACCAGGGAAGTGAGTGGGTAGCTATTCCCTTCTCTGAGGGTTCTTCCCAACCCAGGGATCAAACCCAGGTCTGCTGCATTGCAGGCAGACTCTCTACCATCTGAGCCACCAGGGAAGCCCTTCTAAGGACACTACTGCTGACTTAAAAAAACGCACAACATGAGATCTGCAAGTTAAGCTTTATTTGAGGCAAAATGAGGACAACAGCCCATGAGACAGCCTTTCTGATAGCTCTGAGGAACTGTTCCAAAGAAGCTGGGGGTAGGTCAATACATATATGTGATTTTGGTAAGGGGGGAGTATATGCAGCTGAGCATATTTTTTGAAGATGGTTTCTGCTAGTCTTGTGGTAAGGCTTACTGTTAGTCATGAGGAGCAGACACCACCATGAAGGATTTTAGTGCTTTTCTAGATAAGGGGAGATATAAGAATTAGGCTTGTAAAAGCAGCTCCTGAAAATATCTAACTCTCTAAAGAACTGCTTTACAGGTTTTTCCTAGAGCACCTAGAATACCTTACTTCTGTTCTCCATCCTGAACTCCTTTCAGGGGACATTTAAGGTCAGCAGCTACAGTAGCACCTGACTTAATCCTTGTAGAGGCAGATGGCAAGTGCCTATGGCAAGTGCCAATTTGTAGCTGACACTACTTGATAAACACTTTCATTTAACCTGAAAATGACTCACAGTTCACCCTCCAGAGAATCTCACTTGCTACTGGGCTCCACCTGCTCTTATAAATTTCAAGGAATATTCAATTCAGACTATTACCAAGGACACTCACTTTACCCTTATTTAACTCCCTCTACCTGCTCTACACAAAGGCCGGCTTTCCAGCCCAGGTGAGAAAACAGCCAGAAACTAAGGGAGAAAGATGGCTCCTGATCACAGCTTTACTACTCACCATTTCTCAAGTCTGGAAAGCTTTCTTGCAGGCTGGTCAGACTCTTAATCTATAGCTAAGAACTTCAGAGATTTTAAGACAATAGCACTAAAATAAAATTAACCTCAGTGTTATATATTGTTCATAACAGGTTGTTTTTAATGACATAATTGTATTTGAACAAAACAAAATATTTAATGCCATGTTCTACTATCAACCAATCCTATGACTATCACCAACAAAAACACAGGGAACTATATTCAGTATTCTGTGATGAAACATAATGAAAAAGAATATAGAAAATTATATATCTGTATATATGCAAGTATAACAGTCACTTTCTGTACAGAAGAAATTAACGCACCATTGTATTACTAAGTCAACTATACTTCAATAGAGGCCTGACATGCTACAGTCCAAGGGGTTGCAGAGTTCGACACAATTTAACAACTAAACAATGACTTCAATAAATTTTTTTTAAAGCAACAAGAATAAAAATAATATCTAAAATTTTAAACATCTTATTAGAGTTTAAAGAACCTAACATACAAAAGTAATATAGAAAAGTTAGATGTATTACCTTGATACTATATATAAAGAAAATGAAGCCCAGATAAATTAATAATTTGTAGAAGTTCACAGAGCTAATTGGTGAAATCGAGACTAAAGTCAGATTTCTAACTTTAGTTGCTGTTTTTTCTCCTCCATTGTGATAAACCCCACATTCCTTACAAAAATTAAGTTCAAGAATGTGAATAAAATCATCATTTTAATTGTTTCATATTAGAATACTGTAAATATGTTTAATAATTAATAGAAACACTTGTCTGTAGAACACAGCTTTGCAATATACTAGTCTCAAAGAGTTGAACTTGCCTGCACATCACATCACAAGAAAGGAATTAATGTACATGTGCTGACAACAATTATTAACCTTGATTACTAGCAGAGACAATATCACACAGATGGAAAGTGTGGCTTTTCCAAGGATACATAAAAAGATCAACCAAGCCTGTGATAGGGCTATCATTTGGGCACAAGGTTACTGTGTGTTCTAAGTAAAGAGCACCTACCTGGTAGGGACTGGAGGCTTAGGATTGAAGACTGGATTTCTTTGTTTCAAAATGTGAGACAGGCCGGGATTTGGAAGTCTTTGCTGCAATGCTTGTACCTGGACAAACCTCTCCTTAAGCAACAAAAGAGAAAGAAACTATATGGGACTAAAAACAGCTGCATGTGTGTGCAGTTGGGGCAAATTCTGGACAAAAAAATACCAAAGACCAAAACATCCACTGTCACTTATGAAGAGACTGGTGCAAAACCTGGGTGTTGTGAACAAAAGCAGGGTACTGTACATATCCCCTTCACCCCAACACCACCAGAGTCACCCCTCTGGGCCGAGCTCTGGACACACCCCTACCCTTACCTCATATAAGGAACAGCTTGCCCCACCCCCCAGAGGAGTGAGCGAGGAAACCTGCTGTTTTTCCTCCACTCCCTTGTGGCAGCAGGGGACCCTGTAAAGACTTGCTGGAATTTCTTGGCTGGCCTATAGTCAATTTCTATGATTACAGAAAGCCAAGACCCCTGGTCAGTATTGTATGAACCTGTTGATACAGAACATAAGGAGATTACATATTAATACCTTTTTGAAGGGCAAGTGCTTTGTAGACCATTCTACATTCAGAAATCACACTGAATACTCTGTCAGAATTCTAATACCCTGATGCTCTCTGTGGCTTTACCTTGCTAGGGGGTATCCCTAATGATTGTTTAGCAGCTGACACACATCAGATAACTTCCCTGGCATATGTTTAACATGAGTCACAAAAGCATGCCAAGATTTCCATTTCCTTCAAGTAATTGCTTTGAGGGAGTGCCATTTCCTCAGCATCACCAATGAGCCATTCTTGTTGCTTGCTGCAATTCATTTGCAAGATGGCAAGAGATTCTAAGCAACTAAATAAAAAATATGCTGTTCAAAATCCGTGATGAGAGTTCTTTATCTGTTTACAAACAGAAATTCATAAGGCCAGGTTGGTTAAAAAAATTCTCCTTCAGCATGTTCATCACTAAGTAATGGCAGGGGTTGCTCAGAACAGAGATATTTCTTAATGTTGGTGTCCCATGTGGGAGCAGAGGCAGCAATCATGGTCTGCTTGGGACAGACCAGTAAACGTCCTGGATGCACCGCAGGCACAATGAGAGCAAGAGCAGATGTGAGCTGCAGTGATACATCTTCCAGGAGAGAAAGATCTTAAGTTTGACATGACTTCGTGCTTTGTTTGGGAAGTGTGTGAGAATTAGCAGAGAGTTGCTTTGTAAAATATCATAGGATGTTCACAATTTCATAAAAACCTCTCCAACTTATATAAACAAGAAGTGACATCTCACCAAATTGAATACTTTAATGTATTTTCTTCCAATAAGAGGAAAAAAGGAAGGAGATAGAGATTGATGTATATACACTACTGCTATTATGTATAAAATAAACAACTAATGCTGCTGCTGCTAAGTTGCTTCAGTCGTTTCCGACTCTGTGAGACCCCATAGTCCCTGGGATTCTCCAGGCAAGAACACTGGAGTGGGTTGCCATTTCCTTCTCCAATGCATGAAAGTGAAAAATGAAAATGAAGTGGCTCAGTCGTGTCCGACTCTTAGCGACCCCATGGACGGCAGCCTACTAGGCTCCTCCGTCCATGGGATTTTCCAGGCAAGAGTACTGGAGTGGGGTGCCATTGCTTTCTCCAGAATAACTAGTGAGAACCTGCTGTATAGCATAGGGAACTCTAAGTGGAATGGAAATCCATAAAAAGGGGATGTATACATATATATAACTGATACACTTTGCTGTGCAGTAGAAGCTAACACAATATTGTAGAGCAACTGTACTCCAGTAAAAATTAATTTAAATAAAAGGAAAAGAGGAAAAGGTTTTACCATCTTGGGTCTTCATTGCATATATAGCTTATAATTTTTCATGTTCTAATGTATTAACTTTTGCTTTTGCTCATAATTTTGCTTAGTCCTACAGTCTAAATGTATTCTAAACTTTATTTTCTGCCTTCTTAGTTGAGTGCTGAATGCACTTTATTTTTTGTCATGTAATTAAAGTATGTTTGACTCAACACTTTTCTTCTGAAGGGATTCTACATTCTCTCATAAGCTTGATATATATATATATATGTTTTAAAAATTATGTTTTTTCTATATATGCCACAATTGCCATTTTATTTTCATCTTTGATTCTAGTTTTCTCAAGAAAAAAATTTAAATTTTCAATAATTAAAAGACTTCTTCCTTAATTTTTATTATTTTTATTTTATTCTTATAAGGTTTGGTGAAATGGTCTATTTTTAATTTTTCTAATACTATTGTTGTTTTACAAGTCCATAAATATGAGTAATTTAAATTCATGCTTCATATATTCCAAGATGTATCTTGTTTCCAGGATGTGTATCTACCAGAACCATCAATTAAGATATTCAGGACTCCCCTATATAGTTGATGTTTTATCTACTTAGTTTCTTAAAAGCTGAGAACAGAAATGATAAAACAATTTCACTAATGTTTTCGCTAAATTCTTCTTACAATTTCAGTAATTTTGTAACCTGTATTTCAGTGTTATGTCACATAATGCATAAAATTTTAGATTATGATTTTGCATAGTCATTTTAGAGTCATTATAAAATAGCTTCATACTCTTGTTACTTTTTATATGTATACTTTTTTATATGTATACATTCATATATGTGTATATGTATATGTACAAATAATATATTCATATATTATATAATATTACACATTGTATATTAAAAACCATAACTTTTATTAGTATTATTTTTTATTTTGTGTGTACATTTGCCTAGTATTTCTTTGCTTATTCTTTTGCTGTCTGTATATTTACATCTTTGTGTGATATAGTTATGATATAAAACATACAATGAAATTTTCTTTTTGAGTCCAGCTAAGTAGTATTTTCATGGGCTGTGCTGTGCTGAGTCGCTCAGTCATGTCTGACTCTTAGCAACCCCATGGACTGTAGCCCACCAGACTCCTCTGTCTATGGGATTCTCCAAGCAAGAATACTAGTGTTGTTGCCATGCCATCCTCCAGGGGATCTTCCCAACCGAGGGATCAAAAGTAGGTCTCCTGCATTGCAGGTGGATTCTTTTTTTTTTTTTTTTTAATCATTCTAGACTTTTTTTATTATTATTTTTGTTTTGTTTTTGTTTTTTTTTAGTCTATTTATTTATTTAATTTTACTTTACAATATTTTATTGTATTGATTTTGCCATACATTAACTTGAATCCACCATGGGTATACATGTGTTCCCCATCCTGAACCCCCCTCCCACCTCCCTCCCATCCCATCCCTCTGCGTCATCCCAGTATACCAGCCCCGAGCACCCTGTATCATGCATCAAACATAGACTGGTGATTCATTTCACATATGATAATTTACATGTTTCAATGCCATTCTCCCATATCATCTCACCCTCGCCTGCTCTTACAGAGTCCAAAAGTCTGTTGTATACATCTGTGTCTTTTTTTTGTTTCATATACAGGGTTATAATTACCATCTTTCTAAATTCCATATATATGCGTGAGTATACTGGATTGGTGTTTATCTTTCTGGCTTACTTCACTCTGTATAATGGGCTCCAGTTTCATCCACCTCATTAGAACTGATTCAAAGATATTCTTTTTAATGGCTGAGTAATGTTCCATTGTGTATATGTACCACTGCTTCCTTATCCATTTGTCTGCTGATGGACATCTAGGTTGCTTCCATGTCTTGGCTATTAAAAACAGTGCTGCAATGAACATTGAGGTACATGTGCTTCTTTCAGTTCTGGTTTCCTCAGTGTATATGCCCAGGAGTGGGATTGCTGGGACATATAGCATTTCTATTTCCAGTTTTTTGAAGAATCTTCACATTGTTCTCCATAGTGGTTGTACTAGTTTGCATTCCCACAAACAGTGTAAGAGGGTTCCCTTTTCTGCACACCCTCTCCAGCATTTATTGCTTGTAGACTTTTGGATAGCAGCCATTCTGATTGGCATAAAATGATACCTTATTGTGGTTTTGATTTGCATTTCTCTGATAATGAGTGATGTTGAACATCTTTTCATGTATTTGTTAGCCATCTGTATGTCTTCTTTGGAGAAATGTCTGTTTAGACCTTTGGCCCATTTTTTGATTGGGTCATTTATTTTTCTGGAATTGAGCTGCAGGAGTTGCTTGTAAATTTTTGAGATTAATTCTTTGTCCATTGCATCATTTGCTATTATTTTCTCCCATTCTGAAGGCTGACTTTTCACCTTGCTTATAGTTTCCTTTGTTGTGCAAAAGTTTTTAATTTTAATTAGGTCCCATTTGTTAATTTTTGTTTTTATTTCCAATATTCTGGGAGGTGGGTCATAGAGGATCCTGCTGTGATTCATGTCGGAGAGTGTTTTGCCTATGTTTTCCTCTAGGAGTTTAATAGTTTCTGGTCTTACGTTTAGATCTTTAATCCATTTTTAGTTTATTTTTGTGTATGGTGTTAAAAAGTGTTCTAGTTTCATTCTTTTACAAGTGGTTGACCAGTTTTCCCAGCACCACTTGTTAAAGAGGTTGTCTTTTTTCCATTGTATTATTGTCTTTTTTCCATTGTATATTCTTGCCTCCTTTGTCAAAGATAAGGTGTCCATAGGTTCATGGATTTATCTCTGGGCTTTCTATTCTGTTCCATTGATCTATATTTCTGTCTTTGTGCCAGTACCATACTGTCTTGATGACTGTGGCTTTGTAGTAGAGCCTGAAGTCAGGCAGGTTGATTCCTCCAGTTCCATTCTTCTTTCTCAAGATTGGTTTGGCTATTGAAGGTATTTTGTATTTCCATACAAATTGTGAAATTATTTGTTCTAGTTCTGTGAAAAATACCATTGGTAGTTTGATAGGGATTGCATTGAATTTGTAGATTGCTTTGGGTAGTATAATCATTTTCACAATATTGATTCTTCTGATCCAAGAATACGGTATATTTCTCCATCTATTTGTGTCCTCTTTGACTTCTTTCATCAGTGTTTTATAGTTTTCTATGTATAGGCCTTTTGTTTCTTTATGTAGATATACTCCTAAGTATTTTATTCTTTTTGTTGCAATGGTGAATGTTATTGTTTCCTTAATTTTTCTTTCTGTTTTCTCATTGTTAGTGTTTAGGAATGCAAGGGATTTCTGTGTATTAATTTTATATCCTGCAACTTTACTCTATTCATTGATTAGCTCTAGTAATTTTCTGGTAGAGTCTTTAGGGTTTTCTATGTAGAGGATCATGTCATCTGCAAACAGAGAGTTTTACTTCTTCTTTTCCAATCTGGTTTCCTTTTATTTCTTTTTCTGCTCTGATTGCTGTGGCCAAAACTTCCAAAACTATGTTGAATAGTAGTGGTGAGAGTGGGCACCCTTGTCTTGTTCCTGACTTTAGGGGAAATGCTTCCAATTTTTCATCATTGATAATAATGTTTGCTGTGGGTTTGTCATATATAGCTTTTATTATGTTGAGGTATGTTCCTTCTATGCCTGCTTTCAGGAGGGTTTTTATTATAAATGGATGTTGAATTTTGTCAAAGGCTTTCTCTGCATTTATTGAGATAATCCTATGGTTTTTAATCTTTCAATTTGTTAATGTGGTGTATTACATTGATTGATTTGCAGATATTAAAGAATCCTTGCATCCCTGGGATAAAGCCCACTTAGACATGATGTATGATCTTTTTAATATGTTGTTGGATTCTGTTTGCTAGAATTTTGTTAAGGATTTTTACATCTATGTTCATCAATGTTTTTGGCCTGTAGATTTCTTTTTTTGTGACATCTTTGTCAGGTTTGGGTATTAGGGTGATGGTGGCCTCATAGAATGAGTTTACCTTCCTCTGGAAGTTTACCTTCCTCTGCACTTTTCTGGAAGAGTTTGAGTAGGATAGGTGTTAGTTCTTCCCTATATTTTTGGTAGAATTCAGCTGTGAAGCTGTCTGGTCCTGGGCTTTTGTTTGTTGGAAGATTTCTGATTACAGTTTCAATTTCCATGCTTGTGATGGATCTGTTAAGATTTTCTGTTTCTTCCTGGTTCAATTTTGGAAAGTTGTACTTTTCTAAGAATTTGTCCATTTCTTCCAAGTTGTCCATTTTATTTGTATATAGTTGCTGATAATAGTCCCTTATGATCCATTTTCATTTCTAATTTTGTTGATTTGAGTTTTATCCCTTTGTGTCTTGATGAGTTTGGCTAGTGGTTTGTCAATTTTATTTAACTTCTCAAAGAACGAACTTTTGGTTTTGTTGATTTTTGCTTTGGTCCCTTTTGTTTATTTTGCATTTATTTCTGCCCTAATTTTAAAGTTTCCTTTTCTTGTACTAACCCTGGGGTTCTTCATTTCATCCTTTTCAAGTTGCTTTAGGTGTAAAGTTAGGTTATTTATTAGATTTTTTTCTTGTTTCTTGAGGTAAGCCTGTATTGCTATGAACCTTCCCCTTAGCACTGCTTTCACAGTGTCCCACAGGTTTTGGGTTGTTGTGTTTGTTTTTCATTCATTTCTATGCATATTTTGTTTTGCTTTTTAATTTCTTCTGTGGTTTGTTGGTTATTCAGCAGCATGTTGTTCAGTCTCCACTTGCTGGAATTTTTAGTAATTTTTCTCCTGTAAATGACATCTACTCTTACTGCACTGTGGTCAGAAAAGATGCTTGGAATGATTTCAAACTTTTTAATTACCAAGGCTAGATTTATGGCCCAGGATATGATCTATCCTGGAGAAGGTTCTGTGTGCGCTTGAGAAAAAGGTGAAATTGATTGTTTTGGGGTGAAATGTCCTATAGATATCAATTAGGTCTAACTGGTCTATTGTATCATTTAAAGTCTGTGTTTTTTTGTTAATTTTCTGTTTAGTTGATCTATCCATAGGTGTGAGTGGGGTATTAAAGTCTCCCACTATTATTGTGTTATTGTTAATTTCCCCTTTCATACTTGTCAGCATTTGCCTTACATATTGCAGTGCTCCTATGTTGGGTGCATATATATTTATGATTGCTATATTTTCTTCTTGGATTGATCCTTTGATCATTATGTAGTGTCCATCTTTGTCTCTTTTCACAGGCTTTGTTTTAAAGTTTATTTTACCTGATATGAGTATTGCTACTCCTGCTTTCTTTTTGTCTCTATTTGCATGGAATATCTTTTTCCAGCCCTTCACTTTCAGTCTGTATGTGTCCCTTGTTTCAAGGTAGGTCTCTTGTAGACAGCATATATAGAGGTCTTGTTTTTGTATCCATTCAGTCAGTCTTTGTCTTTTGGTTGGGGCATTCAACCCATTTACATTTAAGGTAATTATTGATAAGAATGGTCCCGTTGCCATTTACTTTATTGTTTTGGGTTTGAGTTTATACACCCTTTCTGTGTTTCCTGTCTAGAGAAGATCATTTAGCATCTGTTGGAGAGCTGGTTTGGTGGTGCTGAATTCTCTCAGCTTTTGCTTGTCTGTAAAGCTTTTGATTTCTCCTTCATATCTGAATGAGATCCTTACTGGGTACAATAATCTGGGCTGTAGGTTATTTTCTTTCATCACTTTAAGTACGTCCTGCCATTCCCTTCTGGCCTGAAGAGTTTTTATTGATAGATCAGCTGTTATCCTTATGGGAATCCCTTTGTGTGTTATTTGTTGTTTTTCCCTTTTAATATTTGTTCTCTGTGTTTGACATTTGTTAATTTGATTAATATGTGTCTTGGGGTGTTTCGCCTTGGGTTTATCCTGTTTGGGACTCTCTGGGTTTCTTGGATTTGGGTGATTATTTCCTTCCCCTTTTTAGAGAAATTTTCAAATATTATCTCCTCAAGTATTTTCTCATGGTCTTCTTTTTGTTTTCTTCTTCTGAGACTCCTATGATTCAAATGTTGGAGCATTTAACATTGTCCCAGAGGTCTCTGAAGTTGTCCTCATTTCTTTTAATTCTTTTTCTTTTTTTCCTCTCAGTTTCATTTATTTCTACAATTCTATCTTCTACCTCACTTATCCTATCTTCTGCTTCTGTTATTCTACTGTTAGTTCCCTCCAGAGTGTTTTTTATCTCATTCATTGCATTATTAATTATATATTGACTTTTTTTTATTTCTTCTGGGTCCTTGTTAAGCCTTTCTTGCATCTTCTCTATCTTTGTCTCCAGGCTACTTATCTGTAACTCCAATTTGCTTTCAAGATTTTGGATCATTTTCACTATCATTATTTGGAATTCTTTATCAGGTAGATTCCCTATCTCTTCCTCTTTTGGTGGACATTTATCCTGTTCCTATACATGCTGGTGGGCATTTCTCCTGTTCCTATGCCTGCTGGGTATTGCTCTGCCTTTTCCTCTTGTTTATATTGCTGGGTTTGGGGTGGCCTTTCCGTATTCTGGCAGTTTGTGGTTCCTCTTTATTGTGGAGGTTCCTCACTATGGGTGGGGTTGGGCGGGTGGCTTGTTAAGGTTTCCTAGTTAGGGAAGCTTGTGTCATTGTTCTGGTGGGTGGAGCTGGATTTCTTCTCTCTAGAGCGCAATCAAGTGTCCAGTAATGAGTTTTGAGATGTCAGTGGGTTTGGTGTGACTTTGGGCAGCCTGTATATTGAAGCCCAGGGCTATGTCCCTGTGTTGCTGAAGAATTTGTGTGGTATGCCTTTCTCTGGAACTTGTTGACCCTTGGGCAGTGCTTGGTTTCAGTGTAGGTATGGAGCCATTTGATGAGCTCCTACCATTTAATGTTCCCTGAAGTCAGGAGTTCTCTGGTGTTCTCAGGATTTGGACTTAAACCTCCTGCCTCTGGTTTTCAGTCTTACTCTTACAGTAGCCTCAAGACTTCTCCATCTATACAGCACTGATGATAAAACATCTAGGTTACTGATGAAAAGTTTCCACAGTGAGGGACACCCGGTGAGGTACAGAGTTACATGGAGAAGAGAAGAGGGAGGAGGGAGATAGAGGTGAGCAGGAAGAGAAGAGGGGGAATCAAAAGTGGAGTGAGCAAGCTAGCCAGTAATCACTTCCCTATGTGCTGTCCACAGTCTGGACCCCTCAGAGATGTTCACAGAGTTACACAGAGAAGAGGGAGGAAGGAGACAGAGGTGGCCAGGAGGATAAAAGGGGGAATCAAAAGGAGAGAGACAGATCCAGCCAGTAATCAGTTCTCTAAGTGTTCTCCACAGTCTGGAACACACAAAGAGATTCACAGAATTGGGTAAGAAGAGAAGGGGGAGGGGGGAAATAGAGGCCACCTGGTGGAGAAAAAGGAGTCAAAGGGGGAGAGAGCAATCAGGCCAGTGATCTCGCTCCCAAGTGAAAATGGGTAGTGAAGATTGGGTTCTTAAAGGTACAAAGTTGATAACAAATACCAAAAAGCAAAGATTAAAAATCTAGAGTAGAGATTAGATTCTCAAATACACACTATTGAAAAAAAAAAGTCACAAAAATTATAAAATATATATATATGAAGTTTTCTTTAATAATTGGGTCTTTCTTATTTATTTTGCAAGGTAAAAAAATGTAGGTTATAAAAATGAAAATTAGAGGAGTGGTGGGGACTTAAAATTTTTTTAAATTAAAAAAATTTTTTTAATTAAATTTAAAAAATGATAATAGTAAAAATATATCTAAGACTTTCTCTGGAGCTCTTGTGGACAGTGTGGGGTCAGTTCATATTCAGATAGTTCTTTGGTCCGACTTGTAGTTCTCAAGGTCAATAGACCCCTTCCTATGTAGTCGGTGATAACTACAGGGTTTTAATCTATTGCACCTATCACTTCCAAGCGGTTCCCTCTGTTTATTTTGGCTTCTTCTGTTTGCTGGTCTCTTCGGTGTCTAATTTCCGCCCTGACGTAAGGGGGGCGGTAGTGGTCACTTTTTATGTTTTTAGGCTCACATGTTCAGTCGTGGTGTGGGGAAGGAGGAACACTGGGAACAAATGTCACTGGCGTGAGCTCACAGTGACTCAGCCTCACTGGGTTTGCCCCCGCTCAGGCGTGTGTGCTTTCCCCGTCTACACTGCTCAGGCTCCAGGTTGCTCTGCCGGGAACTGTCTGATGCGGGCCCTGGGTTGCATACACTCCCCAGGTCTCAGCCGCTCAGGTTCAGGCAGGTGGATTCTTACCAGCTGAGCTACCAGGGAAGTCCCTTTTCATGTGCTATTTTCCTGTTATACTTATTGTCATGAAAGATAGGCTTGATGTAATTTTATGTCAAGCTTTTGGCTTAATGCTTCCTTGACTTTTTCCCTCTTTTTGTTTTTTAAAAAACCTCATCCATTTCTTTGAAATTTTATCTGAGTCCCTCAACTCCTGCAGTGATTTAGAAGGTATATAGCCTGTTTTAAAATTCTATTTGCATTTACTTTTCTTTCTTTAAAATAATTGCTTAAATATTTAAGCTATATTTCTCATCTTACCAGAACAATGAAATACATTTTTTCTAAGAATTTACCAATCTCCTGGTATTTATTGTTTGGATCTGTGATTGTTTTTCCCCATTCTATTAACACTAATAATCATTTGACATTTTGAGGCCTTTTACAAAATATTTTAACATTTATATTCAAAGTAGTAACCATAACTTCATTTATTTATTATTCAAGTGGGTTCAGCATTTACCATTAATACTTTCATTTCATAGCTATTTCCCTCATTGGTTTCTATTTTAAATTCATATTGCATAAGGATAATTGATATCTCTTACTGAGTCTGGCTTATTTGAAAAAATATATTTGTATTCCCATATGAATAGTAATTTGATATATGTGACAGACACTGTTGGTTGCCTAACTTTTATCAATCCCATCTTACTTGCTACCAAAATTTAGAGCTTCCTTTGTTTGTGGAACAGCAATACACCCAGCTAAATATTAATTTTTTCAACTACCCTAGGCAATAGGATGTATATGTGCATGTTGACTGGACCCCTCACTCTTGTCTTGAATATGGGTACCTGAACCTGATTTAGGGATCGTGGGCCATGAGATGACAAGCTTGAAGACAAAAGCCAATAGGCTAAAAGCATTGGGGGAGAAACCTAGCATCTGTGCCTCTGAGGCTTTTGTTCACCATCCGTCAGTACTACCTTCTCCTGAAAACTTGTTATTGAGAAAGGCCATCTTACTTAAGCCACAGTAATTTGCCCTTTCAATTCCTTCCTGCTGGAAGCATTCCTCCTAACTAATACAGCTTGTCAAATAATACAGGTGGCCAATCTGGTCCACTGTTTGACCAACACTAGGGTAAATGAAACCTCTAAAGAGCAACAGTTCTCTTAGTAATCTTCAAGAAAATTTCAAACCCTGAAGATAATTTCACTATGCCAATAATTACATAATCCAATCATCAATATTATTCTTAACTACTGATCCTTGCTTGAACATGTGGCCAGTCTTAAGAATGGCTAGTCTAGACCTTTCATGTTGAATACATTAATCCTCAGCTTTATAGTTCCAATTAAATTTGCATTTATTAACAGTAAGTACAAAATTAAAGATTCGGTTTTTCCCTTGTGCTAGCCACGTTTCAATTACCACAAATGGTTAGTAGCTGCATGTTAGAAAGAGTATATATAGCACATTTCGTCATAGAAATAGAAATATTGTTCTATTCAGTTCAATTCAGTTCAGTTCAGTTGCTCAGTCGTGTACAACTCTTTGCGACCCCATGAATCGCAGCACGCCAGGCCTCCCTGTCCATCACCAGTTCCTGGAGTTTACCCAAACTCATGCCCATCGAGTCGGTGATGCCATCCAGCCATCTCATCCCCTGTGGCCCCCTTCTCCTCCTGCCCCCCAGTCCCTCCCAGCATCAGGGTCTTTTCCAATGAGTCAATTCTTCGCATGAGGTGACCAAAATACTGGAGTTTCAGCTTCAGCATCAGTCCTTCCAGTGAACACCCAGGACTGATCTCCTTTAGGATGGACTGGTTGAATCTCCTTGCAGTCCAAGGAACTCTCAAGAGTCTTCTCCAACACCACAGTTCAAAAGCATCAAGTTTTCGGCGCTCAGCTTTCTTCACAGTCCAACTCTCACATCCATACATGACCACTGGAAAAACCATAGCCTTGACCAGATGGACCTTTGTGGCAAAGTAATGTCTCTGCTTTTTAATATGCTGTCTAGGTTGGTCATAACTTTCCTTCCAAGGAGCAAGTGTCTTTTAATTTCATGGCTGCAGTCACCAACTGCGGTAATTTTGGAGCCCAAAAAAACAGTGTTTCCACTGTTTCCCCATCTATTTCCCATGAGGTGATGGGACCAGATGCCATGATTTTAGTTTTCTGAATATTAAGCTTTAAGCCAACTTTTTCACTCTCCTCTTACACTTTCATCAAGAGGCTTTTTAGTTCCTCTTCACTCTCTGCCATAAGGATGGTGTCATCTGCATATCTGAGGTTATTGATATTTTTCCCAGCAGTCTTGATTCCATCTTGTGTTTCTTCCAGCCCAGCGTTTCCCATGATGTACTCTGCATATAAGTTTAATAAGCGGGGTGACAATATACAGCCTTGACGGACTCCTTTTCCTGTTTGGAACCCACCTGTTTTTCCATGTCCACTTCTAACTGTTGCTTCCTGACCTGCATACAGGTTTCTCAAGAAGCAGGTCAGGTGGTCTGGTATTCCCATCTCTTTCAGAATTTTCCACAGTTTATTGGGATCCACAGAGTTGAAGGCTTTGGTGTAGACAACATTAATCTAGACTTTGCTATACAAAAATGTGGTTGCTGTACCAGAGACATTAGCCTCACCTGGGCTTGTTAGAAATGCATATCTCTGAATAAAAATCAGAATTTTAGTAGAGTCTCAAGTGACTTATATTTATCCTAGTGTTTGAGGTACACTGCCTTATATGATTTAGTCCTGCTTGTACCTTGGTCTCAACATTTAATAATGATATAACATTTGTTGATTTCTAGCAAGTTCCTAAGAACTATTCCAAGAGCTCTACAAAAACTCTTAATGAGTTCTCATGATAGCCCTGTTACATTTGTATTATTATGTTTTCCCTTTTTTAAGAAAGCAAAGGCACAATGAAGCTACATAATTTTACTCAGATCATTCTGAATATGTGATAAGTCAAAACTAAAACTCAGTCATTCTGCCTAAAGGACTCACACTACTTCACTGTGAGCAACATGTGGTAGGCCCTTGGAGGAAGAACCGTGTCTTACCCATTTTTTGAGATTAGAACATAGTGCAATATTTGGCCTACAGCAGGTGCTCAGTTCCCATATGTGAATGAAGTATGAATGAATTGGAGGGATCAAGCCTCCTTTTGTCCAATGTCAGGGGGAGCTCCCAGCAGCTTTGTCACACAAAATATTTATTTTTTAATTGAAGGATAATTGCTTTACAGAATTTTGTTGTTTTCTGTCAAATCACAACATGAATCAGACAAAGGTGTACATATATCCCCTCCCTTTTGAAACTCCCTCCCATGTACTTCCCCATCCCATCCCTCTAGGTTGATACAGAGCTCCTATTTGAGTTTCCTGAGCTCAGGAAACAAAAAGCCCATTCTTTTTCAGTTGAAATGAAGGAGACTTTGTTCCTATTTCGCATAGGTAAAAATAAGACCCTTCACATACATTACTTTGAAGCAAATAACAGATTCAGCAGCAGGGCTTCACGTTGAGTCTTGAAAAAAAGAAGAAGGGGCTAAAATGTGCTGAGGGATGTGAACCCACCACTAACAAGATGTTCAGAGCATGGAAATAGTCAAAGCAGTGTGATGACAACTGCCATAACAAATCAACCCTAGGATCCTACGTTTATAAGCTTTAAATGTGATAGAAGTTTATTTCTTGCTAATGGAAAATCTAAAACAGGTATTGGTGCCTAGTTCCCTCCAACTTTTTTTTTTTTTTTTTTTTAGGGCTGGTTATTTTTTGTTTGTCCGTTTTTTGAAGCATCAGTTCAGTTGCTCATTCATCTCTGACTCTTTGCGACCCCATGGACTGCAGCACACCAGGCTTCCCTGTCCATCACCAACACCCAGAGCTTGCTCAAACTCATGTCCACCAAGTTGGTGATGCCATCCAACCATCTCATCCCCTCTCCTCCCCTTCTCTTCCTGCCTTCAATCTTGCCCAACATCAGGGTCTTTTCCTATGAGTCAGTTCTTCGCACCAAAGTATTGGAGTTTCACCTTCAGCATCAGTCCTTCCAATGAATATTCAGTACTGATTTCCTTTAGGATTTACTGGATGGATTTCAGTCTAGGATCTTGGAGTCAGTGCTCCCACTCCAGAGGCTCAGGGCTTTATCTATGGTCAGGAACAAAGATTCCAGAAGTGGTTTGTTATGGCATTAAGTAAGGTTAAAACAAATATCCAAAAATGAGAAACCAAAGATAAATCCCAGACAAATGGCAGTTACAAAATCAGGCAAACAATAATTAAATAATGGAATATACACACATACATATACACCCATAAGTAAAATGAAAATAGTCCAACAAAAATAAAGTACGGTAGATTGACTCAGCAAACAAAGTAAATAAAAAATTATACTTACCAGTTAAGAACAAAAGGAACTAAAGCAGAAAGTGGAAAACAAAACTAAACCAAGGTGCCAAGCAGGGAATAAAGCAATAAAAACAAACTAGCAAATATGTTGAGAGGTGAGGAAAGAAAGTAAAGAAAGAAAAAACAGATATGCAAAGTTAAATAGAAGTAGAAGAAGAAGATTTATATACATTAACAATTAACTGCAGGGGGAAAGACTAGTAGCAAAAGCAAATGAAGGAATAAATGTAGAAATAATATCATAGGTACTTAAAAAATTAAAATTAAAAAAAAAGAAAAGAAAAAAAAAAAGGAAGACGAAAGAAAAAAGGGGGGAAAAAGGAAAACTCCACAGAACTGCAAAAGTCCAACACAGAGGCAAAGGTTTATTACAACAGTAAAAAGTGTGACTGAATATACACATATACATATACACCCATAAGCAAAATCAAAACAGTCCAACCAAAATAAAGCACAATAGACTGACCCAGTGAACAAAGGAAACCAAAAATTTTATCTTCCAGAACAAGACTAACTAAAGCACAAACTGGAAAACAATACTAAATCAAGATGCCAACTGGGGAATAAAACAATAAAAATAAAACTAACAAATGCGTTGAGAGGAAAGGAAAGAAAGAAAAAATAGATATGCAAAGTCAAACAGAGGTAGATAAAGATTTACATACATTAAAGATTAACTGTAAGGGGAAAAGAACGGTAGGAGAAGCAAACAAAGAATAAATATAGAAAAAAATAATAACAGGTTTAAAAAATTAAAAAAGAGAGAAAAAAGAAACAAAAATGCCACAAAACTGCAAATGCCCAATGTAGCGGCAGAGGTTTATAACAGCAATAAAAAATATGACTGAGGAAAAAAAAAAAAAGCTCAAAGCTTAATTAAATTTCATAGTGCCAATAAAATCAACAACTACAACAGAGAGGGGAAAGTCCAAAAGAATCTACAGAGCAAGTCAAAACATAAGAATGATAAATGTTTTTCTTCAGTCACTGCTGTCAGGGTCCTTTCCCTCGCTGGAAGTCACAGTCCACCTCACCTCCCTCGGACGCCCTCCAACACTGGGTTGATCTCTGGGGCTGCCATGGGGGCAGCTCAGGCTCTAATCTGGTCCTACTCCTGTGTGTTCTTGCCTCCAATGTCCACAGCTATCAGAACTAGTGCGTTTTCTTTTGTGGGAGCTCTCAGTGATATATATTCCATAGACACAGTCCACCTAGCTGATCATGTGGGTTTAATCTGCAGGTTGTACAGCTGCTAGGAAGGTTTTGGGTCTTCTTCCTTAGCCACACTGCCCCTGGGTTTCAATTGTGGTTTTATTTCCACCTCTGCATGTGGGTCGTCCACTGGGGTTTGCTCCTTAGGCTTCCCTGGAGGACTTGGGTTTGCCCCTGTGAGGGCCAGGCGTGGAGGTGGTACAGCTGCTTGGGTCGCAGGGGTCCTGGCTGCACCAGGTACTCAGGGGGTTGGCAGCTAGGACAGCAGGAAATACAGCGCTCTAGAAGGGTGTGGCAACCAGTATTGGCCAGTACACTCCAATATTCTTGCCTGGAGAAACCCCCTCCCTGACAGAGAAGCCTGGCAGGCCACAGTCCGCAGGATTTCAGAGTCGGACATGACCAAAGTGATCCTCCGTGCATAGATGCATGACTTTTTTGCCTGTGGCAGCTCTGCCCCAGTAAGAGTTGAGCATGAAGGTGACGCAGCTGCCTGGCTTGCGGGGACCCTGGCGGCTCCAAGTGTGCAGGGCCACGGACCGCCTCTGCCACAAGAGTTATGGCCCTATTGGAGTCTTTTTATGAGCCTCTTGTGCCTGGTGATCAGAAGGCCTCTTCAGCCAGTGTTTCTCTGTAGCTCCACCCATTCAGCACTTAGAGGGCTCCCTTCCTGGGGTGCTTCTCTGTTGTTGGGCGTGTCAGGCACATGGAGGGGCCCTGCTGGCTGGGATCCTTCTCTGTAGATGAGCGCATCAGGCACTTGAAGGGGCACCCTGGGTGGGGTCTTACTCTGTGGTTTGAAGCATCAGTCACTTAAAGAATCACGCTGAGTAGGGTCCTGCTCTGTAGTTCAGTGAATGGGGCGTTTGATGGGCCAGCCTCTCTATTGTTCAGCCAACGATGCTGGAGTGTGGGGAGAGAGAGGCTATGGTGATGGCTCCACCCCTTACGTGTGACTCAGCAGTATCGCCTTGCTTCCATGGCTGCCTGGCTCTTCTCCAATGGCATTTCCCACCACAGTCTCCTCCCGCACATCCCCTCGATCCATCTCTCTGCAGTGAGCAGCAGTCTTCACCCTGCGATTGCTCCACAATCCCCAAACTCCAGCTCCCAGCCCCTGAGCCTTCCAGGGGACCAGCGTTCCTGTCCTGGGTAGGTATGTCTGATTCTCATTCCATTTAGGCTGCCACAGATCAGCTGTTTCACTCTCAGCCTTAATGTTTCTCCTTTGACTCAAACAATTGCCCCACTGTGGGAATCGGACCTTTGCTTCAGTTCCCCCACCCACCAAGGGCAGGTCCAGTTCTATTAACACTGTTGTTTCTCCCCCCTAGTTCCTTTGTCCTACTGAGTTTTGCGTGGTTCTATATATTCTTTTCTGCTGGTCGGGTATTCCTGTCAGCTCTCAGCTGGTATTGTGCATTCACTTCTGTGTCCAAAGGTGTGGTCCCGATGTATCCATGGAGATGGATATACTCTACCTCCACCTATTCTTCCGCCGTCTTGTTCTCCCTGATGTCTCTGCTTTTTAATATGCTGTCTAGGTTGATCATGGAGTTTCTTCCAAGGAGCAAGCGTCGTGTAGTTTCATGGCTGCAGTCACCATCTGCAGTGATTCTGGAGCCCCCAAAAATAAAGTCAGTCACTGTTTCCACTGTTTACCCATCTATTTGCCATGAAGTGATGGGACCAGATGCCATGATCTGAGTGTTGAGTTTTAAGCCAACTTTTTCACTCTCCTCTCACTTTCATCAAGAGGCTCTTTATTTCTTTCTTGCTTTCTGCCATAAGGGTGTTATCACCTGCATATCTGAGGTTATTGGTATTTCTCCCAACAATCTTGATTCCAGCTTGTTCTTCAACCAGCCAAGCATTTTGCATGATGTACTCTGCATATAAGTTAAATAAGCAGGGTGACAATATGCAGCCTTGACATACTCCTTTCCTAATTTGGAACTAGTCTGTTTTCCATGTCCAGTTCTAATTGTTGCTTCTTGGCCTGCATACAGATTTCTCAGGAGGCAGGTAAGGTGGATTCTATCTTATTCCTTTATTTCTTTTTAATATTTTTTATTATTTTATTGTGGCTGTGTTGAGTCTTCATTATGGTGCACAGGCTTTCTCTGGTTGTGAAGCATGGGCTTAGTTGCCCCATGACATGTGGGATCTTAGTTCCCACACCAGGGATGGAACCTGCATCCCCTGCAGTTGAAGGTGAATTCTTAACCACTGGAAAACCAGGGAAGGGTCTAGGGCTGTCTGATTTTTATTTTTGTGACTCTGCTGTGTTTTCTATGCTGTTTACAAGTTTACTGTTCTCACCATGACCAAGTCAGGAAAACTGTCTGAAAAAAGAAATATGAAGAAAGCAACTTTCTTTTTTCCTTTTTAAATTAAAAAAAAAAAAAGAAAAACCTTTTATTTTGTATTTGGGTATAGCTGATTAACAATGTAGTGATAGTCTCGGGTGAACAGTGAAAGGACTCAGCCGTATACACATGTGTACATTCTCCCTCAAACTCCCCTCCCATCCAGGCTGCTGGATAGTAGGTCCTTGTTGGTTATCCATTTTAAATATAGCAATGTGTATATGTCCATCCCCAGTTCCCCAACAATCCCTTCCCCAGTAACCATGTTTGTTCTCTAAGTCTGTGGGTCTCTCTCTGTTTTGTAAGTTAAGTTCATTTGTATCATTTCTTTTTAGATTCCACATACAAGGCATGTCATACAATATTTCTCCTTCTCTGACTTATTTCACTCAGGTATGACAGTTTCTAAATTCATCCAGGTTGCCGCAACCTTGACTGAGTGGCTGAGTAATATTCCATTGTATATATGTACCATGTCTTCTGTATCCATTCCTCTGTAAACAGTGCTGCAATGAACACAGGGTACATATATCCTTTTAGATCTTGATTTTCTCCTGATGTTTGCCCAGGAGTGGGATTGAAGGGTCATATAGTAGTTCTATTTTTAGTTTTTTAAGAAACCAGTCTATTCTCCATAAGTGCCTGAATCAATTTACATTCCCTCCACACATTCTTTCCACAACCTCTTCAGAATTTATTGTTTGTGGATTTTTTGATGGCTGGTGTGAGGTGATATCTCATTCTGGTTTTGATTTGCATTTCTCTAGTAATGAGCAGTGTTGAACTTAAGTTCCTCTTGGCCATCTATATATATTATTTGGAGAAATTTCTATTTAGGTCTCCTAAATAGACCCTAAAAATGGTCTCCTAAAAAGCCCATTGACTGGGTTTTTTCTTTTGATGCTAAGTGTCATGGGTTGTTTGTAAATTTTGGAGACTAATCCTTATTCACTCACATCATTTGCAAATATTTTCTCCCAATCTGTGGGTTGTCTTTTCATTTTGTTTATTGCTTCCTTTGCTGTGCAAAAGTTTTTGAGTTTAAGTAGGTCCCATTTGCTTATTTTTGTTCTTATTTCTGTTATTCTGGAATATGGATCAAAAAAGTATATATATATATATATATATATATATATATATATATAGCTGCAATTTATGTCAGAGAATGTTCTGCCTATGTTTTCCTCTGGGAGTTTTACAGTGTCCAATCTCACATTTAGGTCTGTAATCCATTTTTGAGCTTATGTTGGTATATGGTGTTTAAAACTTATCTAATTGCAATTTTTACATATATCTGTCCAGTTTTCCCAGCACCATTTGTTGAAGAGACTTACTTTCCAAATATGTAGTCTTGCTTCCTTTTTCATAGATTTATTGACCACAGATTCATGGGTTTATTTCTATATTTTTTAATCCTGTTCCATTAATCTGTATTTCTATCTTTGTGCCAGTAATATCCTGTTTTGATAACTGTAGCTTTGTAGTATAGTCTGATTGTCAGGGATTCTATTCCTCCAGTTCTGTTTTTCTTTCTCAAGATTGCTTTGGCTATTTGGAGTCTTTTGTGTCTCACTACAGACTTTAAGATATTTTTTGTTCTAGTTCTGTGGTTCTGTGGAAAATGCCATGGGTAATTTGATAGTGACTGCATTGAATCTATAGATCGCCTTGAGCATGTTCATGGATTGGAAGAATCAGTATTGTCAAAATGACTGTATTATCCAAGACAGCAATTTTCTTTTTAAGCCTCTTGGCCTGAGGATAATGTATATCTTTTGCTTATATTCCATTGGCATGAGGTAGCCTTCTAGCTCCATCCAGATGTAGGTGAGGTGTGGGTGGGGAATGCCAGGGAAACACAGGTACCATGATGCATCTCTGAACCAGAGTGAACATGGCCAGCCATCTAATTACTGAGGGTATATTATATTGTTCCTGAGTAAATCAACACTTCTATTTGGCAGACAAGTAGGGAGAGATGACACCCACAAAAAGAGTATTTACATGAATATGAAGCCAACACTAAATAAATTTAAATGACAAGAGCCGTGGATGCCACAAATAAAGCAGTAAGAATTGTATTTGAAAAGGCTTTAAGTCAGACCCATATCAATCCATCATTTAACAGCATTGTGAACTCAGGGTCATGGGTGACTTAACCCCTCTTAATCTAACAGTCTCCAGATATAAATAAGGATGGACTAATACTGATCCTCTGTGTACAGTGTTTTATGCTAGACTGCCTGGCATAAAAGAAAAACCAAAAAACCTATTGTATATTTAAATATTGAGCCAAAAAGCCAATCACTAGCAGAAACAGAATAGAATAAACCAACTGGGTTGAAGATACCATAAGAATTTTAGGAAGAGTAAGTAGTTTAGAACATAACACTCCATCCTTGGCTGACAAAGCAAGTATTCTCATCACTAATACTGAGATGGCTTCATATATTTAGAACCATATTTAGTAAGAAAAATGCCTATGAGTGTTAAGGATGTTTATAAGGTCTATTTATTTCAGGACTAATGCTTTCCTTGACATTCAAGGTGAGATCAGTTTTTATTCTTCCTGACATTGATCTGACTCCACAACAGGCTCTTTAAAAAAAAAAAATCAATACAGTTCTTCACTGGGCTCTTTTTTGGGGGACTGGAAGCAAGTCCAGCAGCTTCAAAATTTATTTTTGGTAAAAATGAGTGTCATAGAGGGTGCTGTAGACATCTGCTGCATCACAGATGAGTTATTTATTCCTGATTATTCTGAACAGACAAACTTGTTTGTAGTAATATGTCTCATGTATAATTCCTTGGATTCCATGATTCACTAAACTTAGACATTGCAGGAGGAGAGTGACATAATCATATTTCATAACTATAATTATTCCTTAATATTTAGAAATACTAATTCATGTCTTCAAGATTCATAATAAAATTTTTGTTTGTTTTTTCCTCTTGGATTTTTTCCTTAATTTTATTTTTTTTAATTGTAAATGTAAATGATAAATGTAAAATATGAATAAATGTATTTATAAATATATGATATATATTATAATATAAATATATATTTATGTAAATATAAATAAAATATAAATGGAAAATAAAAAATATAAATGATGCAAAATTTACTATCTTGAGGGAAGAAAAACCATTTACCATTTTAACCATTTTGTGTACAGTTCAGTGGCTTTAAGTACATGCACACTGTTATGCAACTATCACCACTACCCATATTCAGAATGTCTTCATTTTGCAGTTTTTTAAGACTACAACCCCTAGAATACCCAACCCCTAGAAATCTCCCTCTCCCAGCCCCTAGAAATCTCCCATTCTGCTTTCTGTCTCTGTGGATTTGTCTGCTCTGATTCCTCATCTAGATGGGATCATACTGTATCTGTTTCCTTGTGACTAGCCTATTTCACTGAGTATACATCTTCAAGATTAATCCATGTCAGGGCAGGTGTCAGAATATCCTTTTTAAGGTTGAATAATGTTCCATTTCTCTCACACTTTTAAAGGCATTAGTCCTTTGCCTCATAACATGAAATGCCACTGATGAAAAGTTTAACAACAAATCTATTATCAGTTGTTTGTAAGAAATAGCTTTTTGTTTTTTGCTCTGGAAGCTTTTATATTCTATTTGTATTGGGTTGGTAAATATATTTTTTATCAAGTTCTATCTCCTAATAATACATTACTCCTATGCTTCTATTTCTATTTTATCAACATTTTAGTGGATGTATCATGTTAGATCTGCCAAGGTTTAGTTTAACAATATTACTCTTAGAGATATTCTGGAGGATACATCTGCTTAATTATGGCTATCTCATTACTAACTTAACTTCAATTGACTGCTATGTTTTCCATGAGCTGAAAATAACAATACAATAAAAATCATTTTTCACTTAGTCTGAGTACATTGTTCTGTTTAGTCACCAAGTCATGTCCAACTCTTCTCAACCCCATGGACTGCAGTATGCCAGGCTTCCCTGTCCCTCCCACCTCCTGGAGTTTGCCCAAGTTCATGTCCATTGAATTGGTGATGCCGTCTAGCCATCTCATCTTCTGTCACCCCTTTATTCTCTTGCCCGCAATCCTTCTCAGCATCAGGGTCTTTTCCAATGAGTCAGCTCTTCCTGTCAGGTGGTCAAAATATTGGAACTTCAGCTTCAACATCAGTCTTTCCAATGAGTATTCAGGGTTGACTTTCTTTAAGATTGACTGGTTTGATCTCCTTGCCTTCCAAGGTCTGAGTACATATGAATCACGATTGAGACACTTGGTGAACACAAAGTCAGTTTCTTTCCTAAGGTACCAATGCTAATTTAGCTTCAGTGTATGCTAAGATTTACTTTGCAAATTTAGTGGAAATAATAATCAAGGACCATCTTTTTTGTTTGACTTAATATTATGTCAGGGCTGATAGACATGATACTCACACATTTCTTCTGTATTAACTGGAGTTGCTGTTATTGAACTTATGTGTATTATTTACTAAAAAAAAATGCCACCCTGTACCTTGTCCATTCCATACCTTTTGATGTCTCTTCCGCTGCCACTGACAATCAAGAATGAGCAGAGATATTTGTTCATGTCTTCGCTACTTTGATTCTATTTACAAGGTTGTGTTGGCAGCCTGCTGCAGTGAACTGATGAGTAACTGCCAGGATATTCCATGGAAAACATTTTCTCTATATGTCCCGTCAGTACATCTCAGAGAACTTGTGAACTGAAATGTTAGTGGATATTATCGAGTTTAGGCTTCCCAAGTGGTGCAAAAGTAAAGAATCCACCTGTCAATCCAGGAGAAGCAAGAAATGTGGGTTTGATCCTTGGGTCGAGAAGATCACCTGGAGTAGGAAATGGCAACACACTCCAGTATGCTTGCTTGGAAAATTCTATGGACAGAGGAGCCTGGGGGGCTACAGTCCATGCAGTTGCAAAGAGTCCAACAGGACCGAGTGATTGGACACGCAAGACCAAGGTTGATGATGTTGTTGTTGTTGTTTAGTCACATCGGACTCTTGTGACCCCATGGACTTTAGCCCGCAGGCCCCTCTGTGCATGGAGTTTCCCAGATAAAAATACTGACGTGGGTTGCCATATCCTTCTCCAGGGGATCTTCCTGGCCCAGGGATTGAACCTGTGTCTTCTACATTGGCAGGCAGATTCTTTACCACTAAGCCACCAGGGAAGCCCTATTGCTAAGGTTATCATTTCTAAGTTGGTTTTCTCTCTAGCACGTTCCTTTTCAATGTTCACTTTGTATATGCTCTCCTGAGAAATGTTTGTTATTCTTCAGTAATGGCAATAATCAAAATAAAGAAAACTAAAAAAAAAAAAAAAAAACCACTCTGAGAGAACTCTGATCATTCTGCCACATTTCCTTCAAGTATTTTTGTTTTTGTATTACATACATACATATATATATATATATATATATATAGTTTTTTAAGCTACCATTATATTCTTTTTGGCTTCCAAGGTGGGGCTACTGTTAAAGAACTCACATGCTAGTGCAGGAGACATAAGAGATGCAGGTCGATCCCTGGACTGGGAAGATCCCTGAAAGGGCATGGCAACCCACTCCCATATTCTTGGCCAGAGAATCTCTCATGGACAGAGGAGCTTAGTAGGCTACAGTCCATTGGGTTGCAAAGAGTCGGACATGACTGAAGCAATTTAACACACACACAGCACATACATTCTTTTGTGAGCTGACTTTTTCATGATAGCTTCTTGAATATCTTTTCATTTTACTAGCTATTCTACCACAAATGATTTTAAGGGCTACATGGTATTAATTGTATGGATATACCCTAGTTTCTTCATTGTGTCTTTTGTATATGAATTTAAGTCAAACAGACACAAATGTCATATGATATCACTTATTTGAGGATTCTTTTAAAAAGTGGTACAAATGAACTTATTTACAAAATAGAAACTGACTCACAGAAATACAAAACATTCTAAGGTTATCAAAGGAGAAAATTGGTGGAGGGATAAACAATATAATAGTTCATTATACAGATAAATAGTGAACTCTCTCTCTATATATAGAAAGATATATCTTTTGCAAAAGTGTTCTCCCAGTCTGTGGCTTGTTTTCACATTCTCTTGAAGGAATTTATTTCAAGTGTTTACTTTTGAATGCCCTGAGAGTTGTCAGGATTAGTCTGCCCACTCCAGAGTGCCTGTGATCCTCATTCAACCATGTCCTACTTTTGTGATGCTTGGTCAACCAAGACCTGAGTTCCCTGGACCTATTTTTGCAGGCACTTACTTATGATCATTGTAACTCCTATTTTGGCAGTCAATGGTTGCCAATATTTCACTTTTCAGTCATAATCAGATCACGATTGTCTTCAGATCCTACCAGGTAAGATAACAAAGACAGGTTTTCCTCATTGTAAGTCTTTTGTCTGCAGATGTTCATGGTTTCAAATGTTGTATCAGTCAAATTCCAGTTTAAGAAGCAGAAGCCCCTTGAAAATTGTTAAGAAGAAAATAACTTAATACAAAGAATAAGTTGCATTCCTTTCCTGAGCTAGAAGAGTAAGAAACAGGAGGCTATCCCTGGGATTGAATTGAAGGGTGGACAATTTTAACAATAATCTAGGTATTAAAGGAAGAGTCATGACCAATATCTACAGTTCCAGAATCAGATGTGCTCCTAGGAGCAGCAGAAAAAGGGCTTCAGCCGTATCGATGCCTTCTGAATCCCATATGAACGCACCTAACTGGTAGAAACTACTTCTCATCTAAAACCCTGGCTCTGAGTGCATGGGAAATGTACTTCTTAGTTTTCTGGATTCTGGATTCTGAGCACAGAAACACTTGTAAAGGAAATGGGATGAATGCTGACCTTATCAATTGTAGTCACACTATAGGATTAGTTACAATTTATATCCTTTGTTTCAAACCTATAATTTAATTTCTGAGCTAGAGCACTGCCTGACACAGTGTAATGGCTACATAAATGTTGGCTATTTTCCTCTAATTTTTATTCTACATTGGGGGAGAGCTGATTTACAATACTGTGTTAGTTTCAGGTGTAAGGCAGCAAAGTGATCCAGCTATGCATATGCACATATTCTTTTTCAGATTCTTTTCCCATATAGGCTATTACAGAATACTGAGTAGTTTCATGTGCCATACAGTAGATCCTTGTTTGTTATCTATATGGGTTTCCCCAGTAGCTCAGCTGGTAAAGAATCTGCCTGCAATGCAGGAGACCTGAGTGAGTTCAGTTCCTGGGTCAGGAAGATCTGGAGAAGGGATAAGCTTCCCATTCCAGTAATCTTGGGTGTCCTTGGTGGCTCAGATGGTAGATAATCCACCTGCAATGTGGGAGACCTGGGTTCAGTCCCTGGGTTGAGAAGATCCCCCAGAGGAGGGCATGGCAACCCACTCCAGTATTCTTGTCTGGAGAATCCCATGGACAGAGGAGCCTGGCATCCTACAGTCCATGGAGTTGCAAAGAGTCGGACACGATTGAGTGACTAACCACACAGCACACAGTGTGTATAGGTTAAACTCAAATTCCTAATTTATCCGTCTCCTTCACCTTTCCCTATTATTATTATTGCTATCTATAAATTTCTAGACCAAGATATATATGAATAATTACTGTTAACACATCTGAATTCCTTTAGAACATCTTTAGGTTTTATAAATCCTTACAGCGTCATGAGGTTAGAGAAGAAGCTGTCAGTAGGGGGATAGTAGAGGCCACCTGTCCCCCTTTTCTGGTGGCCATGGAGATTCTCGACAGGCCCCAGACAAGATGCACAGGGACGGTCCGCAGTAAGGAGGCGGGTGTGTTCATTCCTCACCTGCTCTAGCTCCAGGGAAGCCCTTGGATCCTCTGTGTTTCGCAACAAAAGGGCAGCTGAGTGTCTTAAAAGAGGTTTGTGAAAGAGAAGAAACTGAATAAAATTCATCACAGGATATTGAATATGGTTCCCTGTGCCACACAGTAGCACCTTGCTGTTTATCTCTCCAATATCTAATAGTTTTCACCTGCCGATCCCACCCTGCCAATCATCCCCTTGCCTTCCCCTCCCCTTGACAACGGCAAGTCTCTTCTCCGTGTCAGTCTGTTTCTGCTTTGTAGATAAGTTCATTCGTGTCATATTTTAGATGCCACATGTTAGTGATAACATGTGGCACTTGTCTTTCTCTATCTGACTGCTTAGTATGATAATCTCGAGTTCCATCCATGCTGCTGCTAACCTTAGTTTAAAGGTTAGTAGTAACTCTTTCCCCAATCTTTATTAGACCAGAATTAATTGCTATCACATGAGAACTAATTGCTTTATGGTGCAGATGTTAAGAATTCAGAAGAGCGGTTCCTCTTATCTTTACTGCTCAGTTCTATTTGAAAATATGATAATGATAAAGATAGCTTTATCAAACACTCAAACTTTTTGCAAACATTCAAAGTCTGCTCTAATATTTCCTTTTTTATAATTTCATTTCAGTTATACTAGTGAAGACATTTTAAGAGTTAAATAAAGGGGATGCTAAATAAATAGCTAACATAGATTAGTCAGAAATGAGAATAAGAACACCCCCCTTAAACTACACAAAGAACCTGGATTCTGATAAAGTCGGCGGTTCCTTTTGTTCGTGTTATCTCTCATATCATGCCTGCTGAAAGTTAATTTGGCATAAAAATGATAGAAATATTAATCTTACCTTTTGGAATTCATTAGAGAATGTTCCCCCTGGTAAATTTCCCTCCATCAAACACTGTATCCAAATTTTCAACCAAAACACCTTGATTGCTTGACAAACTCACTGAGAGTAAGACTCCAGCCCAGGATCCATCAGCTTTTGCTCTAACCTGCTTCCCCCAGAGACTCTGAACTTTGATTGCTAATCCTACAGAGGAAAGGGGGAAGAGAAATCCTTAGAGTCAACCCCACATCCTAAGTAAGATTGGGTGAGGATGGCTAATGAAAATGGCAGGAGATGCAGAACTTCTAGTTCAGATCGCCTCCGAAGTCCTTTACAAGTTGTTGCATGAAATTGAGACTCTTGGGCTAAACCTTTTGGACTCAGCACATTGTTTAACCCACTTTGTGTCAGTGACGTTGAGACCAGGGAAGAATCTGGAAACGTGTTACAAATGCTCCTAATAAAATTGTCTGTTTTGGAACTGACCCTCAGTACATCTTTCATGGAAGCATTCATTACTGTCATTTTCAGGGATTTTATTTTTTCAGGGAATTGAAGCAGGTTGTGTAGGTTAGAAGTTTAAAGCCGATGAACCTTGTAATTTTCTTCACCAAATCATCGTAGATTGAAATAAGCTAAGACATGACCTCCAGAAATTACATTGTGTCTGACCATAGGACTTAGACTTGGGCATAAAAATGGTACAAATTCATGCAGAGACTGACAATGTTGGAAGTTCAGATTGGAAACACCTTTTTCTTTATTTACGGATGAAAAAAGATTTGTAAAGAAATATTGCTTTATTGAAAGTTATGGGGCCTGGCAGTCCAGTGGTTAAGGACCCCGCACTCACTGCCAAAGGCCCTGGTTCAATCTCTGTTCAGGGAACTAAGATCCTACAAGCCGAGCAGCACAGTAAATAAATAAATGTTAAGGTCTTTCAACAAAAAGGCACAGACAATTCTAGACAATGTTGCTCATTATCTCAATTTTTATCTCAATACAGGTGTACTTGGTGCTATTCGGTCAATGATGTTTTACCTGAAAGCAGGATCACGGGTTGCCATACAGAGGAGGACCTGTCAAAGAGGGGCATTCCCAGCAGAGCACATGCATGGATGCTGTCCCATAGCCAGGCTGCTTCTTGATAAAGCAAGTGGTAGGAGACAACTCAAGTGACATTGGTTCAAGGGATTCCTACACAAGTTTGAATAAAATCTTTTCTGAAAAAAGATTTATCAAGTATGAAACTAGCATAGGAACCTAACCAACAAAATTTCATTCACTGCCACAGCAAGCACCATAGGAATACGAAAAATGTCAAAACAAGTCCCAGTGGTGGTGTGAATGTGATTTGGCATGCAATAGACCTCACTTCAAGTCTCGCGTTGATCACTACTTTGTTATTTTTCTTAACCTGCATTTAAGATGGTTAAGGAAAAAAGAGGAATTTATTGAAATGGTCAATGCTACTACAGCTGCCTTTTCATTACCTTCTAGATTTTATTTAAACAGATGGGCTGTGTACATGGTTGAAATCATTGTTGCAAGGGATGACATTGCTTTATTGTCCCTGATCCCCAGTTTAGAGTTCTGGAAAAGGGTTTATCATTGCTTGATTTCAAGTCAAACACTGACCTCACAGACAAAAGTCTGTGTTTGGGAGTGAAAGGTAGAACAGTAGGGTAAGGAATTTATAAGAATATACCATTTTTGCAACTTCTTTCAAAATTCCAATACATTTTCTACAGAAATGTATCAAACAACCCTAAAATTTGTAAGGAACCATGAAAGACCCCAAGTAGCCAAAGCAAGCATGCAAAAGAATAACAAAATTGGAGGCTTCATGCTTCTTATTTTCAAACTATATTATGAAACTGTAGTGATCAAAACATTATGGTATTGGCATAAAAAAGAGACACCTTGAAACATAATAGGAGGTCCAGAAATAAAATCACACATATATAGTCAATTAATTAAGACAAAGGGGCCAATAATACACAGTAGGAAAAGGACAGTATTTTCAATAAATGGTGTTGGGAAAACCAGACAGCCACATGCAGAAGAATGAACATGGACCATTATTTTCACTATACACAAAAATTAACTCAAAATGGATTAAAGACTTGAAAGTAAAGATCAAAGACCATAAAACTCCAAGAAGGAAAAAGAGGCAGTAAGTTCACAGACATTGGTCATTTCAATGAGGCTTTTGGGTTTTACACTAAAAACAAAGACAGCAAACGCAAAAATAAATAAGTGGTACTATATCAGAATTAAAAAGTTCTGCACAGCAAAGGAAACCAACTAATTTAAAAGGCAATATCCTGAATGGGAGAATGTATTTGCAAGCCACATACTGATAAGGGATCAGTATCCAATATATATGAAGAACCCCTACAACTGAATAGCAAAATCAAATCTGATTTAAAAATGGGTAGAGAATATGAATACATGTTTTTTCCAAAGAAGACATACACATTGCCAATAGGTGCATGAAAAACTGTTCAACATCACTAATTATCAGGGGAATACAAATAAAAATCACAATGAGATATCACGTTACACTTGTTAGAATGATTATTATCAAAAAGAGGACATAACAACTGCTGTTGAGAATGTGGAGAAAGGGAAACTCTCATGCACTGTTGGTGGGAATGTAAATTGATGCAGCCACTATGGAAACCAGCAAGGAGGTTTATCCAAAAACTAAAACTGGAACTATCACATGATTTGGCAATTCCACTTTTGAATTTCTATTCAAAGAAAATAAAAAAGACTAACTTGAAAGATACTTGCAATCACATGTTCATTTCCACATTCTTTACAATATTTAAGACATTGGAAGCAACCTACATGTCCAAGTGTCAATGGATAAAGAAAATGTGTTATTTATATGCACAATAAAATATTGTTCAACTATTAAAAAGAAGGAAATCAGGGGAGGAGCTAAGATGGCAGAGGAATAGGACGGGGAGACCACTTTCTCCCCTACAAATTCATTGAAAGGACAGGCTGAGAAAACTGTGCAAAACAACTTCTGATCGCTAGCAGAGGACATCGGGTGCCCAGAAAAGCAGCCCATTGTCTTTGAAAGGAGGTAGGACGAAATATACAAGATAAAAAGAGAGACAAAAGAGCTAGGGACAGAGACCCATCCCGGGAAGGGAATCATAATAGAGGAAGTTTCCAAACACCAGGAAACCATCTCACTGGCAGATCTGGGGGAAGTTTTCGAATCTTGGAGGGCAACCTAACTGGGAGGAAAAATAAATAAAACCCACAGATTACATGCCTAAAAGCAACTCCCAGCAGAAAAGAACCCCAGACGCTCGCATCCGCCACCAGCAAGTGGGGGCTGAAAAGAGAGGAGCAGGCGGCATTGCTTAGGGTAAGGACCAGGCCTGAATGCCCTGAGGGCAATCAGCGTGAGATAGCAACTTAAACTGTGGGATAGCAAGAGAGAGAGAAAAAATTAACCTGCGAACCGAACACAATGTCGGCCAGTTCGCAGAACAAAGGAAGGACTGAGCAATCCCAGAAAAGAGCTAGCCGGCTGCGGACCAGCCCATCCCCCGCTGGAGGTAGGAGGCAGTGGGGAGGGGAAAGGGGCAAACTCGGCCCCAGAGATGGCACCCGCTACCAAACTGCAAACAGGCTCCCAGTTTCTGACCAAAGACTTCCTGAGATTCTGGATGGTTGACATCAGCTGGGAGGGTTACAGCTAGAGACCAGCTCCCCAGAACAGACACAAGGCGAACCCAACCGGCGTGCGCGCAGAAACAGGCTGGGACCTCAGAGGTGAGAAGGTACACCGCACCCGGGGAGACTGTGTTTGTCAAGCTCCTGGCTGCCTGAGCTGCTCCGGCCTGGGAAGGCACAAAAGGCAGGCCCAACCGAGTCTGCGCTTTTGTGGAGTACCAGAAAACTGGAACCACATGCAACTCAGGGCCCGCTCCCTGTAGAGCAGCCTGGAGCCTGAGCAGTGTAGACGGGGGAAGCACACACCCGTGAGCAGGGGCAAACCCAGTGTGGCCGGAACACTGTGAGTCCTCCCCACACACGCCAGTGACATTTGTCTGCAGCGCCCCTCCCTCCCCGCAGCACGACTGAACAAGCGAACCTGAACAAGAGACCACCTCTACCAGCTTGTGTCAGGGCGGAAACTAGACACTGAAGAGACCTGTAAACAGATGCCAAATAAACAGAGGGAACCGCTTTAGAAGTGACAGGTGCAACAGATTAAAATCCCTGTAGTTAACACAGACTACACAGAAAGGGGCCTATAGATATTGAGAAGTGTAAGCTGGAACAAGGAGCTATCTGAAACTGAACTGAACCCACACTGCCCACAACACCTCCAGAGGAATTCCTAGATATATTCTTACTTTTTTTTTAATTTGAAAAAACTTTTTTTTATTTTTTCATTTTTTATTTATTTTTTCTCTTTTATTTTCTTTTAAAATTCCCTATTACTCCTCTATTACTCCCTAGTTTTCATTTTCTTTTATTTTCTTTTAAAGTCCTCTATTACTTTTCAATTTTCATTTTCATATATTTTCAGTATTTTTTAATTAATTTTTTCTTTTCTTATTTTTTCTTTTATTTTCTTTTAAAGTCCTCTATTACTCCTTAATTTTCATTTTCATTTCACTATAACCTTGCAAAAAAAAAAAGATCCTATTTTTAAAGCAAACTTCACATATATTTCTTACATTTTTTGTGTTTTTGTTTTTAATATTGTATTTTTAAGAGTCTAACCTCTACTCTAGATTTTTAATCATTGTTTTTCAGTATTTTATATAAATTTTGGACATTTAAGAATCCAATATTCAGTACTCATTTTTACTCAGGAGTGTGATGATTACTCTCTCCCCCTTTTGACTCTCCTTTTTTTCCCCCAGATCACCTCAATTTCCTCCCACTCCCTTCTCTTAATCCAATTCTGTGAATCTTTGTGGGTGTCTGGGCTACAGAGAACACTTTGGGAACAGACAACTGTGTAGATCTGTCTCTCTCCTCTTGAGACCCCCTTTTTTCTCCTCCTGCTCATCTCTATCTCCCTCCTCCCTCTCCTCTTCTTCATGTAACTCTGTCAACCTCTCTGGGTGTCGCTCACTGTGGAGAATCTTTTCACCATTAACCTAGAAGTTTTATTATCAGTGCTGTGTAGTTGGAGAAGTCTTGAGGCTACTGGAAGAATAAGACTGAAATCCAGAGACAGGAGACTTAAGCCCCAAACCTGAGAACACCAGAGATGTCCTCACTACAGGGAACATTAAGTAATAAGAGATCATCCAAAAGCCTCCATACCTACACTGAAACCAACCACCAGCCAAGAGCCAATAAGTTCCAGAGCAAGACATACCATGCAAATTCTCCAGCAATGCAGGAACATAGCACTGAGCGTCAACATACAGGCTGCCCAAAGTCACACCTAACACATAGACCCATCTCAAAACTCACTACTGGACGCTCCATTGTGCTCCAGAGAGAAGAAATCCAACTCCACCCACCAGAACACCGCAGCAAATTTCCCTAACCAGGAAACCTTGACAAGCCAACTGACCAACCTCACCCGCTGGGAGAAACCTCCACAATAAAAAGGAACCACAGACCACCAGAATACAGAAAGGTCACTCCAAACATAGCCATCTAAACAAAATGAAAAGGCAGAGAAATACCCAGCAGGTAAAGGAAGTTGAAAAATGCCCACCAAGCCAAACAAAAGAGGAGGAAATAGGGAATCTACCTGAAAAAGAATTTAGAGTAATGATAATAAAAATGATCCAAAATCTTGAAAGCAAAATGGAGTCACAGGTAAATAGCCTGGAGACAAGGATTGAGAAGATGCAAGAAATGTTTAACAAGGACCTAGAAGAAATAAAAAAGAGTCAATTAAAAATGAATAATGCAATAAGTGAGATCAAAAACACTCTGGAGGGAACCAACAGTAGAATAACCCAGGCAGAAGAGAGGATAAGTGAGGTAGAAGATAAAATGGTGGAAATAAATGAAGCAGAGAGAAAAAAAAAAATCAAAAGAAATGAGGACAACCACAGGGACTTCTGGGACAATGTGAAACGTCCCAACATTTGAATCATAGGAGTCCCAGAAGAAGAAGACAAAAAGAAAGGCCATGAGAAGATACTCTAGGAGATAATAGCTGAAAACTTCCCTAAAATGGAGAAAGAAATAGTTACACAAGTCCAAGAAACCCAGAGAGTCCCAAACAGGATAAACCCAAGGTGAAACACCCCAAGACACATATTAATCAAATTAACAAAGATCAAACACAAAGAATGAATATTAAAAGCAGTAAGGGAGAAACAACAAATAACACACAAAGGGATTCCCATAAGGATAACAGCTGATCTTTCCATAGAAACTCTTCAGGCCAGAAGGCAATGGCAGGACATACTTAAAGTAATGAAAGAGAATAACCTACAACCCAGGTTATTGTACCCAGCAAGGATCTCATTCAGATATGAAGGAGAATTCAAAAGATTTACAGACAAGCAAAAGCTGAGAGAATTCAGCACCACCAAACCAGCTCTTCAACAAATGCTAAAGGATCTTCTCTAGACAGGAAACACAGAAAGGTTGTATGAATGTGAACTCAAAACAACAAAGCAAATGGCAACAAGAACGATACCTATCAATAATTACCTTAAAATGTAAATGGGTTGAATGCCCCAACCAAAAGACAAAGACTGGCTGAATGGATATAAAAACAAGAACCCTATATATGCTGTCTACAAGAGACCCACCTTAAAACAAGGGACACATACAGACGGAAAGTGAAGGACTGGAAAAAAATATTTCATGCAAATGGAAACCAAAAGAAAGCAGGAGTAGCAATACTCATATCAGATAAAATATACTTTAAAATAAAGGCTGTGAAAAGAGACAAAGAAGGACACTACATAATGATCAAAGGATCAATCCAAGAAGAAGATATAACAATTATAAATATACATGCACCCAACATAGGAGCACCGCAATATGTAAGGCAAATGCTAATGAGCATGAAAGGGGAAATTAACAATAACACAATAATAGTGGGAGACTTTAATACCCCACTAACACCTATGGATAGATCAACTAAACAGAAAATTAACAAGGAAACACAAACTTTAAATGACACAATGGACCAGCTAGACCTAATTGATATCTATAGGACATTTCACCCCAAAACAATCAATTTCATCTTTTTCTCAAGTGCACACGGAACCTTCTCCAGAATAGATCACATCCTGGGCCACAAATCTAGCCTTGGTAAATTAAAAAAAAAAAAAAAAAAATGAAATCATTCCAGGAATCTTTTGTGACCACAATGCAGTAAGATTAGATCTCAATTACAGGGGAAAAAAAACTATTAAAAATTCAAACATATGGAGGCTAAATAACATGCTTCTGAGTAACCAACAAATCATAGAAGAAATCAAAAAAGAAATCAAAATATGCATAAAAATGAATGAAAATGAAAACACAATAACCCAAAACCTATGGGACACTGTAAAAGCAGTGTTAAGGGGAAGGTTCATAGCAATACAGGCTTACCTCAAGAAGCAAGAAAAAAGTCAAATAAATAACCTAACTACACCTAAAACAGCTAGAGAAAGAAGAAATGAAGAACCCCAGGGTTAATAGAAGGAAAGAAATCTTAAAAATTGGGGCAGAAATAAATGCAAAAGAAACAAAAGAGACCATAGCAAAAATCAACAAAGCTAAAAGCTGGGTTTTTTTTTAAAGATAAACAAAATTTACAAACCGTTAGCAAGACTCATTAAGAAACAAAAGGAGAAGAACCAAATCAACAAAATCAGAAATGAAAATGGAGAGATCACACAGACAACACTGAAGTACAAAGGATCATAAGAGACTACTACCAGCAACTCTATGGCAATAAAATGGACAACTTGGAAGAAATGGACAAATTCTTAGAAAAATATAACTTTCCAAAACTGAACCAGGAAGAAAAAGAAAATCTTAACAGACCCATCACAAGCACAGAAATCGAAACTGTGATCAGAAATCTTCCAGCAAACAAAAACCCAGGACCAGATGGCTTCACAGCTGAATTCTACCAAAAATTTAGAGAGGAGCTAACACCTATCTTACTCAAACTCTTCCAGAAACTTGCAGAAGAAGGTAAACTTCCAAACTCATTCTATGAGGCCACCATCACCCTAATTCCAAAACCAGACAAAGATGCCACAAAAAAAGAAAACTACAGGCCAATATCACTGATGAACATAGATGCAAAAATCCTTAACAAAATTCTGGCAAATAGAACCCAACAACATATTAATAATATCATACATCATGACCAAATGGGCTTTATCCAGGAGTGCAAAGATTCTTTCTAATATCTGCAAATCAACCAGTGTAATACACCACATTAGCAAATTGAAAGATAAAAACCATACGATTATCTCCATAGATGCAGAAAAAGCCTTTGACAAAATTCAACATCCATTTATGATAAAAAAAAAAAAAAAACCTGTCCAGAAAGCAGGAATTGAAGGAACATACCTCAATATAATAAAAGCTATATATGACAAACCCACAGCAAACATTATCCTCAATGGTGAAAAATTGAAAGCATTCCCCCTAAAATCAGGGACAAGACAGGGGTGCCCACTCTCACCACTACTATTCAACATAGTTTTGGAAGTTTTGGCCACAGCAATCAGAGCAGAAAAGGAAATAAAAGGAATCCAGATAAGAAAAGAAGTGAAACTCTCGCTGTTTGCAGATGACATGATCCTCTACATAGAAAACCCTAAACACTCTTCCAGAAAATTACTAGAGCTAATCAATGAATATAGTAAAGTTGCAGGATATAAAATTAATACACAGAAATCCCTCGCATTCCTATACACTAACAATGAGAAAACAGAAAGAGAAATTAAGGAAACAATTCCATTCACCATTGCATCAAAAAGAATAAAATACTTAGGAGTATATATACCTAAAGAAATGAAAGATCTATATATAGAAAACTATAAAACACTGATGAAAGAAATAAAAGAGAACACAAACAGAAAGAGAAACATACCGTGTTCATGGATTGGAAGAATCAGTATTGTGAAAATGAGTATACTACCCAAAGCAATCTACAGATTCAATGCAATCCCTATCAAGCTACCAATGGTATTTTTCAGAGAACTAGAACAAATAATTTCACAATTTGTATGGAAATACAAAATACCTTCAATAGCCAAAGCAATCTTGAGAAAGAAGAATGGAACTGGAAGAATCAACCTGCCTGACTTCAGACTCTACTACAAAGCCACAGTCATCAAGACAGTATGGTACTGGCACAAAGACAGAAATATAGATCAATGGAACAGAATAGAAAGCCCAGAGATAAATCCACGTACCTACAGACACCGTATATTCAATAAAGGAGGCAAGAATATACAATGGAAAAAAGACAACCTCTTTAACAAGTGGTGCTGGGAAACTGGTCAACCACTTGTAAAAGAATGAAACTAGAACACTTTCTAATACCATACACAAAAATAAACTCAAAGTGGACTAAAGATCTAAATGCAAGACCAGAAACTATTAAACTCCTAGAGGAGAATATAGGCAAAACACTCTCCGACATAAATCACAGCAAGATCCTCTATGACCCACTTCCCAGAATAATGTAAATAAAAGTAAAAATAAACAAATGGGACCTAACTAACTTAAAATCTTTTGCATAACAAAGGAAACTATAAGCAAAGTGAAAAGACAGCCTTCAGAATGGGAGAAAATAATAGCAAATGAAGAAACAGACAAAGGATTAATCTCAAAAATACACAAGCAACTCCTGCAGCTCAACTCCAGAAAAATAAATGACCCAATCAAAAAATGGGCCAAATATCTGAGCAGACATTTCTCCAAAGAAGACACAGATGGCTAACAAACACACAAAAAGATGCCCAACATCACTCATTATCAGAGAAATGCAAATCAACACCTCAATGAGGTACCATTACACGCCAGTCAAAATGGCTGCTATCCAAAAGTCTACAAACCATAAATGGTGGAGAGGGTGTGGAGAAAAGGGAACCCTCTTACACTGTTGGTGGGAATGTAAACTAGGACAGCCACTATGGAGAACAGTGTGGAGATTCCTCTAAAAACTGGAAATAGAACTGCCTTATGACCCAGCAATCCCACTTCTGGTCATACACACCGAGGAAACCAGTTTTGAATGAGACACGTGCACCCCAATGTTCATCGCAGCACTGTTTATAATAGCCAGGACATGGAAGCAACCTACATGCCCATCAGCAGACGAATGGATAAGGAAGCTATGGTACATATACACTGTGGAATATTACTCAGCCATTAAAAAGAATTCATTTAAATCAGTTTTAATGAGATGGATTAAACTGGAGCCCATTATACAGAGTGAAGTAAGCCAGAAAGATAATGAATAATACAGTATACTAACACATATATGTGGAATTTATAAAAATGGTAATGATAACCCTATATGCAAAACAGAAAAAGAGACACAAATGTACAGAACAGACTTTTGGACTCTGTGGGAGAAGGCGAGGGTGGGATGTTCTGAGAGAATAGCATTGAAAGAAGTATACTATCAAGGGTAAACAGATCACCAGCCCAGGTTGAATGCATGAGACAAGTGCTCAGGGCTGGTGCACTGGGAAGACCCAGAGGGATGGGATGGAGAGGGTGGTGGGAGGCATGATCGGGATGGGGAATACATGTAAATCCATGGCTGATTCATATCAGTGTATGGCAAAAACCACTACAATATCTTAAAGTAATTAGCCTTCAACTAATAAAAATAAATGGAAAAATAAATAAATAAAAAAATTTTTTTAAATAAAAAGAAGGAAATCCTGTCATTTTCTATAATATAAATGGGCCTTGAGAGAATGATGTTAAGTGAAATAAATCAGACAGAGAAAGGCGTAAAGTTACAGGTGAATCTAAAATAAAAACAGAAAAAACCCACAGGAACTCACAGAGCAAATTAGTGCTGGAGGCAGGGATTGGGTAAAATGGGTTCAAAAGGTATAAGCATTCAATTGTAAAATAAGGAAGTCCTGGGGATGTTACGACAGCATGATCACTGTAGTTAATCGTTGTTGTTGTTCAGTCGCCCAGTCATGTCCAACTCTTTGTGACCCCCATGGACTGCAACACGTCAGGCCTCCCTGTCCCTCACCACCTCCTGAAGTTTGCCCAAGTTCATATCCATTGCATCGGTGATGCCATCCAGCCTTCTCATCCTCTGACACCTTCTTCTCCTTCTGCCCTCAATTTTTCACAGCATCAGGGACTTTTCCTATGAGTCAGCTGTTTGCATCAGATGACCAACATACTGGAGCTTCAGCTTAAACATCAGTCCTTCCAATGACTATCCAGGGTTGATTTCCCTTAAGATTGATTCATTTGATCTTGCTGTCCAAGGGACTTTCAGGAGTCTTCTCCAGCACCACAGTTTGAAGGCATCAATTCCATATTGTATATTTGATAGTTGCTGTAAACCACCAAGGATCTACTGTATAGCACAGGGAACTCCAGTCAATACTTTGTAAGAATCTAAATTGGGGAAAAAAAATCTGAATAATAGATACAGATACATACTGTGTACGTATCACTGAACCACCTTGCTATACACCTGAAATTAACATACCATTAGTAGTCAGCTATGCTCCAATATAAAGTAAAAATTGTCAAAAAGGAGAGCAAATCGTAAAAGTTCTCATCACAACAAAAAATGTAACTCTGTGTGGTTAAAAAACCTATAGGGATTTTCAGTCTGCACCTCTCAGTAACAGTAAGTTCAGCATTTGCAAATGGCTCCCATGACTCCTGCCTAAACCATTTAAGTCCGTTCCCTTTGTCGCAAGTGAGAAAATTCTAAACTCAAACTGATTTAGGCATAAAATGGAATGTATTTCCTGACACTCTGAAAAATTCAGTAATTGCAGGGCTTTAGCTGTACAAAGGGTTTAACTTGCTATCATCACTTCTCAGTTTCTCTCTCTCCACCTCTTGGCTTTACCTTTTTTTTTGGCTTCTGTTTTCTTAAAAAAAAAATGTAACTCCTAGTGCCAGAATGTCTGTATAAGTTCGCTGGAAATAGTGAGCTTCTTTTCTGATAGCCCCTCTGGAAATCTAAGTGTTAATTCTGATTAGATTGACTTAAGTGACATTTCAACATGTGAAATAAATAGTGTGGCTATGATAACGTGCTGGTTTAGACTGACACCAGCTCCAATCAGTTCAACCATGGTATACAGGCATGGATCCCCACACAGAAAACACCAAAAGGTCTTTATATATACATTTTTTTATTGAAATGCAGTTGGTTTACAACATTGTGTTACAATATATGTGTACAGCAAAGTGATACATATATGTGTGTGTGTGTGTGTGTGTGTGTGTGTGTATATATATATATATATATACTTTTCCATTATAGTTTATTTTAAGATATTGAATATAGTTCCCCATGCTATATATTAATAGTAGGTCCTCTTTTTTATTTACAAGAGTGTGTATATGTTAATCCCAAACTCCTAATTCATCCCTCCCCTTGCCTTCCCTCTTTGGTAACTGAAAGTTTGTGGTCTATGTCTGTGAGTTTATCTCTGTTTTGTAAATAAGTCCATGTGTAGGCGTCTCAGGTCGCTCAGTGGTAAAGAATCCACCTGCCAATGCAGGAGACGGAGGAGATGCACGTTCCATCTCTGGCTTAGGAAGATCCCCTGGAAAAGGAAATGCAGCCCACTCCAGTATTCTTACCTGGAAAATTCCATGAACAGAGGAGCCTGGCAGGCCACAGTCCATGGGGTCACAAAAGGTCAGACAAGTCTGAGCAACTGAACATGCACACACAAATGAGTCCATGTGCACTATTTTTTTAGGTTCTATGAGTAAGTGGTATCATATTTGTCTTTCTCCACTGAAAAGTTTTGAGGCATTGATCTTCATCTAAAATCTGAGGTTACTGAAAGGAAATGGTAATAACAGAGGCAATGAAGGCAAATAACAAATGTTTATAAATAATTCCTTATTTTGAAGAAGTAAAAGACGTAAGGCAAACCAGTTGCTCTTGCAGAACACGGTCTCAGAAGTAAAAGCAGTGCCACTTTGGGGTTAAATAACAAGGGTCTCCTAACAGGTAGAAACGAGCATATTCTCCACTATATTTTCAGAAGACTCTTCAGCTTCAGCATGCTGAGGAATCAAGACTACAGCCTTATTCTGACAAGATGAAGATATGTGGGTTGAGCAGAGTCAGGAAATGAAGTGTCCTGGAGGCATCTGAGGTAGAAAGGAGCCCCTAAATTGCTTCAAGGAGAATAATAAAGGAATACATGAGAGGACTCTTCAAAACCTCATGAGGCACCTCTGCTACTCCCGGAAATTAGTGACTTCAATCAGATGGGGATAAAAGAGAGTGAAAAACGATTATTACCTTAAAGTTTTCCACACTGCATCCATAGGCTGCATCATAGGCTGGTGAAACTGCACGAAACTTCAGTTAAAATTACTAAAAACCCACTGTAGTAAATGCATTAGGAATAAAAGAAAAAACTACAAAGGCAAAGGGAAAAAAGAAAAAATAAGCAAAAACAACAACAAAAAAGAGAGTAAGGAAAATTAAATTCAATCCAGGGAGTTGCACATTGCAGGGTATAGTCATGATGAGAAAAACAAAAATAAACTTAATATGAATCCTGATCTTGAGGAATCTATAATCTAGAAATCAATACGCCATTTACTTGAATAACTAAGATGTGAAAAGCAATGAGAGTAATGCACATCTCTTGAGAGTTTAATGGAACAACAAAAATGTGTGGGGTATTTAGCATATTCCCTGACACAGAAGTGAAACTATAGATATGGGGCTTACTGTTTAAAAAATAGTGAAAATCATAAGTAAGTTACATTAAAAATACTTCCCTTTTTACATGGAAGAAATAACATTTCTAGTAAAAGAAAATTGCAGAAGCAGAAGTATAATGATGAAAATTTCAGAACATTTGTATTGTTGCAGGAAGGGGGATCCCTTCACAAGATCCTGAGAGTGGGATCCTGCCTGATCCTCAGGGAGTTTGGGGTGGAGAAGTACATCCTTGGATTGCTGATCCTGTTCACAGAGTCAGCTGTTTCACTTTTATCTCACTGTGCACACTGTTCGCTGAACCCATGGTAGGCAAGGAACGAGCTAAGAGGCTGGAAGAAAACAAGAGGAGATGTAGGAACTGCAGACGCTTTCTCTCCCGGCTGGCACAGCAACTGTAGCAGCAGACATAACATAACACAACGTAACTGCACATAACACTTCAAGGCATTTGCAGGTGAAGCGTATATACATATATACCTACAGAACAAAAGTAGCCTGTGGCCAAGTGAGTACCACGTGATGCACAGTACTGTAAGTGATCTCAGCTGTTAGACAACTGTGCAAAGTCATTGTTAACAGAGCGTGGGGCGAGAGAGCCGGACTGGTGCCATCTTGCTAATTTCCCCGCAACATCACTATGTTTTAAATGGAAAACCAACAAGGCCCTACTGTAGGGCACGTGGAACTCTGCTCAATGTTACGCAGCAGCCTGGATGGGAGGGGAGTCTGGGGAAGAATGGATACATGTGTATGTATGGCTGAGTCCCTCTGCTGTCCACCTGAGACTATCACTACATTGTTAATCGGCTATACTTCAATATAAGATAAAAATCTTAAAAACATTGAATTGTCTGGGGACATATTTGCTGACAAAGCATGAGACTTTATCAGGATGGGCCTCCCATAGGTGGCGAGTAGGAGGGTGAAGGAGCCCAGGAGAGCTGCTCTGCCAGGGAGCTTGCAGTCTTAGCTTTCATGCTAAAGGGGTTAGTTTCCAGGTTGCTGGTGGCCCATCTCTCTGACTCACGTCCTTCCTGGTGGTACGTACATGGCTCAGCGAAGGTGAATTCCAGCAAGAAGGACTCTGGGAGGTTGGTAGGATATGTGAAGTCTCCTTTCTCTTTTTGACCTTTCCCGAGTTTTTCTGTTTGGTGGTGGCTTGTTAGTTCTTCATTCCTTACCAGGACCTCCTGTTTAAGATAACTCACTCAGTGGTTCCCCTAACAATGTCATCAAGTGGATCAGTTTAACCAGGGTGGAGGAATGAGTGAATGCATCTGGTTAGTAACTTGTTAAAAAGTGAAAAGTAGGAAATTAATTCATTGGTAGCAAACTTCCAGAATATAGAAGAGTATTCTGTGATGGTTAGTACCTGCTCTGGGTAGTGAAATTAGAATTGATGAAAAGTATACCAAGGATGTAACACCCCCCCAAAAAAAGAGTGCAACATATTGGGTGATGGTTGGACCTGAAAATGGGGTCTAGGGAAACGATGAAGGACTTTAAATCAGTGATCAGAAACTTGGTCTACTTTTTTCCCATAAGTAACAGAGAGCTAGCAAAGATTTTAATGTAAGAAGATATTATTATAAATCTATTTAGAAGTATAACTCTGGCAGCATATGGAAGAGAGAGGTACACATTTATTTAGGAAATTACTGCTATGATCCTGCTGGGAGTAGTGATAAGGCTTTAAATAGGATTATGTCAGTAGGGATGGAAAGAGAATGGATAAGAAAAATGATCCCCAAATACGATGAATAAATCATACTGCAAGTGGGGAGGAAGTAAGATGATTAAAAAAAAAAAGGTCCTGTGACTTCTCATTTGAGTTTTGCAGGAGAGGTAATAGAAATCACAGGAAGAGAGAAAAACTGACATTATTTTGGCAGTAGAGCATCTGGTTAGATTTGTTCAGAAGATATTTGGAAACTCAGATCTGCAGCTCTAGAAAAAGGTGAGCTCTAGAGGTTAAAAACCTGTGAATTTTCCGGTGATCAGTATTAGTTAAAGCAGGAATTGGTCCTATTTGCTTTTAGTCAAATGAAGCATCCAAAATTATTGCACTGGATATAAAAAGAAAGATTTAGAATTACCCTTTCAACAAATATTCTATGTGATGGCCCATCTCGAATGGATAAGTAGGCTACAGGAAACAAAATGAGCTTATTTTATGGAATTTGCAAAACAGTTGAAAATTACAGCAACTTACACATGAAGGAGAGACAAAAAGCAGTTCTTTAACTGAAAAAGGAATTGAAAAAGTGAAAATAATGCATCGTGTGTAAGTGATTATTGTTAAGAAGCTTTGTAAAGATGAACTTTCAGCTTTAAATCCTTAAGGCGAAGGTGAATTTTAATTATAAATTTAGCATCTAGTAAATGAACAGTATATTCCAGATGATAGTAGCTGGAAAGAGCAATCAATCACTGAGTGACTTTGTAAATGTGTTTGCAGTGGGTGCTCCTGGAAGCCTGGTGACTTGCCTTAAGAGTCTCTATTTAAAATTATAGCATCAATTCACTTAAGATGTTAAAGATGTGTATCACCTGCTATTTCTTACCGGGATTACATAAATGGTAAAGAACTTACTCTTCCAGTGTTGAAAAGCACAAAATTGGACAAAGTATATGAGACACTTGTTTTCATGCATTGAATAAGGGTTTTCTGAGAGGATGGATATAAAAAATCTAAGCCCCATATTCACCCAATGTTTCTACCTGGGGGCAATTTCCCAAATGCACACAGGGAGGTACCTTTAACCAGTGAGTGGTGGTCTTCACAAAGAAGAGGAGGCACAGAGCAGAGTCCAGGGCAGGGGCAGCAGGTAGACTTGTGGGGGGTACAACCCAAAGAGGAGCAGTCTTCATAGAGGGTTTGCATGTGGATCCCCTGTGAACTGTCGATTGAGGGCTGGGCTGCGTGTATTCAGGGAAAGACTCTACGTCCAACATCCAATGCAGAGTGACTGGAGTAGATCTAAGATCTGAACAAGATGCCTGACAATACTCGGGACCAAGAGGTGCTTGAGTTCTAAGCCAAGCAGAGTCCAGAGACCTCACTGAGCATCTTAGGAATCCAGTAGAAAAACCTGGAAAAATCATACCCTATGAGTAAGAATCACCCCCTGAAATAAGAGCTTAGCTCTAGCAACCCTAGAACTAAGAACAATTGAAAGAGACTTACCCTAATAAGGAGTAAGACCAGATCTGAGAGAATCACAACCGTTTTCTAGTAATTTAATTGCTGTAAGACTACAATTTAAAGCTATTTAAGGAAAGATAGCATAATCTTGACTCTCTTCCATGAATCAATATGCAAAGAAAAAGGAAAAGGAGATCAACGAAGAAAATAAGTGTCAATGAAGAGAGATTCTGAGATGACTCAGGTGTTAGAATTAGCAATCAGATATTTTGAAACAGCCTTGGGAAAAAAAAAAAGACATAATAAATGAAGAGATGAACAATCCACAGAGGAAAGAAACCTATAAAAAGGCTAAGACAGTTTTAATAAAGGAGGATCAGAGTTAGAAATTTCACACTCCATGATTTCAAGACTTGATATAAATCTGTAAATAGGGCTCAAGTTCTATAAATAGTAATCAAGACAATGTGATGTTGGCAAAATAATGATATATAGTTTGTGAAAGGGAAAAAAGTATGATCTACCGATTTTCAACAAAACGCTGACACAAATTCAGAGGAGAAATGAATCTCTTTAACAAATTGTGCTGGAACAAGTAGATTTCCCTCACACTATCCATAAATTTAATTTAGAATGAAGCATAAATGAACAACAAAGTGGAAGCTTAATTATTCTAGAGGAAATCATAGGAGCCCATCTTTGTGATATTCTTAGAGGGAATATAAGAAAAAATACAAATTTGAATTTATCAGAAATAAAAAATCTCTGCTCACTAAAAAGTAGTATAAAGAAAGTAAAAAGGCAAGGCATACAATGAGAAAATATTCTGAATATATGTATTTGACAAAAGATTGGCATCCTGAGTATATAAGTGATATAACTAAGTAACAAGAAAACCATTAGCTTAAGTAAAAAGAAGAAAGAATTTAAGAAGACATTTAACATTGTTTTGTACAGTGTTTTTAAAATGGCCCCTAAACTTACAAAAAGGTGCTCAGTATTCTTGCCATCATGAATACACAAAATAAAACCTCAGTGAAATATTTCCCACTCCCTATAGTGACCAAAAATTTAAAATTTTACTAAAACCCCCAAATATTAGCAAAGATGTGGAAAAACTGGAATTCTCTTACATTGCTAGTGGGAATGCAAAATGGGTACACCTCTTTGGAAAACTCTTTAGAAGTTTCTGATAAAGTTAAATACACATCTATCCTGCCAGCTAGCAATTTCAATCATATATATTTACCAAAGGGAAGTGAAACACGTGTTCACAAAAAGAACAGTAGAATACTTATAGTTGCTTTGTTTAAAATAATTCCACATGGAAAAGCCTGCTGAACTAATGTCTATCAATATAGAATGAAAAAACTGCTGCTGCTGCTGCTAAGTCACTTCAGTCTTGTCGGATTCTGTACGACCCCATAGACGGCAGCCCACCAGGCTCCCCAGTCCCTGGGATTCTCCAAGCAAGAACACTGAGTGGGTTGCCATTTCCTTTTGCAATGTATGAAAGTGAAAAGTGAAAGTGAAGTCGCTCAGTCGTGTCCGACTCTTAGCGACCCCATGGACTGCAGCCTACCAGGCTCCTCTGTCCATGGGATTTTTCAGGCAAGAGTACTGGAGTGGGCTGCCATTGCCTTCTCCAATGAAAAAACTATTTGTGGTATATTAGTGCAATAAACATTACTTAGCAATAAAATATAATGAAGCAATATAAATAATAACATGGGTATAGTTTAAAAACCTATTGAGTGAATAAGAATAAAAATACTGATAATACCATTTATATGGCATCCAAAAGCAGGCACAATTACTCTAGGAACATAGAAATCAGAACAGAAGTTGTTACTTATGTGTAGTGAGGATTGACTGGCAGGGAACAGGGAGAAACTTGCTTGGTGATGGAATTGTTTTCTGTCCTGACTTGAGAGTTGGTTACATAGGTGTGTGAATCTGTCAGAATGCATGATTTGTATGTTTAAGTTCTGCATATGTCACTGTACGTGAATTTTACATACATACAAACATACACAGGAAAGAGTGCTTAGAGAGCCTCAATTATGTGCATTATAATGAGCATTGTGGGAGACCCAAAGGACAATGAGACATCATTAAAGAGATGATATATTTACTAAAGCAAGGTTTGAGGGTCTCAGTGCTGTCCTTGTTCAGTTGCTAAGTTGTGTCCAACTCTTTGTGACCTCATAAGTGAAGGGAAGTCGCTCAGTTGTATTGTCCGACTCTTTGCAACCCCATGGACTATAGACCCCTAGGCTCTTCCATCCATGGGATTTTCCAGGCAAGAATACTGTAGTGGGTTGCCATTTCCTTCTCCAGGGGATCTTCCTGACCCAGGGATCGAACTTGGGCCTCCTGCACTACAGGCAGACTCTTTACCATCTGAGTCAACAGGGAATTGGCTGTAGCATACCTGGCTCCTCTGTCCTCCACTATCTCCCAGACTTTACTCAGATTCACTTCCCTTGAGCTTGTGATACTGTCTAACCAGCTCATCCTCTGATGCCCCTGTCTCCCTTTGCCTTCAATCTTTCCCAACATCAAGATCTTTTCCAATGAACTGGCTCTTCTCATCAGGTGGCCAAAGTATTGGAGCTTCAGTCCTTTAGCTGAAGCTGAAGCTTTAGGACTTTAGCCTCAGTCCTTCCAATGAATATTCAGGGTTTATTTTATTTATGATTGACTGGTTTGATCTCGTTACAGTCCAAGGGACTCTCAAGAGTCTTCTCTAGCTCCACATTTGGAAAACATCAATTCTTCAGTGCTCAGACTTTTCCTAGACCAGCTCTCCTTCGTACATGACAACTGGAAAAACCATACCTTTGACTACATGGACTTTTGTCAACAAAGTGCTGTCTCTGCTTTTTAATACAGTGTTTAGATTTTTCATAGCTTTCCTTCAAAGGAGCAAGCGTCTTCTACTTTCATGGCTACAGAAATTGTCTTCAGTGATTTTGGAGCCAAAAGAATAAAATCTGTCATTGTTTCCACTTTTTCCCTTCTATTTGTCATGAAGTGATGGGACCAGATGCCATGATCTTAATTACTTTCAATGCTGAGTTTCAAGCCAGGTTTTTCACTCTTCTTTTTTGTCATCATTAGTAGACTCTTTAGTTCCTCTTCACTTTCTGCCATTAGAGTGGTATCATCTGCATATCTGAAATTGTTGATATTTCTCTTAATAATCTTGACTCCAACTTGTGATTCATCCAGTCTGGCATTTCGCATGATGCACTCTGCATGTAAGTTAAATAAGCAGGCTGGCAATATACAGTCTTGTTGTACTCCTTTCCCTATCTTGAACCAGTTAGTTATTCCATGTGTGGTTCTAACTATTGCTTCTTGACCTGCACACATGTTTCTCAGGAGATGGGCAAGGTGGTCTGCTGTTCATATCTGTAACAATTTTCTGCAGTTTGTTGTGATCTATACAGTCAAAGGCACTAAAGTAGTCAATGAAGCAGAAGTAGATGTTTTTCTGGAATTCCCTTACTTTCTCCATCTTCCAGCAAATATTGGCAATTTGACCTCTAGTTCCTCTGATTCTTTGAAACCCAGCTTGCACATCTGGAAGTGCTCAGTTCACACACTGCTGGTGCCTAGCTTCAAGCTTTCCTTCAAGCCTCACTTAAAGGTGGTCTCACTTGTAAAGACATTATTAGAAGCCTTAGTGAAACCAAGAAGCCTGTGTGGCTCCTGTGAACACAAGCCTTTCAATGTCCCTCATTTCTTTGATTGCACAAAATAGGCTTCATTCAGCCTCCAAAATCCTCCTTGAGTTCCAAAGGGCAGGTTCAAACACTTGTTAGTTGGGGCAGGTGAGGATGCAGAGACTAGGGAGAAGCTAGCTGTCAAGACAAACAAGAGTGCCGCCTTGGGGCAGGGTCCTGGTTCCCCACCAGGTGAGATGCACAGCAGTATCTTTGAGGTATTTTGCAGATACTGAAACCTCCACCAGGGAGAAGTTAACCATATGCTGTCCACAAGCACAGGTGTAGACCCCAGAAGGGTTGGAACCAGAAGATTGGTGGTGCTGCCTCCTACTTACCTCACCGCCAATCAATTAGGAGATTGTCCACGAGCTGATCACACCCTCTTTGAATCATTGTTATAAAACTCCCCACTACCACCTCCAGGTTGAGACGTTCAGCTTCGAGGGCATTAGCCCACTGTGGCCCACTTTGCCTGACAAAGCAATAAAGCTATTCTTTCTACTTCATCCAAAACTCTGTCTCTGTGATTTAGTTTGGTGTCAGGGTACAGAAGCCAGATTTGTCTTCATTAGGAAATCATTCCTTTGCCCGTAGCAAAGGTATAAATATATTACAATAGTAATATTTTTATAAACTAAAACAACTACTCATTAAATAGATAACATAATCACTTGAGTACATTTTGTAAGAATATAAACATTTCAGAACTGATAAGTTTTACTCATTTCCTTTATCTTTTAAGCATGTTTTTGTTTCTTTTTGTGGTTATGTGTATTGCTTTTTAAATTTCATTCTCCATATTTTCCGTGCCTGGCCTTTTCCTGTCACCAGAATCTCTTTTCAGCGTCCTAAAGGAAGCTTTCTTTGCTTCCTTACTTGTCACTCTTGGGAAACAACTGATCCATTCCATCTTAATCAGAGAGTACGCTTGAACTTGTCTTTTTAGCATTCTCAATTAAACTGCTGAATACCAAGCATCTCTGTTGTGTTCCTTCTGACATCTTCTTTTTCTGTCTCCTCTTGGCAAAGCAGAAAAAGACAAGAATTATGCAGCAGCACGAAGCCTCTGGACTAAGTGAACACTCTGTGATTGTCTTTCTCCAACCAACAAGTTCTCTGGGGGACAACTTCTAAATTGCCTTAAGCTTCCCTCTCAGTAGGTATGCTGAATGATTACTAATTAATTTGAACTGAATAGGCCCTTAACAACTCTCATTCACACAATTAAATCTTTGCGCTCTATAGACTTGAAAGGACTATGCCTTCCAAGAGTGTAACATTTTACAACCTAGATAAGGTTGGTTAGCAGACTGTCTATGGCAGCAAGTTCAGCCTAGCTGTTGTGGAACATATTACAAAGATAAGAATGTGAAACACTAGTTGATGAAAACTTTAGGCATTAAACTAAGCCACTTAATTTTAGTAGATAGTTAGGTGCTAATATGTAGCAACATGATGACGAGAACATTTGACAATAGTATGTGTGTGTGTTTTTTTTCCCCCTGAAAATCTGAAATTATTTTTATGTAAGTGATCTTCAAGTGTGGGGGAATGAAATCAGATTCTAAAGGAAGAAAGGCTAGATTATTTCAGAAGCTGATAAAAATTATGTTGAGAGGATGAAAGTTACAAGAGAACAAAATGATAGTTGATCAAGAACTTTTGGATTAATAACAGTTCTGTCATTCTTAAAAAGAGAATTTATAGAAAGAACCATCATTTATCCTCACCCTTATTTAAAGTAATCTCTATTAAAAAGGAATCTTAGGAATAGCATAACTACTAGAACTGAAATACTCCCACAGTAATTGTTGTGCACTATTTTATTACTTGCAAATGTATTTTTCTTCCACTTTACATATATCATCACTTAATGCACTTGACCACCCCAATGGTAGCACAACCCACAGGGGCTGTTTTTTTCTCCATGTCTCTGTAAACAAAAAGTATGGCTTGTCATTTCAGTAAACATAGGATGTTGAGGCACCTTTGAGTGCACCCTGAAGGAATTCAGTATAGAAAGAAAGTTGCTGTCTCTGAGCCATCAACTTCTTCAGTCAACCCCAACAGGGCACACTGGGGTAATTCAGGATGGAGGAAGACAGGATACTGACCCTAGATATGACTGTTTCATGACTGCTTCAGTCATGTCGACTCTTTGCGACACTATGGACTTTTGCCTGCCAGTCTCCTGTGTTCATGGGATTCTCCAGGCAAGAGTTCTGGAGTGGATTGCTATGCCCTCCTCCAGGAGATCTTCCCAACCCAGGGTTTGAATCTGTGTCTCTTATGTTTTGTGCATTGACAGGCAGGTTCCTTACCACTAGCACCATCTGGGAAGTCCTGGTTTTCATTAAAGATCAGTTATCCTTTGATGTTCCAGCTGTCTTAAAAAAAAAAAAAAAAAAAAACTCCCATATATACTGCTCCTCCTTTACCTCTTCAGAACAACCCTGGAGGGATCTGTTCAGTGGTGTCCGACTCTTTGCAACCTCATTGACTGCAGCACACCAGGCTTCCCTGTCCTTCACCATCTCCCAGGGCCTGCTCAAACTCATGTCCATTGAGTGAGTGACGCCATCCAACCATCTCATCCTCTGTCATCCCCTTTCCCTCCTGCCTTTAATCTTTCCCAGTATCAGGGTCTTTTGCAATGAGTCAGTTCTTCATCAGGTGGTCAAAGTATTGGAACTTCAGCTTCAGCATCAGTCCCTCCATTGAATATTCAGGATTGATTTCCTTTAGGATTGACTCATTTGATCTTCTTGCAGTCCAAGGGACTCTCAAGAGTCTTCTCCAATATCACAGTTCAAAAGCATCAATTCTTTGGCACTCAGCTTTCTTTATAGTCCAGCTCTCACATCCATACATGACTACTGGAAAAATCATAGCTTTAACTAAATGGACCTTCATCAGCAAAGTAATATTATGCTTTTTAATATGCTGTCTAGATTGGTCATAGCTTTTCTTCCAAGGAGTAAGTGTCTTTTAATTTCCTGGCTGTAGTCACCACCTGCAGTGATTTTGGAGCCCAAGAAAATAAAGTCTGTCACTGTTTCCATTGTTTCCTCATCTATTTGCCATGAAGTGATTGGACCAGATGCCATGATCTTAGTTTTTTAAATTTTGAGTTTTAAGCTAACTTTTTCACTCTCCTCTTTCACTCATATCAAGTGGTTCTTTAGTTCCTCTTCACTCTCTGCTATAAGGGTGATGTCATCTGCCTGTCTGAGGTTACTGGTATTTTTCATGGCGTCTTGATTCCAGCTTGTGCTTCAAACATCCAGGCATTTTGCATGATGTATTC